>NC_045637.1:152845731-153210731 GCF_009829145.1 Chiroxiphia lanceolata
GATCTCCCACTCTCTGCCCCCTTCAAAATGATCATAAATGTATTAACTTCTTTGTTATATCTTTTTCTCTTCTCTTTCCCCATCCCATTTTTTCCTCAATGACTGCAGCTGCTGGGACATGAATGACAACACTGCCTTGTGGTGGGTGATCAAGGGTCCTGTGGTTGGATCAATCATGGTAAGTAGGACTTGGATTAGACACTTCCTCAACTCTTCTGAGGACAAATAACCAAATTTAAATACCTTCAAATACCTTTACAAACTATGCTGGGCTGGTGGGCACCTTCTCTGAATGCCCATCGTTTGCCACCCACAATGATTTGTAACTCCACTCTTAAAAAGAAGTTTTAGTATGAATTAAATGATGGTTCTCTGCCTGTAAGCAAAGACTGTGCAGAAAAAGGGTTATTCAGTTGTTTAAAAACAGACACCAAAACATCCCAGAGTGTGTGGAGCATTTGTATGGCATGGGATGTGTGGGAATCCTATGCCATTTGGGGCAGCAGCTGAAGGTCAAATGGGACAATCCAGGACATCCAAAACAATACTAGATGCCAACGACCAGGAAAATGGACTCTGGCTGCTGAACGGAACAAATTTCACAGCTACGTTTATCTAATATTAGATTTATAGTAGTATTGTGGTCATAGTGCAAGATTCTAAATTGTCTGCAAGGTGCCTAAGCTCTCTTTAGCTGATGGAGGTCTTAGATTTGACTCAAATGCTGTTGGATACCCATTTATGGATGACTGAGAGGTTCTAATGAGCCCTGTTTGGGCTTCACAGAACCACAGGAAGGGTAAGATTGGAAGGGACCACTGTCCAACCTCCCTGTTCAAGCAGGATCCCCTAGAATATATTATCCAAGATTGTGTCCAGATGGCTTTTGAATATCTCCAGAGCAGGAGATATTCTGGTGCCCCAAAAGAATATGGGGATTTTAAAGTGTTGTTGGGCTCCTGCAGTTGGAAACTAGATTGAGAGCCCAGACAACAGGGTTAGTGGCTCCTGAAAATCTGTTGGGACAGATGTGACAGGGTTGTCACATGGAGATATTTGATTCTGGGCATTCTAAGTTGCTTTCCATGCTCCAGGGACAGCATCAGGCAGGTTTTCAGTGCTTGTTTTGGGAATTCAGACATCCAGCTCACAGGAGTTTTTATCAGATCTGGTGATTCTCCTTGGCAGTATTTGGACAGCTCCCTAAATTAGAGCAACCAGCAGATAAATTAGAGGTAATTCAGCTGATAACAGTGAAGGGGATCAGCATGGAGAGGGTTCAGCCATCCAGGGGTTTTGTCCATGTGTGTGAATTTCCATGCTTTCCAGGCACATTCCATGAAGGATCGCATTCTGGTTTGGTCAATCACTTATACTGGGTTTCTGTTTATAGCACTAAAGAACCAAGAATCTTCTATGGGACAACTGGGCTTCTCCATCCATTTACAGCCCTTGGATCAGATAGAAAATCTTTCTGAAGATTCTGAAATCTTTCTGATGCACACAACTGCTTTAAGTTCTTGGTTCTCCCTACAGAGGACCAACACAAATTTCCACTGTTTTATTCTGGCTTTAAGAAGCTTTGGAGCTGATGGCAGCCAAGTCTGATGCCAGAGCACTGGAAAAAACCCTGATTTTATTAATCTCCAAATATTTAAAAACTGCTAAACTGAGAAGTCCCTTAGTTCAGAGAATGGAAGTTAAAGATGCTTCTATTGTTGAGATCTTTGCTACCTGGTTTTGGTGTGCAGGGATCTCTCTCTTTACTCTCTGCACTGGTTGATAATGAAAAATATTGAAACCCTTCCATTTATATTTCTCTTCTCTTGGTCTTGGAAGTGCAGAAATCCTGACTCACTTTATCTGCAGGAAGAGGGACATTTTTGCCTACAAAGGGGGTGATAAGATGCTTGTAAACTTATCCCATTACTCCTGACCCTATAAAGCTTTTAGAATGCAGTTTGGAGAAGAATAAGGGAATGGAATCAGCAAGTCACTGGGAATGTCCCATTCATACTTTAAAAAAATATGTCATTGTCATAATGTTTTTCTTTTTTTTTTTTTTCCCCCAGATAAACTTTGTGCTTTTTATTGGCATAATTGTGATACTTGTGCAGAAACTCCAGTCACCTGATATCGGGGGCAATGAATCCAGCATTTACTTGTAAGTACAAATAAAACAGTAATCAGTTTAAATTACTAATATACACATAGGAAAAAGAGACAAAGTAAAAAAAGACACCTCAGCTGAACTAGGTCGATTTTCAAAAAGAGTCACAGGGTCTATTAAATTGCTTTGGTTGATTTTTACTTTTATTTTGTTAATCCATCAGCCACCAAAGTGCATTTTAACGCCAGTTTTTTCACCTTTCTTTAAAAGGCCTAGAAAAGAAGCATAAATACAAGATTGAAAAAAAGACCAAAACCAAACCAAAACCAACTTTTTAAAAGGTCAGTTCATACCTGGAAATTAAAATACTGACCAGGTATATACATAACTATTATACTCATGGGACAGTTTGCTGCGCTTCATAAGTTCCAGGGACATGGTCCAAAATTCCTGAAATCAGTGAGATTTAGTGACAAAATTTACTAACTTTGGGCTGAATTCTAATCTAGGAAGATCCCCTAAAATTACTCATGTTCATATTTCTTGTAACCTTAAATTCATTCCATTTAAACCAAACAATTCTCACGCTACTTAAAATTGTTTTGAAATCCACATAAGTCCTAAAACTTTTCTATAGAAGTTTGTGATTTAAGTTTTTTTTTAAGCTGAAATCCTTTTTGTGAGTTTCCACCTTATAAGAAGACAGGTGGGCCATTTGAGATGGTCTTCATTCTAATTTGGAGTGCAGGCAGGCATTCTCCTTATAAAAATTATATCACCCTTTGGAATAACTGGGATACGTGGCAGCACATTTGGTGTTGGTTTCTCTGCCCAAACGCCGCACACATTTGATTTTGCAAATTTTTTTGTGACCTTGGATTATTTCTTGCACTCATAAACGTGGGTAAGACTATTTGATTTAGCACTAAATTCCTGGGGAAAATAGGCAAGCCATGAAAACCTTAAATAAAACTAAAAGATGTCAGGGGAAAGCAGGAGATCCTTATTTTGTAGCAAATACAATTACCCAGTGATTAGTTTCACCCTAAGTAACCACAATCATAATTTAATGATGTCCTCCATTTAAATTACAATTTTCAGGGGAAAATATGTCCTCCAGCTGCCTATTTTTTTCTCCTTTTTATTTTTTCCCCTAGTATCTAGTTTGCATTTCCATGAAAAGATAATATTTTCACGGCTGTAGTCAGACATCCACTTACTGAAAGTGCTGCTCTTGCATCTTGCTCCAAACTGTGTTTCCGCGGCCAAAAATAACGCCTGAAATTCTTTCTGTAAGTGGATATCTCTCAGAAATAAAACTCAGGAGAGGTGAGGAGACGTCAGGTGCATGGTTTT
Source organism: Chiroxiphia lanceolata (assembly GCF_009829145.1). Classification (NCBI taxonomy): domain Eukaryota; kingdom Metazoa; phylum Chordata; class Aves; order Passeriformes; family Pipridae; genus Chiroxiphia; species Chiroxiphia lanceolata. The sequence continues at coordinate 152,849,198 of NC_045637.1, forward strand.
CCTAGGGTTTGCATGAAGACTTCCCGTGGATGTGCTGCTGGGAAGTCCCCCACTGAGTCTCAGGTTGTAATTAGCACCCAAGACGTGCAGAGCTCGTTCCGATTACGACCTCTCGAGTGCATGTTTGGTGTGTGCTGCACATCTCTCACATATGAAGCAAAGCATGCCATGGATTCCAGTGATTTGAACTAGATTATCCGACATCCTTGTCATCCTGGATCAATATGGTGACTGGGTTTTCCTGGTGTTTTTTCCTATGTGTATAGTTAGCCACCAAAACCGAGAGAGAACATCATATTTTCTGTTTCATTCGCTGCCATTATTTTCCATATTTCTTTGCAACTTTCGAACTGGGTGTGTATAAATGGACCTTGCCTTGATGTTTGTGCTATGGAGTGGAGTGTTGTTTATCCAAACAGATCTGACAACAGAAAGGTCACACAGGAATGATTAAAAGGAATGAAATTAATAATTCTGTGCCGATTTACACCAGAGACAGACAATATTTGTGCACACAAAGCCTGTGAAAAAAGAGGTTGTTGTAAGGAAGGAAAAAGTCAGATGATAATCTGGTTCTGTCACCATATTGAAATCTCTGTGGCATTTAGACTGTGGTCCATATGAAGCATTTTCCATGTTCTATTTTGCTGTTTCAAACTATTACAACATCAATCCATCAGAGCAAACTCTCCATCCAGATCTTTATTCCACAACACACTTAAATGCTTTCCCTTCAGTAGCTGAGGAAGGATGAGGTTGAGGAAGGATTTTCAACCTGTTTCTGAAGGAAATATCACACGGTACCTGCAGCAGGGATTGAGATTTATTCTAATGTGATTTATTGGAATAACCCTTTAACCAGCTGGGACTTTCATCATCAAAAAAGAAAATGTAAGACCCCAAAAACTTGTGACTGGGAGTAAGATTTATTTTTTTCTTATAGGTATGGTACATGTTTAGGTTCAGGCCCTTTTAATGATTATTTTATTTAGGAAAATCTACCACTGTTTTCACTTTATAAACATGATGGTCATGGTTCTGCAAAGCACTTAAAGCTGTATTTGACTTTAAAAGCCTTGAGAATGGGCTTAAATTTAAAAGATTAATATATTCATTATTAAAATCTCCCACTAGTGAAGTTCCCTGGGAGCTGTGATCATGGAAGAAGAGCACTGAGGAACTGAGGATTAATTAATACAGTGTAGCCAATGGAGAATATAAGACTTGCTTTAAAAAAAGTCAAACAATCATTTGCATCATTTGCAGCATGTTATGAGTGCTTTAATCCCATAAAAAAATCAGACTTTCTCTCTAAATAACCTGATGATCATTGTATGCAACAGCTGAAAAAAAACTTGGAAATTTGTATCTGATTCCTAACAAGCATTTCAGTCATGATAAAATTCCATTTTATCTACTTGTATGTTCAGTCATCCATTACCTTTCTCATGCCTTTAGTTCCCCCTCAGAGTTGCCTGCATGTGCTGACCCCATTCCAGACTGAAGGGCTCAAGAAGTGACTGGAGGAACAATATCTCCATCTTTTTTCTCACTGATGTTTTAGATAGAAACTCCTCCTTATGGCTGAAAATACTGGGAGATAGATCCATCAAAATATCTAAGCAGCTGAGGTAGGAATTCGAAATATAGAAGACACCTTTTTAATGATAATTTTATTATTGTTTGGGGTTTTTTTCCCCAAGAACTTTTCATAGGCATCGTAATCATTAGTTATGTTTTAGGGTGAGGACTGAACTGCCAAAGGCATGTTTTTTTTCTTAAAACATGTCTGATTTCAATTAATCTTGTGTCAGTCCTGCCAAATAAGCATCCAGCCAAAGAAAGATCAGTAATGCAAATGTAATAGATTTTTGTCTGAGTTGGAAGTTCTGAGACCTTCAGGTGCTGGGGAAGCACAAAGTGACATTGATTGTATTCCCAGAGTAATTAAGACAATGATTAAAATAGTTCAGACAGGTTTCTTGCCCCATCTGGTGAACGAATATCATAAACAAGAAAAATGTGCCATGATTATGGGCAGATAATCATTGAATCATAGAATGGTTTCAGTTGGAAAAGATGGTAAAGCTCACCTCATTCCACCCTCTGTGATGGGCAGGACACCTTCCACTAACCCAGGTTGCTCCCAGTCCCATCCAACCTGGCCTTGGACACTTCCAGGGATCCAGGGGCAGCCACAGCTTCTCTGGGCAACCTGTGCCAGGGTCTCCCCACCCTCACAATAAATAACTTCTTCCTCATATCCAATCTAAACCTACTCCCTTTCTGTTCAAAGCCGTTCCCCCTTGTGACACATCATGCTTCTTACAGAATGAATGTCCATGTCTTGAACTGGTACCTGTGTTCCCCACCCAGTTAGATTTTACCTAACATGCTTCCCAGCAGAGAGAACCACCTGATTCTCAACCATCTCCAGTTGCAGTCTGTAAATATTTTGAAGAAACAGCAGATTATTTGGGAAGCCAAGGGGCACCACATGAATCCAATGTGATGTCACAGTTCTGGGGACTGCAAGCACACATTCACAACCCTACAGCAGCTGGCTCAGCACACAGGGCTCCACATCATTTGCATGGACTTATCATATATCAGTTCCTTCTCTGGAATTTTATAATAAATTGATCTGACAAGGCTTCACTCTTTTCACCACGAAAAATCCAGCCAATAGTGTATAACCTGCTATGTCAGAATCTGCTTTCAGGCATCCTGGTCTTGGTCAAGTATTTGCAGGGAGAGCATGTTCACTCCCCCACAGAAAAGCCATATTTCTATAGAAATGCCCACAAAAAGCTTAAAATCCACGCTGTTATTTTCACCAGCATTGTTGCATTGCTGAAATATTCACTATAGAGAGAAAATCATCCAACAGCACCACTACCATAACACACCACAGTATCTTGTAGGTGTGCATGAAGCAGATGCATGCTGGAATAACCCTTAAGATTAAAAAGACCCACACATTCCCATCAAGTCTTTGCTTATTCATTCATTTTCAAGGATCAAGCACATGTAACTGAAAAATCCTCTTTTTTATTTTATTATTATTATTATTTCCAGCTTATCATGAATAGTGTAATTTGGGAGGGGGAAGCTTCTTTCTGCTTTTGCTTCAACAGATTCTTCATAAATTTTGTATCACATGTTGAAAGCTCAATGAAAAGAAAATAAAGCCCACAAATATGTAGCTAATTCAGGTCTACGTCATTTCTCCACTCAGCATCTTGCTGGAAAGAAAGGAGAATCATGGCATATATCATAGGTAGGTATGATTTTACCTCTGGTGCAACCTAAAGGGTCAGGGCAGGGCGAGCAATGTCGTGACACAGATGTTTTGGTAAACAACACTCCTCTGCACTTCACCTCCAAAGCCACTGGACGCTCAGTGGTTCATTCTGCTACTGCTTTTGTCTTGCTTCAAGTGCTCAGACTGCCAGAGCTGATGATTATCCACGGGGTCTTCCTGCCAAAAGGCTCGTTTTTGGCGAGGAAATGGCAGATGTTGGATGAACAGTGTATTCCTTAGCACGGCACTTCCACCTCCGAACCGCGGGCGCTGCCGGTTGGGTGCTGGAGTGCCCAACAAACCAGCAACAAAAGGAAATGGTGTCCCTGGGTTAATCCCTTCCTACTGCATGGCAATACAATGGAAAATGTAGATGATGGTCCTTTGGTATCAGTGCATGATAATCAAGGAGTTCTCATTTCTAAGAAATACCAGAAGAGTAGATATTTGCTGCCTTGACCAACATTAATTCTTGATGAATTTATTTAAAGCTCATTCACAGCTACTATACTTTTCTTGTACATTGCCCAAGGCAAATTATTATTTTGGGTGTTGGTTTGATGGGGTTTTTTTGGTTTCTGTTTTGCAATTTTTTTTGGAGGGGAAGGAGGTGTTAATTTGTGCCAAATCTTTTCAGGTAGGGCTTGGAAAAAAATCGAGTGTACTCATTAGGAATGTAAAATCATGTGGGCTATGTACCATAATTAGGAAGAACATAATTACACAGGGATTTATTTATTTTCAGATAAAGTAATCAAAAGCTCCATTCTGCTTTGATTATCTATCTATAGGTTTGCTGTGCTGTCAACTGCTGTAACAGCAAACAGCACAGAATATTTAGTGTGTTTATAATGTTCCTGGGAGCTGTTATTGCCCTTGAACAACTGAGGGGATACTCAAAATCCCCCAGGTGCCTGTGGCAGGTAGAGGACAATGAACCTTTGATTGTCAAATCTACTTTCCTAACCTAAACACTGTCCTTTCATCCAGAATGCATCCTTTGCATTCCTACACTGATGATGAGATTAGACCCAAAACTATGTCCACCTTGAAAGTGGTTTTGTTATTCCATGGGCCAAGAGGGATATTCCAGAAGAGCAAATCAGTATTTATAGAAGAAATTCCACCCATGTCCAACGATACTCAAGCACTTGACAGGATCCGATTTTGAAATCGTGGATCACAACAGTTATTTCTCCTGGTTACAAGATCATCTGTGGTGAATGCAATGTTGAAAAGTGTTCTGCTTCTGTTGTTTGGAAATCCTTAGAAAGTGGATTTTAGAGTGCAAGGCCACGTGCCTTGGCCTGCACAGGTGATGTCTGTGTGGTGCAGGCTGACTCCTCTTGTCTTCTGTTCTGCAGTAATACTGAAAAATAGGATGACTTTGTCTTTAAACACTGTTTTGCAAGCAGCTGTAGGGTATTTTTATGGGCAGTTTTATGGCTGGAATGGATATACAGACAGAGGAAAGGATACAAGGCTGATTTTTGTGGTTGATATTTTGATCTCTGTCTAACTTTCACGTTTAAGAATTCTCCAATGGTGACTTGAAATATCTGCTTGGCTCCATGATCTGTGGCACCCTTAGGGAGCAAAGTTCCTTGTCCATGGGTTGTGTACTAAAAAAGCAAAGTGCAGACTTTTTCCCCCCATCTGTTACAAGAGCAAGCCATGAAACGGAAAATAGCATTTTTGCATTAAAAGAGAAGCCACTAAAAGATGGTCCTTCTCTGGAAAGACCAAGGAGCTGTGCAGGTTAGTGAGGGAGAGAACAAAGCCAGGTTTTATCCAACAGTGCAATTCTCTTTACAAAAATGGGGTTTTTTTCCATTTTTTTTAGAAGGCACAGTAAAGCTTGATGGGCTCCCACTTCTATCCATGGTTGCATTGGCCCTAACAGCCTGTTTCCAAAGAGATTTAGGCACGAAAAAAAAGAGCTAAATAGTGTCTTTAGGCTTCCCATTGAAATGTTAGTGTCATATCTCTGGAAATTTCAGATCCAAACATCTTTCAAAGACAGCACTAAACCATCATGGCTTGATTGCCATAACTGGTATGGAGCAGAACTCCCAACAACTGGAGGCTGAAGCCAGTGAGATTTCTATGGAAGTGCTTACGTCTGTTGGGTGCCTGTGTAAATATAGGTCTTTGCCTACGCATGTACTGTCTGAAATTCTATATATATATGTATCTCAAATGGTTCCAGCATTGCTTTTTAAAAGACCACGAATACTTTAGCAACGTGCCCAATATAAAGCCTCTTTTACTGTACCGGGAAAGTGGCTGCACTCAACTAAATTTGCTGTAACATTATAAATTTTTCCACGCACTTGAGCTCGCTGATTAGCAGAAATAAGGCAGCTTTTGTAAGGAAAATGTGATACAGACCTCAAATACGTTTCTGAAGTCACTGCACTTCGTCAAAGTACATAACCTAATTTTGATCTGTATTGATAAGCTTCAGTTGTCATGGTGATCAGCAGGATAGGGAACATCCAGTGCCTGAGGCCATGCATCTTTACCAATTACCCATGGAGGTGGGTGCAGCATCTTTCAGCAGAGTAGCTGGCTTGCTTACTGGGAAAGATAATGGTTTTGGAAGTTGAGAAAAATTTTCGAAAGATTCAAACTGAAAATTAACTTGGGAATATCCAAATTAGACCATTCGGGCTGTTTGCCCTTTCCCTCCCACGTTGCTCATATTCTGCTGTTTCGAAGTCACTGTTAGACTGAAAGGGACAGATCTGAAAATTTGTTTTCTCCCTCAATCAGTTTGCACTTCTGATTCTTTGAATCAGTTGCTTAGTGTAAAGATAAAGGTGGAGTTGAAGCAACTGGTCGTGCATCAGTTGTTGTGAGACTGCAGGGAATGGGGAGTAATTCTGACATCTCTGATCTTGAACGTGCTTTCAATTTACATCAAAGCTTGATGCACACCAGCACCCGTGGTCTTCCATTTAGTTTTTGCTGCCATTCACATTTTTGCCTCTATCATATGAGAAGAAAAGGAGTTTACATTCCCCTCAGTGTCTCTGCTTCTCCTTGACACTGATTTATTGTGTCTCACTTCAGCAACTGGCAGGTTTCACGTCCAGGGGGTTTAGTTCTACATCTGAGGAGTTATTAGGATGTACTCCATACAAAGACATAGCCTGAGGTATGGAAGGGACAAGAAAGATGGTGCTGTCCCAGTGCACATGGTCTTTTGATCTGGAAAGATGAACTTCTTGTGAGGCTCTTGTAACTGATGCTGTGTGTAAAAGGAACTGTGCGGTGCAAAGTAATCAGTTAATTTTCCAGGAACAAACTCTTCCTTCCTTGGAGAGTACCAGTACACCCTCAGAGGCCACCAATTTACAGTGGTTTAATATTGAATTGAGTCTCAGTGAATCAAATGTAAACCACCTCAAGACAGGACCAACCCAAAGTTGTGCCTAAGGTTCACATCACAGCCTTCGTACCTCATTTGCTGCTCACCTGTATCATTACTGAGAGATTTCCAAACTGAAATTCCTCTTTATGTTTCCAAAGAAAACACTGGAGTTGTTCAGCTGATTAAATGTCTGCAAGCCCAGGCTTTTTCAACAAAGGCAGTGCTCTCTTTTTTTCATTAGAGAGGGTTGTAGAGCTGGTTTATAACTTGAATCCTCGCCTGCAGCAATCTCGTGCGATATGTAAGGCAGGTGAGTCAAAACAGTGTAACTGAAGCTTCAGAGCTGCAAATTATATAAACTCAGTGTAGTTACACCAGTACTGAGCTGACAGGACCAAAACCTGTCTTCAGTGCCTGAAAACCCACTTCTTGTGGCAGACTGTGACAATAAATCCTCTGGGGGTTTGGCTCGTTCGTTTTGTTTTGAGGACAACGAGCTAAATCACGTCCTCAGATATTTATGTCTGTGTTTGGACGAGCACATTCTTCATTCCAAACAGTAAAGCTACATTCAAAACCACTTAAGAATCTCATTTCCTGTGGTACATTTTTCTCATTAAGCATTCTATTGTCTGCTGCACCACATTTTCGTTGCTGCACTTCCAGCAGGATTATTCCACAGTGCATGAGACGTATCTGTGGAACGGGAATAACCCAGCCTGGTAAAACAGGACCTCCAGAGTTACTGCAGAGGAAGGATCAGGGCATGTAACTTTGAAGTTACAGTTCATTTAAAGACTGGTTTCATGGAAATATTCTGCTCTCCACTTCCAGCTTTATTCTCTAGAGCAAAGGCAAATATTAAACTTTATCTCTTCTTTAATTGATCTCTGGGTGTAGCAATGGCTTTCTCCATCCTTTAATGTCCACCCTGTAGAAGTTAGCAAAGCCAAGAATGAACAGGGTAGACATGATTTTCGACTCTCTTTGACCGTTTTGTTTCATTTTCAAGCCTCAGATCTGCTCAAAGGTCAGATTTTTTTGGACAAAATGTTCTTGTCCAAGTTCATATTGGTTAAACATTCATTTTCAGCCAGAGCATTATTCTGCAAGCAGAAATTCAGCTTCAGTCTCTAAGTTTGGTGGTGTTAGCAGTGAAAAGTAGAGCTCTAGGTAACAAGGCTGAGAATTTTGGATTTCCTTTCAATTAAATACTAGACAAACAGTTTCCTTTTTTTCTTTTTTTTTCATGAAGAGCACAACAGTGGTTGTATTTTTAGCAAGGTAGCACAGTATCCACACAGCACAGGATCCTGGTTTAATAAGATAATGGTGCTGGGCTCATTCCGTAGTCAGTAGAGATCTACTCAGTCCAAAGAATTAAACCCTTAGTACAACTTATTTAATTTTTAAAAAAGATGTTTAAAAGAGGTCAGGTAAATCTCAATTTATGATCTGTTTCACACCACTTACTGCAAAGCTGGTGTGGGGTAACAAGGTGAAAAGCACCCAGCTATACTGTTAACTCCAAAAATTAGGTGAGATGGAACTAAATGACAATTTTGCTAAGAAACTTATTCTGGGTGTGGATGAGGGGGATCAATGACTCGACCTGCACGTGGTGGGTCAAACCTGCAGCCACTGCAGAATTGTACAGTCTGTTTCCTGCTCACAGAACAAGTCCAGTTTTCCAAACTCTTTACATCCGATCTGTAAGTCCAGAGGGTTTGTGAATGTAGTTGGTGTATTGGCCAGGAAAGAAGTCCACCTTCAGGAATTCCTCAGCTACTGAGGAGCAAGGAGGAGTCCCTTGACCTATAGCAGTGTCAGCTCAGGGTAACAGTAGGTATGTGGGATAAACTATAGATTATATAGGTCCAATTTTCAATTTTCTCCTCTCTCTCCCATACAATCTTTCTACTCTCCCTTTGGCTAACTTTTTACTGTATTTTCAATACTTTATTTCATTGATTTGTTTCTACATTCCTTCTCCTCCTACTATATAGTGGCCAACCCTGTTCATAGTGAGGTTACACAGAATGACCCAAGCAGGGGTGCACAAAGATCCTTAACGAGGCACAGTTTTTATTTGCATGACTCAAATTCTACCTTTACTGTGTTTCCCAAAGGATTCCCTATCAGCATATTCAGAGACAAGCCACAAATTCTGTCATTCCCTGCGTGTCGGTAGAGACCTAACTTCAGAACCCTGACCATTTCCATCATGGATAATGCAGCATAACTTCATTCCCCTGGGTCAGCATGTTCATTTTACTTCCCTTAAGTCCCTCTGAGAAACTCACAAAGCCTTTAGAACCGAATTGCAACTATTTTTGCCTCCAGTTTGTGTAGTCTCTCATTTGCATTAACGTGCCGGCCGTCAAGGTGTTCGAGTCTGATAAGGTGGCCTTCAGCCACATCGTACATCACTCATTGAATCCTGGGAATGTTTAACTTTTTCTTTCCCCTTCCACCCTAGCACCCTCCCTCTTCCTCCCAGATGCAGCTGCAGTCCATGCCCAGGACACGTGCGGTGAGACTCAGCTTGTTTGCCTTTAGCTGTCTCAAGTCTCGTATTTAATCTGAGCAGTCCAGTCGTCGTCTTATGGTTAAACTGGGAGCCTCGGGGCACCCCCGTCAGACACTGCACCCCGTGTGTCTTAGAGGCCTCTGTCACACGGGTCAGCTCAGCCTGGAAGTCCCTGTTCTTTCCATGACTGAGTGACTCCAAGGTGATAGCTCAGTTTAAGTTTGTCTCCAAACACGTAGAGTTAGATGTGACCGAATCCGTTCTGTGTGTGCCCACAGAGGTCTGAGGATCCTGCCCCGATTCATGCAGTGTTTTGATATCCATAATCTCGTTTTCTATTAATTTTCTCTTATTTGTCTGATTTTTCCTCCTTCACATTCCTTTCTGGTTCCTGCCTCCTCTGTTTCTTCTCTCTTTCTCCCTCTCCTTCCACCAATGTCTCTATTTTGATAATAAATAAATAAAGATTATTTATAAAGGAAGGAAGAAAATAAAACTTCTACAAAATCTGTACTCCAAAGATTTTGGGACACTTTACAATATCTAAAATCAGAGAGATGATTATACCTAAATTAGAAAGGATGGAGATAAAAAAATATATTAACTCTCCTAAGAAGTGCTCACAGTTTTTCATCAAAAGCCCATGTGGAAATACCCCCTCCTCAGGTGGGAAGCAGCACTTAATTCTTAGATATTACTTTCAAAACTAAGTCTGTCCTATTTGATAATTTTAGCAAATACAGAGTCCTGTCATGTTGGTCTGTTCACTAGAAAAAATTATTTAAAAAATCAATCCCTGTCAAATAAAACAGGGTACAAGCAGTAAACATGGGGGGGGAGGATTTTTTTCCAGATTTCCATGGCAACATTAAGTATATAACTGAAGAGCACAAATCCCTACAACACCCCATGATTAAGAGTTTTTAAAATCATGACTGGTTTTTAGATGCTTCGTTTTCAGGTTCTGTGCCTGGAAATGCCTTCACAAGTGCTCCTTCTCAACAAAGGCTGAGCAGCCCTCTTGTGGTAAAAATTGGTCTGAGAAAATATGTTTCAGAACAATCAAATAATTGTTCAGATAAAAATAAGTGAGACACTTAAAATCCATAATCACTTCTGAAAGTCTCAGTCGTAGTACAATTGAATTAACTCTAAAATTTCCCTCCTTGATTTTGATCAGTTTTTACTGACAATTAATCCCCAGCTTAACTCTGTGAAAAACAGAGTTAGTTCAGAAATTTATCACGGAAGTGATGCTGTAAAAGGAACAGCTATTTTCATATTTACTTCCTGAGCATCATCCAAGAACTGAATTCATTTTGCAAGTTGAAACACGATTACTATTCCTATTTGCTGGATGTGTGCATACCACAAATACTGTATTATTTCCAGCTTTTATACAATAATATTTAAGAAAAACACAGTTTTCAGGCTTTGATTACCTGAAAAGAAAAAAAAACCCTCTAGTAACAAGGATTGACTTAGAGGAGTTAAAAGTGGGGAGAAATTGAGTATGTTTTCAATTTATTCTGTTTTACTGTTCAGCTTACAAGCTCCATCTTCCATCTATGCTTAGATGACCACAAATCTTAGACTGTGCCTTTTAGCAGAGCAAGAGAGACAGAGTTTGGTTTGTTGGAACAAAATTAGATGTTTGCCTTGAAGGCAATTGCTTTAAAATTCATCATATTGTCCTTTATATTTGCTGGAGATTAGTCAAGGTGTTTGGTGTGCTGTTCATCCCATCCTAAAGTGGACATCTAAAATAGTTCGGATATACCCTGGCCAATAACTGTATTTCTCTCTCAACTACTTATTCTCTCTGATGATTCTCAAAGGACAAAGATTTCCAGTTTACTCAGATATTTACACTGTAAACATCTAATCTTCCCTGAGGTGAATCCCACCAAAACAACCACATGTTGAAAGCAAGACCAAAAATCTCCCCTTTAGAGTCGACGAGAAACCACTATTTTCAATTTTCATGTTTTTCAGCCCATTGTGTCAGTCATAAACTTTCTTACAAGATCCCTCCAAATGCCTTCCCATGTTTCAGATTACCCTTCTTGGGGGCTGATTTAAGTTAGCCCCTCTCTGGCTGGTTGCAAATGACCATCCCGTTCCCCACAGCAGCTCTTTCGGGGGTACAACACGTAGAGATCACGGTTCTGGTTACACAGTTTATGGACCTGCTGCTTTTGTGGCCACACTGTCTTAGTGTGTGTGACAAAAAATAGGTGGTACATCCAAATGGCTCACCAGACCTGCAGTTTCCACACTGAACTCCCTCCCCACCATCAAGGAAGATGGGTTAGAAAGTGCTTTGGTGTCTTTACCAGTACCCTTTGCTGCAAAGAAGGGATCCACACACCCTGGGTGCTCACACACGAAAGTGAGGAACATCTGATCCAACTTCACCTTAGGCTGACCACCACCCTACAAGTTTATGTTCCTACCTGACTGTTCTCCACAAGCATGCAGTCGACTTCCATCGAATATATTGTTCTGTGACCCTCTGTACAACCCCCAGGCTGCAAAGGTCGTGTATATTTTGGGTGCCTAACGCTGCCTTCAGGTCGTTCAATTCTTGGCTTGTCCGTGAACCAACACATTGAATCGCCAGCAAAAGCCAGTGCATTTTTAATTTATATTTTTAATTTACATTTTTTGCTTCAGTCCAGCAGCTGGTTTGTGCCGTAGCTCCGTTCTGTGGTGTCTGCTTTCCATCTTTGTGACGTGTCTCATGAAATGTGTTGTGAGTGACCTACCTTGGCCTGTTCACGAGATGCTGAAAAAAAAAAAAAATTGCTAATCTTGTCATATTTAGCAGCTGCGTTCAGAAATGCTACTGTAAGCCTAAGAGGGCTAACCAGCACTCTTGCAAGATGTCAGAACTATCAACCATTACCCTGTAAGTGTTCACACTCCTGTGACATTACTGTGTTTATGTATGAGCATGTTGCAATTAAATGAATGGATAAGAGCAGAGGGGTAGCAAGTGGAGAGCAAGCATTCATTGAGTTCTTGTTGCATGGAGAATTTTTTTTTTGTTCTTGTTCTGTGCTTTTGCTGATGCACCACAGTCGAGGATTTTAAGGTTATTTTTTTAATTTTTTTTTTTTTTTTTTTTGGCTGATGCTATTTATGGTTTGGGGTTAATAAATAGCTGCTCTTTATTATACAGAAGAGAGGGGAGCACATTCACACTGAGAGGAAATGTTTCACCTGAAAGTTTGCTAGAAAAACAAGGACAAGGCAAGATTGAGTCAGTCAGACTCTCAGTGGGTATAAAACATCTTTTATACATGGGTATAAAACTCAGTGAATTATATTAGTAAACACCTGGGGTAAGGAAGGGTTAAGATTAACCCAATATCAAAATAGTTTGTGTCTAGTCAGAAATCAGAATCACAGAATCAATAAGGTTGGAAAAGACCTCCAAGATCTTCAAGTTGAAGTCATTGTCAAACACTTATCTGTTGAGAGTGAGGCATCCAGAAGAGTGAGTAAATGCCATTCAGCCTAGAGAGTGTGGGTTAATCACTTTTCCACAGTCCACCTCACCCTTTGTTTCATACAAGAAGCCCACAGGTTGTCAGGGATACATAGAATTATTAAGTGTGGAAAAGACCTCCAAGATTGTCATCTCATTTTGTTTAGGTGAGGAATATCTTTCAGAAGTCTGTTGTACAGTGTGTTTTCTGATGATCTGGATCCTGAATTTCACAGCAGTTTTTCAAATCAGCACTCTCAGAGATGTCCTGACACGCAGACCCAACACTCCAGGGTTTTGCTGTGGAATCCTTAGTAATTATTTTTTACACATTAAAGGAAAAGGGGTTGTTTTGTAACTTAACTACATATCTAGTTATGCCTTTTTAGCTAGGAAAAAAACCCAAGAAAGTGAATTTTCTCAGTGATTTTACATCTCCTCAAGATACTTAAGAAACAGATGCTCAAAACATTCGATCAAAAGGCTGACACTGTGCAAATAATAAAAACAGAGAATAAAAGAACAGTTAGCACATTTATCTTCTACACTTCGAGAAGATGAAGACTAAGAGCAGTTAGGTAAAACTAGGACCTACATTTAGGAGGAGATTTAAGTTCACTGCTCAACTGACACCCTGATGCAGCACAGACTTCATGTTGAGCCTTTGCAGAGAAACAAATGTCATATTAAATGCAGTGTTTTAGAAAGATGGGACAGTGACAACTATCTGAGGTGAAATCCTCTCCCTGGTCAATAGCAAGGAGAGTTCAGCCTAAACAGGAGGTATTTAAACCTAATTTTTTGGTGTTAAAACATGGAAGTCTCAGTAAGCTTCCCTGTTTTTCAAGCCCTTGGTCTGAAGATGTGGTTTGTGCATGGGAAAATTGAAAAGCTCTAATCACTTGCTGTGTTTAGGTATTATCTCAGCTATTTTGGAAGTGATCCTACAGACCTGATTTTGGAAAAGGCATGTATCTGTCAGGGAGATTATTCAGATTCCTGGAAGTCATGTTAACTATGATTACCATCTTTGTGATAAAACAGATACTTCAGTTTATTAAACATGAGCTATATCAAGCATTTCCTCACTAGTGCCAGCATGTATCTTCATGGTTTGCTCTTTATCCTTCTATCTGAAATATTGTCATGATTATTTCTTTGCACATACTCACCACTGAGATGATGGATGTGCACATTTGGCCAGAAAAATTGGATTCCTCTAATCTGAACTTCACAAGTGTACAGGGTAGCAATTTATGTGGCAAACTCAGTCCAGACTCCCTTTGTGGCCAGTGGGTAGATTTAGGATGTGATAAGAACTTCCTTAGGGGCAGGTGATTTGTCCTTGTGTGTAAGTGCTTCTTACTCTTCACAGGCAATGAAAGGAATGTAAATGTGGATTTAATTTAACTGAAATTAGATGTCATCATTGCAGATGTCTCATAGCATGAAGCTGGTCAATATATACATAAATAGATGCATTCAGTACATACCCATGTGGTTTACAACAGGAGTCTCTTCTTAAAGAGACACCTATAGCAGGCAAGAACTAGGCCTTAAAAGTGCATTTTTCTCCACATTGAATTTAGAGACATTATTTTAATAATTTCATGATCAAAACCTACATTTATGTATGTCCCAACCTTGGTGAGATGAATGTTGCTTTACATGACTACAGACCTTGACATCTTCATCCCAAAAGTTTATATTTGATCCAAGTATTTCACTTAAGACTCAGCTTTTAAACTGAACAGCTCTCTGACTTAAAACAGGCAGGACTAAGTAGCAAAACAACTACATAATCTTTCTTCAGATTCTGTGGTTTGGAGATCTTTTGCTTCTTTGCGCAGTCTGTGATCTTTTGCCTCAAAGAAGTTGAGTGGTGAGAATTTCTGAGATCAGGGCAACAAACTCTTTACCAGAGTAAAAGTTACTCTCAGTTTAAGAGCACCCAGTGTCATCTCAGACCTTTTGTAGGTTGCAGTGGCTTTTTTGAGCTACACAACTTTGCAGTGGGTCCAACAGAAGCAGCTGCAGACGTGGCACAAGACACATCCTCAGTGCAGTGGAGATACCTGGAACTGATGGGAGAGTAACCTCTAAACTGCCATCTTCACCTTTCTGACAGAAAATAGAATGATAATCCCAAATTTCCTTACTCAATTCCTCCTGGAGCCTCAGGTCCCCTGATCTAGAGGACACAGGTTTTTGATGTTCTCCATTCATTTCAAATGGCACCATCACACATCCAGCTCAGCAGTTCTTGCCCTTGTATCTGCAGCTTCTGAGTCTGGAGAAATATTTTCATTACATTCCTTTCACCAGAGGTGGAAGAACTCATTTAGACCATTGGTCCTTGTTCCTTATTGCACAGTTGATCAAAATATTCTTTTTTTAATCTGATGTGCAATTATTATGTTCAATCAGAGCATTAATTAGTCTTCTAGAAACGTGTTTTAAAATGTGGAATAGAAACACACTGAAATATTCAGTAGAAATAACTGGAAATTCTACTCAGCAACACAATGTGATCTGTATTTTAATTTCAAATTCATGCCCAGTTTTGTCTTTTGTAATATCCATAGACATATTAGTGCTTTCAGTAAGTGTGGATGCACAATGGAAAACTAAAAACATGGTTCCTTCAAATACTGGTCAAAGTTAGAAAGTCTTTCTACTTTCTTTTCCTATTAGTATCAAGAGATTTTTTCATAATTCAATAGAGGAGTGAGGAAAAACAGAGGACACCAATATCTGCATGTGTTTGTACCAACACTTTATGGAAAGGGCACATTCAGAGCCAAACTATAGGAGAAAACCCTGTGTTAAAACTGATTTTAAGCACAATAACAGCTGAAAAATAGAATGTCAGGCTCAACAAAAACTGAAATGCAACTTGCTTGTTTTTTTTTTTAAATAGCTTTAAGACTTTTCTCTACCTGATGGAATGTAAATAAGGCTTTCACTAGACCTTCTGGAGAACATTGTCTTCTAAACAGTTTAATCCTAACTGAGTGATTATTGTCCTCAGAACTTTCAGATCCATCCCACAAGCTTCTTGCCTCTCTGAAAAAATATGGAAAGAAAAGAGGATGACTATCTTTGGCTGTTACACTGCTGAGAATTCCACTGTTTCCTTTAACATTTTCATTCCCCATAAACTTATATGTTTCACAGAAATTACTTCATCTTTTTTCTTCCTAATCTTGAAAAAAAAAAATCAATTCATCATCATCTTTACAGTCATCAGTATCTCTCAATTTTTTTCCCATTATTGAAATCTGCTTTTCCTCTTCATTCATCTTAATAATCTTAATAATCTATAAACTCCAGAATGTGTTACTTCTTACCTTTAATGTATTTTCTTCATGACTTTCATGACAGTACTGAAGACAGCATTTGAAATAATTTGATTATGGCATTATACTTCAAGATCCTACAAACTAATTGTATGATTAATCAGGTCTAATTAATGCCACAAAACTGACAATAGAAAAAGACTTCCTCTACATCTTTCCCAAAATTAATCTCCCATGAGTGCAGTGAGGTAGAACATATTAATAGACAATTCTATTCTGACTTTTAGATCAAAACAACATTTATGCTTTTGTTATTGTTGGCATTAATTCTGAATATAAAGGATAACAGATTTTGAGAGATGATGCTTCTTTGTCAAGTTTACTACCTTTAATTTGATTTTCTTTTAATTCCACGATTAGTTTAAGGCACGTTCTTTACATCCTTTTTGGTTTATAGGGATAACATTGTTCTCTACACTTCTCCTCAGTGTTTCTTTTCATTTTCATGAACCGTAGTACAGGTCCATAGAGAAAAAAGACCAAAAGCTCTTTTAGTCCATTACACTGTTTCACTCCTGTATAGATAAATTTTTCTAGAGATCACCAAAGCTGAACACTCTGTATGATCATCAACCTATTCCAAGACCATTCTTATCTTTTTTAAAAAAACTTTTGGCCAGTGTCTAACTTGATAACTCACAAGAACTGTGTTCTCTGGTTTTTGGGGTCTTTCACCAAGCCTTGAGGTTTGGTGTCCATCAGACTCATGACTCAGGTGTGTTCAGTGCAGTCTCAAGGCAGGAGTTGGGATGTATTTATCCCTGTTAGTGCCCAAAGTCCCACTGACAGACATCAGCAATGCACTGATGTCCCATTTACAGGTGTTGGGGACAATATCGTATGTTCAGAGTTCTTGGAGATGTATTAATTAAGTTTTCATTTTCAGTAAGTCCAACACATCATTTTGGGTTATCACTGAGCTTGAATTAGCAAATTCCAGTGTGTCCCTACAGATAAAAGCAGAGTGAACATTTGAATTTTAAAAAGTGTGCAGCTCTTAGAAAAATCTTCACAGCTTTTTGCCTTCCTTTGTCCTTCATCTACCTTCTTAACTTACTTGAGTGTCATCAATGATATTCTTCCCCTTTGAAAATGTCCTGGAGGTTACTTTAGGTCACTTTGTTTAAAAAAAACAACACACATTTCCTTATTTTTGAATCATCATTTACTTTCTCTTTGATCTTTTTTTTTGCTGCTCAATCAGCAAATGGCACTGACCAAAACATGCACAAGTCTTGGCTGGCCCCCTGTTTTTGGGGAATTTCACCAGTTAAATGCTTACATACAGCTATTTCCAGCCCTTTTATTTTTTATGTACTGAGCCTAATTTCCCTCTGAAACCTCTTTATCCTGAAGCAGTGGAAATTAGTTAAACAGCAGAATTGCACTTAGCTTTCCAACAGTATAAATGAGACCAAAATGAAGACCTTGAGTAATAATCATGAATATAAGAACAAGAACATACAGGATTTTTAGCTTTATTTGTGTGGCTGTTGGTTTTTTTGGCTTTACTTGTATGGTTGTTTTGGAATTCTTTTGCTATGCAGAAAAAAATTCACACACACACACACAGACAAAATATAGGAAAAAAAAAAGTGGTTTCAAACACTCCATTGGGATTAAGGTTTATAATTGTGCTACGGTAGCAGTCTGAATCCTTTAGCAAGATTCCCCTCTTCGTTTTTGGGCACAATAGGAAGAAATTCCTGCTTATAATAATGAAAATTAAAATAAGAGAATAGAGCATTAATCATTATTAATGTGCTATTATTGTAGCAGCGTGAAAGAAGTTGGAGCAAACTGCAGTGTGTGTGAAATCACTCGTTGGGAACAAACAGGAATGTCGTGTATTTGTTTGTATAATTACGCAGTGTACGTATTTTCCCAGAAGTCAGTCAGCAAAACGTTTTCTGCTTTCTTCTTTAATTAAAGCACAAGGTGATTATTGCAAGGCTGCATTAAAGTTCTCTCCCTCTGTTGTCACAGGAGGCTGGCTCGCTCCACGCTGCTGCTCATCCCCCTGTTCGGAATTCACTACACAGTGTTCGCTTTTTCGCCTGAAAACGTCAGTAAGAGGGAGAGACTGGTGTTTGAATTGGGACTGGGATCCTTCCAGGTGATTATTCACTGAATTCTGGTTTTGTTAGAATGAAATCTCTATGTTTTTTGGGTTTTTTTAGATACTTTGCATGCACAGTTCTCAGAGTGTGTCTTTGTTTGCTCATGTGGATGTTTTGTGTACTAGGATTTTGGGTTTGATTGGTTGGTTGCCTGTTTTAACCCCTGGTATTTTGTGTTATTCCTTCAGGATTTAAATTACATTACATTAACTTTTTTCATACATTACATTTTTTTTTTTTTGCATAAATTGCATTATTTTTTTCTCTCCCACTCTTCTAGGGTTTTGTTGTTGCTGTTCTCTACTGTTTCTTGAATGGGGAGGTAAGACTTTCAATATTTAACATCCCTCACCCATCTTCCTCATTTCATTTCCTTGGGGGAGTAACTGCTGTCCTAAACCTTCCCTCTAACTCATCACCTGCCATTCTCCCTGATACCTTAGGCTGAATCTCACAATTCTCAGCAAAAAAAAAAAAAAAAAGAGAGGATGTGTGATGTCTTTATTAAACCAGAATTTTGGTCATGCCAGAGATGATGACCCAGAATAACACTCCCTAACTGGGCTAGGGCTGTAGTGCTCTCCTTGGAAATGTCACCCCAGGTTCAGAATTTGGCACTGGTTTTGTGGAATTTGGCACTTGTTTCGTTAAACTTGGCACTGTTTTTGCCAGCCCACTCTTCCAGCCTGTTCAGTTCTCTCCATAAAGTGACTCTTCCTTCTGACATGTCCAGCTCAACACCCAGTTCGGTGTCACCAGGCAAACTGGTGAAGGTGCTTTCAACCCCACTGTTGAGACTCTTATGAAGATATTGAAGCACTGGCACAGGTCGCCCAGAGAAGCTGTGGCTGCCCCATCCCTGGAAGTGCTCACATCCAGGTCAGATGAGCAACCTGGGCTAGTGGAAGGTGTCCCTGCCCATGGCAGGGGGTGGAATTGGTTGATCTTTAAGGTCCCTTTCAACCCAAACCATACCACGGTTCTATGTTGAACAGTGTGGGGTCCAGTACCAGGCCCTGGAGGACCCCACTAGTGATAGGGTGCCAGCCTGAGTAAAAAACCTTGTCCACCACCCTCTGAGTGTGCCCTCCTTCCCATCTTGCAGGACACTCACCCACTCCACATCTTGCCAGCTTGCCCAGGAGAAGGCTGGGGGAAACAGCATCAAACCCTTTGCTGAATTCCAAGCTTTCACGAGTCCTTGGCCTCTCTTGCTGGCACCACCCAAGTGTTGTCAGCTTCTTTTCTGAGACCTGCCCCCTTCCAGCTGGTCCCTACACACACAGAGCCCAAGCTGTGCCAGAAACCCCCTCAGACCCTCCCCAGGTACCTTGCAAGCCTCACACTCCTCTCAGCACATGGCAGGTGCTGCTGCTGCTGGTGTCAACTTCCCACACTAGTTTTTTTTTTTTTTCTGATTCACCTGTTCTGATCTGCAGATTGAGATTCCTCTGCCTTTGTCTATCCAACTGAACACCTGAGATTATTATTTTCTCAATTAACAGAAAAAGGTTCCCTCCTCAAGGCCACCTTAAGAGGGATATCTGGAGTTCATCCATTTTCTTCACCACTGACACACATTTCTTGTGCAGTCCAACAGCAGCCTGTCTCTAAAATCCCTAGAATCACCTTCTTTTCTTCTTTCCAAGGAGTCTGAGTGCAGTAGGTGTTCTGTTCTTGCTCATCTGTAGCCTGCAACAGCTCATTTCTAGCACAAAAGGTCTCAAACTCCTTGATCCAAGCGATTCCTTTTCAGATAACAACCTCCAAGATCATCAAACAAACTCATAGGTCACCTTTGCTTAGTCAGGGTGACTTTGAAAGGCCCCACAGGGCTGTGAAAGCATTATTCATAGCTCAGTCAGTCCCAAGTAGCTCAGAGGGGGAGAGATGGATCATGTCTTGTTAGAATTAATGGTTGTACTCAGACTTCACCACCTGGTGTTGCTGGATATCTGAATCTCCCACCTACAAGTGTTGCTGCATCCGTTACCTTCCCTGAGTGCTAAAAGAACAGCCAAAAGGTCCTTTCTAAAACCAGCCTGGAGATAAACACCTTCCAAGATAACAAGCACAGTCTGTCAGATTTCCTGGAACCCCTTGGAAGGAGTAGGAGGGTTGTTGTTGGCCAAACCAACACAACCAGATTGATTAAAACCATTGTACCTCTCAAGACATTAGAGAATGGTAATTAAAAAGTGTCTTGTGTCTCACAAAATTTCTTAGGACAAGAAAGAGTTCACCTTTGGTATATTAATTACTCTGTTCAAGTTGAAAACACTATTTTCTATTTTATAGGGGTAATGTAAGTCCATACTCCACCTAATCTATAATTTTTACATTAACCAAAATAGGAATTTAGAGGTACTAGAAGGAGAATGCAAGTTTTCCTGCTGGATTTTTCCTCCCTATAGTTTTTGCCCATACAGTTAAAGCACTTGTTCAGCATTTTGGTTTATGATGATCCATTTTGACACTTCTTTTAGTCCAGGAAAATCTAGTAGTGACTGTTAAAGCCAAGAAGAGCATCTCTGTCACAGCAGCTCATTGAAGACTGGAAAAATATATTGGGAAAAATCTCTCTACATATTTCCTTGTTCTTGCATTATTTCATTCAGAAATGTGCTACAGGCTCCTGTCAGGAGTGAGCAACAGACCAAGTAAATATTGGTCTAAGCTCATATGATTTTTCTTATATTAAATCTTACCTATATATACTCACATGCTCACCCAGCAGGATTACCAGGAAGTTGGTGATGAACAAAAAGTACAAAAGCTATGGAATTATTTGCTTGTTCCCTAACTGAACTTCTAACCATGGATTGTTTTGCTCCTGGTGGTTTACTGTGGGTGCCCATAAAATACTCTCAAGAAAAGGAGGGTGTCACAGATGTCTGTTAATCCCAGAGCTGGTGTGTGCTTTGAGGGTATCTGAAAGCAGGAGGTAAAGTTTTCCATGGACATCCATCCATGAATGGCAGGCACAAGACAGGCTGCCCACATGGACAGGTTGTTTCCCTACTGTCCAGTACCTTTTGTTTGCTGGTTTCTTTGGCTCCTTTTTGTGTCTTTGATGAAAACAGGGTATTTTTTTCCTTCATGTTGGAGTTAGTGTTGAACAGGTCTTTGTTCTGGTCACCTCTGGGCTGATCCTAAATTATCTGAAGCCAGAGACACAGAACCTGGGCTGTAATTCCCACTACATGCCCAGACCTCTTTCAGCCGTGGAGAAACCACTTCAGATTTTGCTGAAGTGAGGAGTTTAACAACAGCCCTAAAAATAGCTCTGTGGAATTGTGGGGATTTTGCTAATCTTGATAATTTATCAGCATGTCCTCGAGCGGCGAAGTACATAAAAAATGACCTTTTGAAGTTTCTCCCTAAAGGTGCAATCAGAAATAAAGAGAAAATGGAGGAGCTGGAAAGTCAACCGGTATTTTGCTGTGGATTTCAAACACCGCCATCCTTCTCTAGCGAGCAGCGGAGTGAACGGGGGGACACAACTGTCCATTCTGAGCAAGAGCAGCTCTCAGATTCGGATGTCCAGCATAAATGCGGAGAACCTGGCCACATGAGCAGCTGAGGGAGCAAATCCATCGGGAGCAAACCAAAAACCGCCCCTCGAAACAGAAAAAAAAATGAAATAATAGTTTTGGCTGTGGTGGTGTAGGTCTCTCCTCCTTCTCCTTCTCCTTCTCCTTCTCCTTCTCCTTCTCCTTCTCCGTCTCCTTCTCCTTCTCCTTCTCCTTCTCCTTCTCCTTCTCCTTCTCCTTTCCTTTCCTTTCCTTTCCTTTCCTTTCCTTTCCTTTCCTTTCCTTTCCTTTCCTTTCCTTTCCTTTCCTTTCCTTTCCTTTCCTTTCCTTTCCTTTCCTTTCCTTTCCTTTCCTTTCCTTTCCTTTCCTTTCCTTTCCTTTCCTTTCCTTTCCTTTCCTTTCCTTTCCTTTCCTTTCCTTTCCTTTCCTTTTTTCATTCTCTCCTCTCCCCTCCTCTCCTGTCGAGGTGACAAAGCAAAGGAAATGTGTGTATATATCTCTTTTTAACAGTCACTGTAAATACCCAACTGTACTCAAGGCCATTAATGGGGAATGTTTAACAGACAAACAAGAGGCCAAACCCACCCACTCAACTGTTCCCATTTCAGAGCATCTGCAAGTGATCCGTGTCCGTCCAAAGTAACAAGTGGTTGCTGTGCAGTTGTGATCCTTGGTTGCCAAACTGATCCCAGTCTGTGAATGGACATGACTGTTGTCATTTTGCCACTCGGTTTCCTTTTTGGGTTGGATCTGCCTGTGTTTTTTTCCCCCCAGTCAAACATGCCCGAGCCTGTCCCTGTCTTTTGGCACGTGAATTTCTGCAGTGTTTCTCTTTTTGAGTCTTAGGATGGAGCTGTTGTGCTTGGGTTGATCAAACCGTTCAGGAAGATCTCCAGGAAATTAAGCTGGATTTAGTCAGACATTCCCAGTGGTCTTAAAGGAGCAGCTGTGCCAATGTGAAACTGCCTCTCACTTCAGGAACTTGAGGCAAGAGCAATGGGATCCTCTGTGTTTTTCTGTACCCAGGGACACTTCTGAGATTGTTTGTGTTCTAGCTAAGCTGTGAATTTTCTAAAAGGGCCCTGCAGTCGAGATTTACCTATATTTTTTTGGCATTGATTGACAGATTGATCATTTGGATTCTTTGAATTGCAAAAATAACTGTCCCTTCCCTCCCACCTTAAGAGCAAAAGTCGGTTCCAGGGTGGTCTTTCCCTGCAGATGACCTTGGACCCTCTGCATCTGTGGCCAAACGTGGTATTGGTGTTTTGGGGTCGTGCTGCCACACAGCCCATGGTGCCTCTGCAACCTCTTGGACTTCTGTGTATTGACTCTCCCCTGCCAGAGGCACAAGAAGGATCTGGCACAACATCCTGGAAGGTAAAAATCATCTGCATTTGGTGATCAGTGAGCAACTAAACTGAATGGCATGAAAGGAAAATTTAAGGACTTTGGAGGACTTCCCACACCTGGCAGTTTTGTCTCTTTTTGGACATTCTGTTTGTTTAAGCACCAATGGTCTTACTGCTTTTTTGGGGGAGGAACTAGAATGTTCTTTCAACTTTTGCCTTGTAGTTGAAGCCACGACTGGTACTTACCTACTTCAATCCAGTGTCAACGATGTCAATTCTTAAGAGTCTTTATACAGAGCATAAAGGCTTTGAGGACCATCCTAATGCTCACTTCACTTTGGATTTATGAACTGATATATATATATATATATATATAAAATATATATATATGTGTGTGTATGTGCATATATTAAAGACAAAAATGGAAATGACACTTTAAATGTGAAGTTTTGAACTGAAACTAATAGTAACCAGGAAATTCAAAATTCAGGCTGGTTCTTTGGTGTTAGTTGACATGATCATAAACTAAAAAAAAAAAAAAAGGAAAGACTTGGAATTTTAGTGTCAGCTGAGTGTGAGCTTTTAATTTCACTGGTTTTGTTAGTTAAGTAAAAAAAAAAAGTTTTAATGTCATTTTAAGCAAAGGTTTTTTAAAATAATCCTAGTTTACTTATTTTTAAAAGGAGGGAAAAAAAAGGCCCCAGAAAGTTGTGAAAGGAATATTAGTGGTAATAATCCTCAACACATGTAGTGCTTTATGGGGCATGATCTGCTCTCAACTGCAGCAGTTTAAATGAATGTAAAAATAATTTGAAATAGAAATAATGATTGAAGTTATATTGGTACAGGATCATGCTCTTACGAGGTGGTTACACCCCTGTCATGTGAAATCTGCGCTTGCACAGAGGACCAGTAAAGTGTTTAAACCACTTCCATTATACTCCAAGTTCTTAAGTGGAATTTATTTGATCCAGACACCTTTTTTTTTGCACTTCTGCAGCACTGATTTACTGCTCTGAGAGTAGAATTTGTCCCATTCTTCCCAGCTCTCTGCAGAAGTCACTCGAGTGTTTTTAACTGACGGATTGGCCCTTCCCCTCTCATTAGATGCTTCCAAAAAGCTGTTTGAGAAAGTTTCCCCTGCACTTGGCAGCCTGGACATTTTTGAAATCTAATGTTAAAAGAGCAGATAACATCAGGTTTGTGTTTTCTGCAGTTTGGGCTTTCACAAGCATTATATTGACAATACTGTAATTGTATTATTTAAAAAAAAAAAATCAAAAGCTATATTTTGCATGAAAGACTAGTAGCCAGTTTTCAAGGAGTTCTAATTAATAAATTAGAACTTTGGAGATAAAAGATATTGAACTAGCTGGAGACTTTTTGCCATGTTTCAGTCCAGAGCAAGAAGAAGTTTGGATCATTATTTTTTCGTGTACTTTTGGTGTTGTTGTTGAAGCTTTTCCTGAGTTTATTTCTGGATTTTGTTGTTTCCCTGGCTGTCCTACAGTGCTCTGAAATTTGAGCTGGTGGATCTCAGTCCAGTGCCTCGTGGGTAAATGTCCACATCACCAAAACCACCCTTGAATCCTGCACACTGGAGACCAGGCCCTCAGCTAAATTCAAATCAGTACAGAAAACTGTTACTGTTGTTGTCGTTGTTGTTAGAACAAACCCACTTCACTTAGGATTGGGATTTGGCTTTGGCACATTGTTATTACTATTTATTTTTGGTGGTCTCAGCAAGAGAATCCAAGGGTGGAATAAGTCATGAAAACTTGGCCCTTAATTCCTGGAGCCAATGCTCAGGAGCAAGACAAGTTGGAGTGCAGTGGAGGGGAAATTTCTGCTGTTGCAGACCCTCTTTTTCTTGCTCAAATTGAAGTCTTTGCTACCATTCACCAGCACCGAATTTCACAGAGGAAAAGGTACCTCTCGACATATTAAATGTACAATATATCACACAAAAAATCCCCTTCTGTCATAATTTGACTTATCTGAAGTGTTGCTGCACTTTGCAGATGTGGCTTTCCCTGGTCACCTGAACTTTCTCAGTGTTGCTGGTAAGATCATGCTTGAGGTGTAACTAGTTATTGCAACCAGACTCTGGTGCCCTGGCACAAATTAGCCCTCAAGAAACCCTCTCTGTTGAATGTAAGCTGCAGATGCTGCCCAGGTATGGCCACCACTCCCAGTGGCTGTTGTTCCCATTAATTCCAGGAGGGAAGAAACCCACAGGTGGTTTGCTTCCAGGTGTGTGTAAATATCAACTGAGTGTAACAGTGCTTTGTTTGATTTTTCACTGTGAAATATATTTTGGAGCAAGAAAGGCTGTGCTCTTAAAAACAAAACACAATTAAAATTGAAACAAGTGTGCAGTGCTCCTTGAGCCATTTTTTTTCTACCGTGTCCATAAAGTTTTTCCTGTCTAATTTTCTTATTTTGCTTTCATAAGTGTACAAAAACTTTCTGTGCTGCAGCTTTTGTGACTATTTACTGTATCTAACCACTGTTTGATTATTGACTTGTCAGTGTGAAGTGCTGGTACTACAGGACAATTAACATCCCAAAATGAACACCACAAACTATATTGTAAAGGACAAGGCTTGTTTCTTTGCTGCATGGTGACCTCACCTTCTTTACCTTCACCTCCATTTAGCATATCTGGAACTCAGAGCCCAGGTAAAGAAACTGAAATGCTTAGTTATGGGAATTTTTATTTCACGGAGGAAAACTACCCAAGTTCCTCTGCATCAGTTAAGCATTTGCATTTGAAATCCAGGTGTTAAAACAGGGTGGTGGGAGAAGGGACAGAGATGAAGGCAGGGGAGTCCAGAGTAAAATGCAATAGAGGTGAAGTTTGGAAGTTAAATTCAGACACTATATTTGGTGTCTGACTCCTCCTTTTCAGCATCTGTCTCTCATTGCAACTAAAAGACTGTGCCTTGCAACTGCAAGGCCAAAAACCACCAGAATTGGGCATGACCTGCCTGTGCTGGTGGTTTGACATCACATTTGCAAAGGTGACTCTCCCCAGACTCTCTCCATCATCAATGGCAAACAGGAGATACCTTCCAGAAGGGAATGCAGAGCAGTTCATGAAATCAACAACCAAGGTTGGAAGTTGAATGACCATCTGGTCCAACCTTCATGAGAAAGGGAGCTTAGTGAGGTTATTTAGCACCTTGTCCAGTCTCCTCTTGGAAACCACCAATGGCACATCCCTGGGATGTTGTTCCCATGAATGGCTGTTCTTACTCTAAAAAATTCTTTTCTTTTATCAAAATGAAACCTCTCCTGGTGCAGCTTGTACTTGTTCCTCTTCTATTTTTCATGTGGATCCTTGTGAAGAAAGAGCTTTACTCTCTTTGTAGCCACCCTTTTGGGACTGGAACAGTGTGATGAGGTTCCTACTGAGCCTTCTCTTCTCCTGGGAGAAACTCCTTCAGTCTTTCTTCACTGATCCAGTTGTCCATCCCTTTGACCACCCTCATGGTTCCCCTCTGGACCTTCTCCAGTCTGGCCACCTCTTTCTTGAACTGTGAGGACCAGAGTGGGACAGAATATAGAATTTCTTAGACTCCTGCTGGAAACCTGATCTGGGAGAATCTACTCTTTTTCCAACAGGGATGGAAGGATTAGTTATCATAGTTTGCCTTCACAGCGTCATTTTTGCAAAATTGTGGCTTTTCATAGTATTTTCATGTCCATGGTGGATGAAATTCTGCTTCTGAATAACATGAAGGCTTCAGTGCTTGCTTCTGGTTGTATGAAAGATTCAGGGGGTGTTTTCCTAATCCTATGGACAGAAGAAATGAGTAACTGAAAATAAGCAAAGCCAAAATGAGCAAGAGCAAAACATATCTACTCAATGTGAAGGAAGCTCTGGAGTTGCCATTATTTCATATTATAACATTCCCACTCCTAAACTGATCACCTCTCCTTTTCAAATTCAGTGGGATTTTCTTTTTCTCACCTTCTCTTCCCACTGGAAAGTTGTTGCAAAACTTTTCTCCTTTGGCAGTTAGAAACCTTTTTTTTCTGAATTCCAAGTCAAAATAATTCTGGGCTCTCTTAGGTTCCTTTTCATACCAGTCTTGCCTCCAGTTTCTCCCTCTCTTCCTGAGGTATAAACAGCTTTATTTCACATAAAGTCTGCAGTTTGTCCTTGGTCATACAGCTGAAAGATAAGACTAAAAAAACCCATGTTATTTAGCTGCGTTTGTTTCAGCTCTAATCCAAGTTTGGGCAGCAAAAACAATGTAAGGAATCAAATAAAGATGTGAATTCACACAGAATAGTAGGAAAATTACCCGGAAGCAGAATGCTAAGAACCCTGGGGAAAAAAAAAAAAAGAAAGAAAGGGAAAAATAAAAACTAAGAGATAGATTTCCAGTCCTTGAAAACCTATAAATGGTATTTGGTTTTTGAGTAATTTTCTTTCAGATAGGTCTAAAGGAAAGTAATTCCAATATTTTCCCTTTCTCCTTTCAGAGTTGATCTTGCAAGAGAAACTGTATCACTGCTGTTTCCCATCAGAGGCATAGGACACATACTCAGTCAAAATACTGCAAGAAATCATCGTTCAAATGGCCTAAAAGACACTGGTTGTGTCAGTTTGTGAGGTTTCAGTGCTCATGTATCTGACATTGCTACTAAATCCCTGCCAAATCTGGTCTGCAAACCATAAAAATGTCCAACTTTATTTTTCCAGCCCAGCTCTGACAAAAATTAGGTATAAAAATTTTAGTACCATAGAAAAAAAAAATGTCCAGAGTGACATTAGCAAACAGTGGCAATAAAAGAAGTGGAAACCTCATTAATTTAATTGGCTTTATCTGCCTTGTTATTTGAAATTGTTTTTCGATAGTGTTTCGGAAATAATTGCTTATGTCAGAGGTTTTTAACCTGTGGTCTGTGAAGACTTCAGAGCCCAGAGACTATTTCTGAAGTGTTCATGGGAGAGGATTAAAAAAAATAAGTTCATTTTTGTGTGTAGCAATAGATGTCTGGGAGGCTCCTGAAGAGCTTCAGTCTTACGTGTCTTTATGCAAAGGCTCCCACAGATAAAGACCTAGGAAGTTCAATAAATTCAGATTTTCCTCCTTGCTTTGATTATGTCCTTTCTTGATATTAAGACTTTCACTTTTGTTCTGAGGTTTTCCTCGTGTGGGCAGGGCTTCCAGAGAAATGTGTGCTTATATTGTCAATATTATACTTATAATCACTGCAGAGCAGTGAATGTGTCCTCCACAGAACTCTTATACATGGAAGGGAAGCAAGACAAGTAGGAAGAGCAGATAGAGCAGAATTTATGGACACCTCCATGAGGTCCTACTTGGCCTCCAGCTGCCAGACAAGATTGGAGTTTCTTACAGTTCCTGGGTCATATTTGTGAGCTCTGTGTGGATATCTAGGAAACAGATAAACTCCCTGAGTGGGATTCACTTCCAGACTCAGATACTGAACTTTATTATCTCTGTGAGGGCTGTGTCTCCTGGAGTCTTGTTTCTACGACTGTAAAATGTGCATAATGCAAAAAATACAACCAGATACCTGTTTTTTAGCAGTTTTCTTCCTTAGGAGTTAAATATCAAGGGCTATATTAGACGTGTGTCCCTTTCAACACCAGGCACCTTCAGCATTAGATGGTCTGGCCCACGGTTAAAGTCCTGGAAAAGGTCTTGTGTCCTCAAGCAGTCAGCTAAGGAGATACCCACACCACTCCAGACGTCAAGAGCTGAGGTGTCACCCCTTTGATCTGCTTTCTCCACTTTGCCTTTGTGGCCACAAGAGACAAAAGGGCAATTTCAGAGCACAAAAATCAAAACTCGTGTTTTTGATGTCCACTCAGAGGGGAGATGATTCACACTTTGCGAGTGTTCCTTTCCACCGGGAGGTCGAGGTGGCCAGACTGGAGACAGATGTTGACACTGTGCAAGCCTGGATGTGGAGATGGATTTTCCCTGGCAACTTTGCCTGGTCACTGCTCTTCTGCTTCACACATGCTGAGAAACAATGGCTTTGAAAAGCTTTGGGGAGGGGCTCCTGCTGGGTATTAGCAGCCAGATCTGAGGGAGGTGTTATGCCTGAGGGAGGTGTTATGCCTGATAAAGGCTGAGCAGAGTTTTCAGGAAGTCTCCTTCCCTCTGTCAGGTTGTGTCCATATGACCAGCACTTCTGTGTCCAGAAACAAACCATATTATACAGCGCACATGCAGTGAAAAAAAAAAAAAAAAAAATTAAGATTTTACCCTCTGCTTTCAGCAGTCAGGAACATGCAACCAGTTCAGAATTGCGTTTAAAGGACAAATTAGGAAGATCTGGAGTGTGCAGTCGCAGTTAATGATGCTCTGATGTTAAGCTCCGTGTATATCTGTACTAAAGAGCTAAATTCAGCTAAATACACATTGTACTTTGTGTATGAAAACACACCAGCAGAGCTTGAACAATGTTTTGAACCTCGTGGTCTTTCACCTTCTTATGGTTCGAATTGCAATTTCCCATTGGCTTTCTTTTGGGGAATTCATCCATGTGAAGAATTACTGTGTGATATGACACTGTGTGATCTGACACTCTTCAGTGTCTGAAATTCCTTAGGCTTCTGCATATGCCTTTCCCAATGGACTTTGTGCTTGCAGAGAAGTCTCAAGAGGCCTTTGTGTATCAGTATAATCTGTAAAAAACAAATATTTGGTGTGTTCATTCTCTTTCCCTTCTACTTGTCAATTTAGTGGCAATGCAAACCTGCTATAGCTCTGAGAAGTACCAAGTTATCGGATGGAAAGCTGTATTTTGGCTTTTGACTGTGTCAAGGTACAAAGTTATGGCCTGTTGGGTCTAATACTGACCTTTTTTGGTCAAAACTGGTTTAACTGGTAATGGGATTTGGGGTTATTCAGCTTTGTTATGAGGTGGAAACACAGATATCAATTGCTGCTTTCTAACCTTTTTTGTGTTTTGAGAAATTGTTTTTAACATGTATACTGCTGTAGATGACACAATAAATGTATTATCATTTTGTATAAGTCTGTTCTGATATAAAATTGCACCAAAGAGAACTTCTTGTCTGTGAAGTTACAGGGTAGTGTTTTTTTTTTTTTTCCTGAAGCAATAGGATGGAGGGGGGGTTTTTTGGGGCTGAAATTTGCTTCCTTCCTCATGAGAAGGAGTCCAGGGATTCTGCTGGTCAAAGTCAGTCCTGGACCAAACAGGAGTGAAGTATTTGCCTTTAATGGGCCATGAACCCTCTTCCTTCACCATCAACCAGGGGAGTTACATGAGGAATGTATTTACCACCCTGAACCAGTGTCAAACACGACTGGGGTCTAACATCACCAATACAAAGGCAACACACTCTCCTCTGCAACTAAAAGCCCCTGTGCCTCTGAGCTTTGATCCACAGGTCTTTGGGGACCTAAATATTATTTCTAAGGGATCTAAATAGCAGAAAAAAAAATAATCTGTTGTCCTCAAACAAAGACTTCGTCAGTTGGCAAGGGTGAAAAAAGATGAGTGTCTGTAACTCCTGATATGCTTCAAGGCTTCATTTCTTTTATAGTCAAACCTAAAGAGTTTAATCATTAGGTTAATTTTAAAATATCAGGTACATTCACACCACCAAAACAGATGATGATCTATTATTTCTGATATTTTTTCTGTCTTTAACCTCTACCACAAGCTGCCACAAGCTGTCCCTCGTGGATCTGTGAATCTCCACTCAGGATCCATTTTTCCACTGTTGTCCTCCCTCATTGTTCAGCCAAAGTCCAGATATGTGGATCCTCGTCCTTTGGTGGGGAAATGGACACACATTTATTGGAACTGTGGTTAGAAACGTGGTAGGGAACAACCAGGGCTGGGGGGTTGGAGATCCTCATCCTACAGCACTGCTGAGGCAGGACCTGGGATGAAAGGGGGTCTCGGGCCCATGGGCAGGTTGGGTGTTGGGAGGGACAGGGTAGATATATGGATTTCCTTTTCTGCTGTGCTTCAGATCCCTGGAAATGCACTTTTACATGAATTTTCTGTGACCTAAAGCAGCTTCAGCCCCTTTTTTAAAGGTTGGATGACGGGGCACAGGACATATCTCTCCTCTCCACCCTGTGCAGAAGGGTTGCATCACTCAGCATCTTAATAATCATGGAGATCAGCAAATGTAGATCAGAGAATCTGGAAAAAGCCTAATTTCTAAAAGTCACATCTAGTCTAAGTGATTTTTTTAAGGCTCCTTTTATAGTTAAGATGCAGAGAAACAAAAGGCACCTCCAAAAGTATTTCAACTCCCTCCAGAAGTCCTTTGTAAGTACCCACTGTTTTAAAGGCACAATACCTCACTACAGCAATTTGCTCCAAAAACCAGACACCTGGTTTAAATGAGGAAAACCTCATTCACAAGGTCTGTCAACACACCAAGGAGCAGAGCACCTTGAGTTCAGTTGCATTTTCTGCAGTTGAAAAAAATCTTACTCAGACACTCCAATAATTCTTGCTCTGGGTGCATCAGGCAGCCTGGGGGAAGCTCTGCATTGGCAAAGCAGGTAAAGCTGCCTGCTGGGAGGATTTCTTTTAGTCTGGAGCCCACACAGTCAAACTTTCTGAAGAGGTGACACCAGTAGATTTAAAATTCTACTCTCTGAGAGGAATTTCAGTTACATTAACAGCCTGTCTTTGCTGCAACACCCCTCCAAAAAAAACCCAAACCAGCTGAAACAGCTGGTTTTGATCTTTCCAGGTTGTCATGCAGTTTGTAAAGGAATTTAAGAAAAATAATACTTGAAGTGTTAAAACTATATAAAAGACACCAGAATATTAGAGGAAGAGAAAGCAGATTTTCCTGGCTGATATAATTCATTAATCCATTGCAGCTGCCCTTTATTAGTAATTTAATTCTCAGGACAGGCTGTAGCTCAGGTTCTCGTTGGGTGTGAGCAGGGGGCAGTGTTTTGGAGCACAGATCCAAACAAGCCGGCAGCATTCCCATCTCCAGGAGAGGGCAGTGGCTCCACGCAAAACAAAAGCTTGCGACAACCTTTTGCTGCCTTCCTTGTGAAGGAAGATATCCCTGAAGCATTCCCGACTCCCACACACATCATCATACCCCCAGGTGTGTCCTCGAGAAGGGATCAGCAACCTTTTCACAGCCCAAACAAAATCTTTATCCGTGAAACTTTTGCACATCCCAAGATCATTAACCTTCTTTTTTATGTAAAGTCTCAAATGAACTATCCAAAGTGACACAAATTAAATTTCCAAACTCACAAAAGCTGTAATTATCACTTGTATTTTATAGCTGTACATCACACAAACGTGTTCTCATCACAACGCTTTTTAACGGATTGAAACAACACAGGAGCAAAGGTTACTTTGACAAGTAAAACTGATAAGGATTCTGATCATCAGAATAGACAAAATTACAGAATAGACACACAATTCATTGGGACAGATGGGCCTAATTAATAAATAATTCATTTGAACCATATTTATAGAAACGTGGACAATTCATCTCTGCTCTAATAACAGAACTAGAAATGAAGCACCTAAAACCAACAAAGAGCTTTCCACGAGTCAAATGTCTGTTGACCTAAATAATTAACGAAGAACAGAGCAAACTGAGGGACTGGAACACAATTTTTTTAAGCTGAACAGATGCTGCAGTTCACAGAAATCCAGGATGTGTGTGGATGGCTGTGCTCTCCAGCAGTGCTTCCAGGTTCTCCTGGGAATGGTCCTGCCTTGAAAGGAGCTGTAGCTGTGTCTTGTGTACCTGTCTTTACTTTTGGAGAGGTTGAGGTAGAGTCCAACTCAGTCCCGAAGAAAGAGGGAGGTCACCCAAAGAAGTGATGCAAGGACAACATTGGTTCTGAGCTTTACTGGGCCATACTTTGCCTCACTGCCCTCACTGCTGTGTGGATAATTCTGTCCCCTGAAACACCATCGAGTGGAGTGACAACGAGCTGAGAAACGCTGAGACAATCACAGTGATCACAGCAATTTAGTCCTCAAAGCCAGGTCCCCCCAGAAAAGCCCAAAAGCACAGTTTAATTGTGTGTTTCATTGATGGATCCAGCTAATCCTCGGGGTTGTGGTGACAGGTCTGTTCCAGCTCACAAAGAGCAGCAGCTGAGCTCTAAAACCAGGTTTATAAGTCATTCTGAGCTCAAGGCAGCCCAGCTGGACACTGCATTGAGTTTGTTCCCATTTCTTTCTTCATCCATACTCTGCCCAATATTCAGCTGATCCATATTTTCCCATGGACAAGAGAGGGTTTGGGATCCTCTGACCTAATTTGATCTCTTTTCAGTAGGCATGGAAGGTAAAAACCCAAGCAGATATTGTAACTACCTGGTTTTTTGTGGTACTCGAGACACCTTGAGATTCCTTTTAAAGGAAGTTGTTGTTCCATTGGTGGTGCTTGGCAAGTTTCTGTGCTTAATTCCCACTAAACTGACTCAAGCTGTCTCAAAACAACACCTGTAATTCTTATGACAAAGCTTTGCCTCCAAATAACTCTTTCTGTGGCAAAACTTGGCCACCAAATAACTCTTTCAAACGAAGATTAGGAATAGTGCACTTGAAAATTGGAAAATTTGGGAAACACTACCAAAGACATGACAAACGTGCTGGGTCTGAGGAGACTTAATGTGGGTTCTTTTTTTTTTTTTTTGGGGGGTGTTAATCTGTTGATTCAAACTATCCCTAGGCCTGGCTTTTCACAACAGAACAAATGGACTTTATATACTTAAGGAGAGAGCCAGGGTTGGGATATGAATCTGTACCAGGTGAGAGAAGCAGCTCACGTCCAGGACAAGGAATTTACAGAATTCACACCATGGAAAGCCAAAAGGATCCAGTTTGCCATCTCCTAGGCAGTACATCCCAATGCCACAGCTAGAAAGCCTCAGACAGTAGTTACACCATTGTGGTACCCAGATGTTTTCCTTTTTGGGCTGATTTTTTCCAGCAGTGACAACTGAGTGACGTAGTTGACGGGACTGTTTTCCCTGGACAAAGTCCCGTGTTTGTGGGTGAAGGTCAGGTATTCCTGATACTGCCACTTGCACAGTTGTTTCTTCAGTTCACTTTGAACCTGTAGAAAAGGGAGTTCAAAACAAAGAAACAGAAAATTCAGGCCTAGTGGACACTGAAGGTAAAATATGGATGTCAGCCTAACTACTTAGCCCAGAGTCACAAAGGCACCAGGAAAACCAGGATTAATCCTTAACACATTTTTAGAACACCTTGAACTGTGTCCCTATTCACTTTTGAAAATAAATAGACCCAATGTCAAAAATTCAGAGGATGACATGTAGAAGTACATTAAAAGAGAGGCTTCCTCCACCAATCCAGTATTCCCAGTGCTATCCCAGCAAACTCAAGGCCCCTCAGCACAGCCGTGTATAAAACCCAGCCCTGAGTTTCATTCCATGGAAATAACACCTTTCTTGGCAGCAGCACAGTCTCTCACATTGTCACATTGTCACAGATACTCAAAACTGGAGAAACACACACACGGAGAAAATAATAATTATTATTTCTGATTGCAGGGAGCCACAACAGATGCACTGCCAAGTGGGAACGAGTGGCCAAGCTGCTCCAGAAGCAGTTTTCCCAAGCAGCATGGACACAAGCCAACCCAACATGATCTTGGGAGCAGAGATCACACCCTGCCTGTCCCTTTTTTACCACCTCCTGGATTTGTGTGTTGTGAGATACAACATGGGAGCTATTAAATCCTGTTGGCAAGGAGTCTGTGGGTACAGAGGGCAGATGGGAAGGAGAGCATTCTCTATTTATAGTCAGTCTTGAAGGCCCTCTCTCAGACCATTATAAATTGTTTTCCTAAGTAACAAATGTATTTTAGGCATTGTTCATCCATGGGTAGGATTAATTGCACCTTTAGCCATCCCTATGAGGTGCTGGAGCATGTCCAGAGAAGGGCAATGAAGCTGGTGAAGGGTCTGGAGAGTCAGTCCTGTGAGGAGCAGCTGAGGGAGCTGGGGGTGTTCAGTCTGGAGAAAAGGAGGTTCAGGGGAGACCTTATTGCTCCCTACAACTCCCTGCCAGGAGGCTGTGGGTGGGGGTCAACCTTTTCTCCCAGAAAACAAGTAGAAAACAAGAAGAAGCGGCCTCAAGCTGTGCCAGGGGAGGGTCAGGTTGGACATCAGGAGGAATTTCTTCCTGGAAAGGGTGGTCAGGCATTGGAAGGGGCTGCCCAGGAGGTTTGGAGTCCCCGTTCCTGGAGATGTCCAAGGAAGGACTGAACATGGCACTGAGTGCTCTGGGCTGGGGGACAAGGTGGGGATTGGGCACAGGGGGGACTTGATGATCTTGGAGGGCTTTTCCAACATTAATGATTCTATAAGAAGTGTCCACTCTAATCCAGAGGGGAGACTAGAGCCACTCTTAGTTGGTCATTCTTCTCACCTGCCCTACACACTTTTTCAAGGGTGAGATGTGTTTTTAAATTTTTCTCACCAATTTTGGTTCATTCTGCTCTTTTGGGGAAAGTGCCAGCAAATTTAGTCAGGTTTGGAAATGACAGGAACAGGTAAAATGTGCTACAGGGAATTTCTCCAAATTCTAACAGTGTTATAAAACCAGGAAAGGAAGGGTTTGAGCAAAATTAGTGAATGCTCAGGGCCACGCTGGAAAAGGGAAAGGGGAAAAGGGAAAAAGGGAAAATGGGGGAAAAAAGAGAAAAAAAAGGGAGAAAAAAGGGGGAAAAGGGGGAAAGGGGGGAAAAAGGGAGGAAAAAGGAAGAAAAAAGAGGGAAAAGGGGGGGAGAGATGGGGGAAAAGAGGGGAAAAAAGGGGGGGGAAAAGTAGGGAAAATGGGGGGGGAAGGAGGAAAGGGGGAAAAAGGGGGAAAATGGGAAAAAGGGAGAAAAATGGGGAAAGGGGAGAAAAAGAGGGAAAAGGAGGGAAAAGGGGTAAAAAGCAGGAAAAAAGGGTGAAAAGGGGAGGAGGGAAAAGGGAAAAAAGGTGAGGAAAGGGGGAAAAAAGGGAAAATAGGGAAAAAGAGGGGGAGAAAAGGGGAATAAAAAGAGAAAAAAGGAGAAAAAGGGAAATGGGAGGAAAAGGGAGGGAAAGGAAAAAAGGGAAAAAGAGAAGGAAAAAAGGAGAAAAAGGCAGAAAAAAGGGGAGGAAAAGGGAAAAAGAGGAAAAGGGGAAAGTGGAAAAGGGAAAAAGAAGAAACTCACTAGGAGAAAATAAACTTAAAGGAGCATCACAAGTTTTCCATGGAAACACCATCATGACAGACATGAGATACAAAACAGGAGACAAATCCCTGCCAGGAAAGTCAGGAACAGTTTGGGAAGGGTCACAGCTCCAAAGGTTGTTTGTGTCCTCCTGTCAGAACTGGGTGAATACAAATAAAGGCAACAAAGGTACCAAAGGAAAAGGAAAGCTCTGGGGATGTCAGGCTTTCAGCAGCAGATCAAAGCACTGATCTGGTCTGAAAATAGGAAAAGAAATTAAAAGCAAGAGGGGCCCGTGGGTTTTAAAGGTTTTGATGATCTTATTTCCTCGTTACTCACCTCTGCGTTGGAGAAGCAGTAGAGAAGAGCGACAACAAAACCCTGGGACAGGGAGGGCAGGGAGGAAAAAAGCCAATAATCAGGATTTAAAGTATAGAATCAATGACAGACAGAAAGTTTCATGCACAGTTTGAGTAAGATAGACAGCAAAAAAATATAATGTTTTCCATTATATAAGTCAGGTGATGTGGCACTATTTATTGTGTTTTCATAACAGAATTAAATTCCTCAAAGGACTAGTGGTACTATATGTATATTATTGCCCTTGTATGGAGACAGTAAGGACTGATTTGCTGTTTATTGTATCCTACAAACAACTTCTCCCTCAGATAAAGGAGTAGGGGCATCTGTTTTCTTCTAATCTATATTTACAATAGTGAATAAAGTTATTACAAAGTGTACCATACCCTCTCAAATCCATGATATTCTTCTGACTAGCAGTATAGCAAAACAAACCATGAAATATTAACGTGATTCACCACTCCTAAAGGGTAAGGGTAGAGAAGGTTGTTATATATTCTCCTTATTTCTCCATTCCTCTTGTTTTTATTATATGTGAAATCATTTTCCATCAGTTCACCTTAATCCACAGACTGGTCTTCACAGAACTCTTGTTATTCAATTTATTCTTGTTATTCAATATGTTGTTATTCAATAAAGGTAGATGTTATATTTTTATTTTTTTTTTTGCAATTATTAATATGAAGTCTGACTCAGAATTCAAAAGCAATATGAGATTTCAAGTAATTAGGGAACAAAAACCAGGAGAGCCGCTGAAGGAGGAAGATGGAACGTGCGTGTTGGATTTGGACAC
The DNA here is from genome assembly GCF_009829145.1 of Chiroxiphia lanceolata. Lineage (NCBI taxonomy): Eukaryota > Metazoa > Chordata > Aves > Passeriformes > Pipridae > Chiroxiphia > Chiroxiphia lanceolata. The sequence goes on from NC_045637.1 coordinate 152,886,619, forward strand.
ATTGATAAAACCTGCTGTAATAACCAAGCTGGGGGTGTGGTGGTACAGATTAAACCTCTTAGGATTGGTCAACATTTTGTCCATCTTACCTGGAAGGAACCCAAGCCCAGCTCAATGTAAAAACGAGCTTCCAGCCCGGTGCTCTCTGGGAAAAATGCGAATACGATGTAGTGCACTCCAAAGAGGGGGATTAAAAGCAACGTGGATTTAGCAAGTCTCCTGCAAAACCAAGGATTAAAAAACAAGGCAGTGTTAGAAATATGGCATTAGTGACAGCATTTTTATGTTGGAGCATATTTTAATTCACAATGGAGGCAACTACATCCCTGGAAAGATCCCCATTAGCTGTGAAGTGGCTCATAAACAACAAGGACTGGGTTTGGTTACCAGAACATCAACATCAAGCTACTGCTAGGAATTTTAAGGAAATTTAACTTAAATCTGCATCTTTCTCTATGTGGCCATTTGTGGATTCGTTACCTGACATTTAGTGTTTACACTTTCAATCTGGGTCCTTTCACAGCTGCAAAACTTTCTGGTTCACTTTTCTCACTGTCCCCAACCCACCCCACCCTTTTTCCCCTGAAGAAAGAGAGAGAGAGAGGTGATATTTGGGATGAACGGGAACATTCTCATTGTTATTTCTCCTGGGAATTTCTCTCTCTGTTAGAGGAAGAGGAGAACATTTTGTGCTGCTGCCCATAAAATATTTCTCATATCAGAACAGGTCAATATTAAGAAACCCAGAAATACTCACATGAAGTGGCTCGAATGGCTCCCTCCTCCCTCTTGGGATTTCAGTTTATGGACTAGAATTCTGATCACATTAATAAATATAATAAAGTTAATCTGAAAAGACAAGGCAAAACCTGTAAATTTATTATTGGTCAGGAGGCACCTTCAGCTGACACAAATAACTGAAAATCCCCAGTCAGAGGAAGTGCACTGCCATAAACCAGAGCAGATCTCAGACCAAATCAAGAGCATTAAAAATAGTAATTATTTTTCCCACCCACATATATTTATACATAAAATAGGGTGAAAATTATACTGAATTAATGTAGATCTACATATCTCAAGCTCAGAGAGAGTAATAATATATTTTATTTATATTAATAAATATTATATATATAAATAAATAATATTATTTTATTTATATTAATGCTGTTTTTCTCACCAGCAGCTCACAAGTCTTACATGGTTTTAACAGTCCCTTCTGCTCCCATCATTGTTTGGGATAGGGATTATAACAGATACAGATCTGAATGACATACTACTCTCTCCCTAAATTTAGGTGGTGTAAATGGGTGGATAAGGGAGATTTCTTTGTCTTAAGTTTACATCCTAAGAACTTATTTTAAAAAAAAAAAAAATCAGATAAAATTATTTTTAAAATATACCGGAAAAAAATATTTTAAAAATATACTAGGAAAAAATATTTTAAAAATATATCAGGTAAAATTATGTATATGCAGATACTCAAGGGAAAATAAAAAAAAAAAAACAAAACAAAAAACAAACATACTAATACAGTTATCAGGATGGGGCCCTTGATGATCCATAAGACCACTCCATTTTCATCATCATCCCAACATCTGAAATCACAAACAAAACAGGTCATATTATCTGTCCCATGTGACCTTTTACAACATATAAATCACTTTTATACAGAGAAAGAAAGTTTAAATCCCTGCCTAAATGTCCCTGACAGCACTGGTACCCTCACACCTCTCTAAAATCTCCATGTAACTCAATTTGAAGGAAATTTATTCTGTAAGAATAAAGATTGAAAAACCAAAGCAAAAAATCAGGAAATTTGTATTTTCAGGCTTCTTTCCTGCTCTTCTCACTACTCTCCATCATTCAGCTGAGTTCTGAGCAGGAAGGTGTAAAACAGTCACTTTTCCAACTGATTATCTGTGTGAAATGACCTGGACGCCTCCAGGACAGCTTTTAACAAACAATATTTATATCTGGCTCTCAGATTAAAAGATTAAAATAGAATAAAAATGAAATAATTAAATGGAAACAAATTAACAAGACATGATGTGTTTGTTTGGGAGGTTCTTATTTGCAAAGATTAGGGTTAGTAATATATGGCTGATTTTAAACAGAAACAGCTAATTTCTTAAAACGTAATAATTTCCTTATATATAATTATATAAAGATTATAATTTATTATATTTTCTTATAATTGTATACAATTATATAAATAATATATTTTCTTAAAATACAATTATTGCAGGTCTGGCCATTAGGGAACTAAATGAAATTTCAGTAGTTACCACGGGTTTATTATCCCATATACAAACATCAAAATCAGAAGAATTAAACCTATTTTCTCACAGACTTCCATATGAAGTGTAAAGATTGGAAGCAGAACTTGGGAATATGTGGGTTTTTTCCTTTTTTTTTTTTTTTTTTTTTTAATACCTCTTTTTTCCCCACCAGCAGAACAGAATGCCATAAAAAACCAGGATATCCTCATCTCCCTTTTCCAAGCTCTGACTTACCCAGTATTTTGTTGGTGGATTCTTGTAAGGACCCAAGCAAACAGCACAGCAGCAGGAGCTCCTGGACAAATCAACACAGAACACAACAATTATTTGGAATACTGTGTCCCATGGAGACTTTATTCCAAGCAGGTTCACGGAGCAGCAGGTTGGATGCACATTAAAGGACAAATGATGGGTCAGACAATTTTAAATAACTTTATGAAAGAGCTTGACTTGTAACTTGGGGGAAAAAAAAGGCATACAAGGGCAGAGGAATTTAAAAAAAGCAAAGGAGAATAAGGGGTGTTGTGAAACTACATTTTCAGAAATAAATGTTAAGAATTACTTTAGGTTTGCCTATGAATTACAAGCCTTTGTGAAGCAGCAGTAACCATTTATTTACCTGGAGCTCTTTTATCCTGTGAATTGTGGCCAACATACAACTTTTTGTACACTTGGTGGAAGAATTCACATTTTTGTCCTCTATTAATCACTCTGGACCCATCAGCTGATAAGAATTCCATGAAAACTTAATTAAAGCCAACAACTAATGATTTCTATTCCCACTTTTTACTGCTTATCCTTCTATCCTTCTACATTTAAGACTGATTTTTTTTTTAAGAAGGCCTATAAAGTAGGAATTGCTTTTGCTCTCTTTCTGTGGAACTGAATTTCCAAAGACCAAGTGACTTTCAAAGCTACAGGAAAAAAAAAAAAGGGACTCCAATCTGAAACAAGTGACATTTTCACTGATAAATAGACAGAAATAAAGGTAACATCTTTCTAAATACCATTTGAGATCTTCAAAAAAGGCCTAGAAGGTGTTCTTCTAAATTTTAGACCTTTGCTAAAGTCCTTTAAAGCTGGGACCACATTTAGTTCAAGTGGTCTGTTTAATTAATGAAGAGAAATATTTACATCCATATCACCTAAGATCTGAGTTACCCCTGAGATGTCTCTCCCCTTCCATTTATTCCAGAAGTAAATGAGGATATCTACATTATTAATTGAGTTGTTTCCTTTGTTATCTCAATTTAGCCATGATTAATCAAGGTCTGAGAGTCTAACTTCAGACAGTCATATTTGGAACAGCTCAAAAAAATTGGATTACATTATATAAAGTCTGAGAATCTCAATATAAAGGATAAATTAATATTTACTTGAGGATAATTTGGATTTCACTGCTAAGGCAAAAAAATGTCATTGTAACTGCTTAATTTGGGTCCCTCTTTTTTAAAATAGCTGAGGTGAGGCACGGGAATATCTGAGAGTCATAAAAACAACTCTCTCCAGTGAAAGAAATTTTAGATCTTACACATTCCTGTTCTGACAATCAGAGAAAATTTTAATTGCTGTAAAACCTCAGAGAATTTCTTAAAGCCAGGAGTTATCTTAAAAGGGAATTGTTTGATTCCTAGGCCTGAACTCACGGGATCTAAGATTAATCTCTCAGGTTCTGTTTCCTAAAAGCAAAATGCCAACTTTAAGTTAGTCACCCAAACTTCTTTAGTCAGTGGAGGAAGACAAAGTGTTTCTAAGATGTTATCCAGCCAAATTAGTCATCATCTTGAGGACTGGATTAATCACCCCTGTGGTGAGTGGTGTAAATAACCAATAAATTAAATAAATAACATAAGAAAGGCAATACAATGATGTGTGATTTTCATATAACAGTACTGAATAAATGGGCAACTCTCCTCAGAATGGTGGCACCTCTGACAGGCACATTTTGTCTCAAAACACATATTTTATTTATTTCTGACAGTAAACAGAGATGGTAGATAGCACAGAGAGGGAAGGAGTACTGACCCCAGCCAGTGACTATGAACCACCACACGAACTGCTTGTTGGAAACAAAGGTCAGCAGGAGCAGGGTTTGCAGGTAAATCCCTTCAATGAGAAGCCAGAAGAAATTGGCCAAAATACTGAACTGGAAAAATGCCACAGCAGCCTTACAGGCAACCTGGAAGGGCAGGGAGAGAAAAATATGTTAAATCTACTCTCATTATGGCTGGTTTCTCTCCAGACAGATGCAAAATTCAATATTAACCACACAAGAACAAAGAAATTCTAACAATATTTCCATAGGTTTGGGATTCCATAATTTGAATTGACTTTACTTCAGTTTTTTGAAAGGGAAACACTGAGTTTCTCTCACAGAGTAAATTCTTTGCCAGCAGAAATTGTTGCAGCCTCATTAGAGACATGTACTTTAGATATCAAAGCTGAGTGCAGCCATAGAGCTTGGTCTTTGTGTTGTTTGTTTTAAGATTTCAGTTCTAGCAAACTAAAGAGAAATGGGACTTAGGAATCCCAAGAATTAAATGTTAACTCGAGGATAAAAGAGAGGGGAGGTTCAGTACCGTTGACATTAGGCAGTGGTCCATGGTTTCATCTGCAAACAGAACAGCATCTTTGGTGAAAACAGCAATTGCTCTCAAGATAAAGGAGACAAACAGGTGCATGTGGATGTAATTCCGTGTACAGTGGAATTTTCTGACATGGAAAGAGAAAACAAAAATTGTTCTTCAACAGAAATTTCTCGTGGTCTCAGCAAAACTCAAACTACCAACACCTCCCGAAGCAAACAAATGACCTGTCACTGTCTGAGAGGGAGACAGACATGAGGGAACAGAGCAGTTATTGTCTGTTTAAGCTAATAAAAATTCCAGTGTAATTGTCCTTGAATCACCACACATTTAGAGGAGATGCCAGAAGCAGAGAGTAACTGTGGGACTCTTGGGCTGTATTACAATAATGTCTTTTAATTATTCTAAATAACATTTTTGTTGAACGAGCTTGCAAGAGGCTCAACAAGCTCCTCAGCCCCTTTCTGGTCAGAGAGAAGAGAAGGTTGAATGGGTTTCAGTCACACCTTGTGAGGTGGCTGCCAGAGAAGGGGTTGCCTTGCCCTAAACTACATTAGTTTGGAGAGAAGCTGCTGAGGGAGCTGGGGGGGGCTCAGCCTGGAGAAAAGAAGGCTCAAGGGGGACCTTCTCACTCTCTACAGCTTCCTGAAAGGAGGTTTTAGCCAAGTGGATATCAGGCTCTTCTCCAGAGTAACTAGGACAGGACAAGAGGAAAAGGCCCCAAGTTGTGCCAGAGGAGGTTTAGATTGGATAGCAGGAAAATTTTCATTGTGGAAAGGATTGTCCAACACTGGCACAGGCTGCCCAGGGAAGTGGTTGAGTCACCACCCCTGTGGGTATTTAAAGCACATGTAGATGTGGCACCTGGGGACGTGGTTTAGTGGTGGCCCTGGCAGTGCTGGGTTAATGGTCGGACTTGAGGACCTCGAACACCTTTTCCAACCTAAATGATGCCATGATTCTATTTCCCTGAGTTGCCCTGTCCACAACTCTACCTTGAGCTGAAGGAATCCCCTTCAAGGCTTGGACATATCAGCCTCATGATCCTGGGATGTGACCTTTGAGAATGCCAACCCACCCCAGTTAGGAAGCGGCTTCTGTGCTCTGCCCTCCTGTCTGCACAGTGTCTTTAACTCTTGTCCAAGAGCACTGGAACCAGTCAAACCCATTTCCTGATATCTGACATCATCAGATGTAACATTTAAATTTATTTAAACCTCTTCCTGTAGCTCTCAGCTCTGGTAACCTTTCACAGAGGGAATGAACAGTTTAGAATCACCTCTGGTTCAGGGCCATGAGGTAGTGTTTCTGCAGGGTATGTCCTGCCATATGCTGAAGGAATTGTTTTCTTATACTAATAGTGATGTAAGTTTGGGCACTTCCACTGTATAGTGGCATTAAAGAGACTAAATCAGACTGCCCAGGCAGCTTGGATTTTTTAACATCTGCAGGGAAATATTACAGCACAAATAGAGAAAGACCCATCACCATCAACAGAGTTATGTCTTAGAATGATTAGAAAATAATAATTAAAAAACCACACAAAACAAAACCATAGAGGATCTGATAGAAATTAAGACAAGACTATCTTAAGACATCCTGAAAAAGAGCCCATTTATATTTACCTGAAGGTAGCAAAGACAATTAGAGCTGTAACGAGTGAAGTCACTGATGCTGCATAGCCAGCGGTGTAGACACGCCAAAATGCAGAATAATAGGATTTCTGGGGGGAAAAGAGACACAGTCTGATGCAGGGGATTCTGGAGGATGAATGCTGTGGGTGCTTATTTCACCAGGACACATTTTCCCTCACTGGTCAGTGCCACCACCCCTGTGCTTGAGATCTGCTTCAGGTTTTTCCCCCCGTCACAAACATGTTTTCCTTTAAATCCTGCTAAACCTTACACAGGAGAGAGGTTTCACAGCCCACAGGTTCATCTGACCCTTTTGACCATGTCTTACAGGGAAATTTTTTAACTTTTTTTTTTAAGTAACTGCATTTTCTCCTGTTGGTTCCTAAAGAGTCTGGGGCACTGAAAGCTCCTGGTGGGTGATTTGTGAATCTGTCACTTCAGACCTGAGCCAGACTCAATAAACATTGATTTTCATAAAGAGCTATGGCTGAAAGAGAAATAAAACTTGCAATTTGTAGGTGAAACACTGAGAAACAACTCCATCATATTGTGGAGGTGAGAAAGTTAAAGCCAAGAAAATCACCTCACAGTCAATGCTTTGGACAAACAGTTCATTCCATTGCTATAAACTGTAACACTATAAACTCTTTACAGTTCGTTTCTTTTCAAATTAAAGACCCAATGTTGTGAGAAAAATGAAGCATATTTACATGGCTTTAACTATGCAAATTTTATTCTGATTGACTACAAAATCATCTAATTATTTAAGATCCCAAGGAACTAAATTCTCTGAATCCAGGCAAATTTCCCCCTTATAAATGCAATGGACACTTTGTTCTCTAATTGATCCAAAATCTGTTTGCCCAAAAGGCTGCAATTCTAGGCTGAGACAAGTGATTAGCAATTTTAAGTAGAGCCATAAATAAATCATGTGATCCTGACAAGATAGGAATCAATCTGGTGTTTCTGATACAGTCCTAATCTTTTATACAGTATTTTCAAAACACAGAAGAAAATGGGAAAACAGGTTCTTCAACTGAATAATGAAGTATTTCAATTCATTTTATCAGATTTCGTAGGATAGATAAAAACCCCAATATTATGCAGAGGACATCACAAGTCTTCACTGCACATACAAAATACAAAGCAAGTGGTTCTCTTGGAATATAATTGGGATTCTTGTTACTTCCCTGTGTTTGCAATGCATCAGAGATTGCTGATCTTATCTTTCTTTTCTAGTCAAACCTGGGGGATTTACCTGGAATAACAATCTAAACACAGCCAGGGCCTCTGAATTGAAGTCTTCCATGCTGTTGAAATGTTCCTTGCTGGATTTTGGCCTAGGCCAGCCACAAACTAAGCCTGGTTTAGCATAATCCAGGGATTGCCTGGGGGAAGCCTAAATTCTGTGGGTGGGTAGCTGGTCCCAGGGCTGGAGAACTGTGCTCCAGAATATGTCCCCTTCTGAATCTTACATCCCTTCTGAACTGTTTACGTGGTTTCCACCATCTTCCCAGATGTTTTTTAAGCATTTATTTATGGGTTTTTTTAAGCATTTATCTTTCTGGCTTTCCTAAAGGGCAAAGAATTACAAATATTCCTAGTTTATAGATGGGGGATTTAGCTCCAGATATTTTTACCACCGGTTACAGACATTCTAAGGTTCTAAGTTCACCTAGTCAAATTATTATTATTATTATTATTATTATTATTATTTATTATTATTATATGAAGCAAATTTTGACTAGAATTCCCAGAGATTCAGATATTTGAACTAGTTTGTGCTTGAGCTTGTGTGCCTAGTTAATTCCAGATAATACCCAGTGTTAGTGATGGCAACCCTCTCCACCCCTCTGTATCTTGCTTTGGCTTGTGATAAATGGTTTTTTTCTGAACTGTTTACATGACTTTTTGAGAGTGAAACACTAAAAAAACAACTGTATTAATAAAATGCATTAATAAATTACATTAAGAAAATATTTATTTGGTGAATTGAAGCTCTTGCCGTATTTTAAAACCATCTACAAATAAACCACTGTGTTTTCTGGTTTGTTCCATCTTTTTTTGTAATTTGATTTGCCTTTTTGACCCTTATAATACAACGGTGTACACAATACCTTTTTTCAGTTTCCCGAAAAAATAAGTCCCAGAGATTCCAAAGCTCAAAAGCCACGTATAAAAATATTGATTTGGATTCTTAAAAAAGCATCTTGAAATTTTTACCCAGAACTATTTATCTGTTTTGCTAACTTGGGTTTTTCAATACCTATTGCAAACCCTTGCATGGATGTGCGTAATCCTACTTTTTTGGGATGTGCAAGAGGAGCCTTGTCCAATGCAGACTGAAAGGAGGGGATTGAGACATCCCTGTTCTCTCTTGCTGGAACTGTCCCATCTATCAAATTTCAGAACTGCAAGGCAGAGACAGCCTCTCTGTTAATTAATTAATTAGCTTCAGGCAGAAGAAGTTCACCAGTGAGGGACCAGCAAAGCATGAGGCATTTTCGTCCTGGGGCCAAGGAGGGTGATGAGGAATATGGGAATTAAAATCATATGAAGATGTGGCAGTGAAAGAAATTCTGCAGGAGCTTAACTGAGTGCCAGTGGTGGTCATCAGATAGGAAAAATAAAGGTTTGCTGCCTGCTCCATGAACACCTAAAGGAAAGTATAAAAGTCATCATTTCATTGAATGGTTTGGTTTGGAAGGGACCTTTCAAAGATCATCCAATTCCAACCCGCCTGCCATAGGTAGGGACACCTTCCCTTAGACCTTCTTGCTCGGGGTCCTCTGCTCAATGGCATCCAAGAATTCCCTCACAAAGATGTACCTAGACCACCATGCTAGAAAGTTATGGAGTAATTTTTTCTGATTGACTTAAAATCTGGGGGGAAAAAAATCAACTGGAGGCATACAAAGGAATTTTCCCCGAAAAATTCCCTGTAGCGAGCTTGGTAGGGCTTCCTTGGGAGATGGGTTCATGATGAGAACTAAAATCATCACTGTCAGAGAACCAAAGTCTTTTTTAGGCAGGAAAAGTGAACTAATCACAAGTTTACTCATTAACAATAAGAGGAGACATTTACACAGGGAGGGAAGTACTTCCTACCACTCGCTTTCTATTAAGCCAAATTTGTTAAACAAGCACTAAACATACCTAAAATTTTTGAGTTTAGCACTAATTACTGGGTTCTGACAGGAGTCAGATGTGTGGAGCTACTCAACACTCTCAGGAAAGGATGCTCTGGAAATCAAACACTCACCTGATCCTCAGGTCCTTTACTGGAACCTTCATCAAACCCACAGGCAACAGTGTATGGTGGGAATGGTTCTGACCAATGTGCCTCCTGTGTGCAATTCCTCTGGAGGAAACCTTTCTTTGCAAAAGAGAGCACAGAATTAATTAGGAGAGGGTGGTGATGGTGCTGCTGTTCTTTAGGTTTTGATGAGCAACAGCAATTTCTCATTTCTACTTTGATCCTTAAGTCAAAGAGTTACGGGTCTAGACGTGTCCAGCAAGTAAAGTTGTAGGGTTACAATATTCTACATATCATTTGAAAATTTGGAAATTAGTTTCAAGATGCAGTGGGACTTGAGCATTTCATATGGGAAATCAATTCTGTAAATTCAATCCTTACGTGGAGGAAATCAAATTATACATTTACAACATATTCGGGGATTGTGGACAAAGCCCTGAGCCACCTGATCTATATTGGAAGTCAGATACAAGTTTTAAACTTGGTCCTACTCTGACTGAAGGAATGGACCAGATGACCTCAGTAGGTCCTTTCTAATATTAATTATTTTGTGAGTTTATAAATCAGTGATTCTACAACATATGCCTTTACAAAGTTAGTAACATAGTGCAATCATCCATCACTTTTAGACCATGAAAGAAATGAGACAATTCAGTACAGCATAATGCAAAGCAATATTGACCACGTGTATCTGGATAGTTACTGTATGATAGCATTGGTAATCAGGAAAATATGCAGGAATCTTCAACTATTAGAATTTATTTAAAATAAAATAATTAAAAAAAAATGTAGGGACAAAAAGTCTTGCCATGGGTATTGGTGAATTCTTCGAAAAATCGTGGACAGGGAATTTTCACCACTTCCCCAAAAGTGGCTCTGGGCCAGCAGGTTAAACCATCCCAATCTCTGGCACATCCTGTAAGAAAAAAAGTGCTTCTAAATAAAGAGAAACACAGAGAACATCACACAGTTGATCATCCATAATGAGATTTTCTGTGGCTTTCCCACTAATTCACATGCAAGAAGAGCCACAATGGGGCATGCAGCTCTGAAGGGAAGGAGGGAATTGTTTTCCTCTTCTCCTTGGATGCATCCTTGATCACATATGCACTTGGCATTCCAGCTGGACTTTCCTCCACCTTATCTCATGAGAGAATGTACCTGAAATTCAAGCAGACACAATCCGAAAGTCAAATCACTTGGAGCTCCTGCTATTGTCAAAACAAAAGTCACCAAAATTAAAATATTGAATAATTATTAGCACTTGAGATTTCTCATCGCTGGTTCCAGAATCTGACTGAAAAAATCAGACTTAGAAGTTCAACCTTAATCCCTTGATTTCCTGCTAAAACTCTACCAGTTTTACCTGGCTTGAAGGAAATAAGGATGAAGGCCCAGTATTAGGAAATCAATGGTATTTTTGCAATGGATTTCAATAAGGATAAGATTCATCCCATTGCTGGGAATAGGGGCATCCATGAGGTTCCCTAAACCAGAGGCTGCTGGTTGATGACACAGGGAACGCTGCTGGCTATGAGTCCATTAAAAAGGGTTTTCTTAGAAGTTTTGGTTAATCCCAGGTTTGTCACAGATGCATCACACTGACACTTCCAGCTGTTGGTGAGTAGGTGTGGGGGCAGCACAGAAAAATCACCAGCATGTAAATGTGCCTGAACAAATAAAAAAAACAACATTCTGTAACCCCAACTAACCCCCAGGTGGTCGTAAGGTGGATATAAAGCAGTGCAGGAGTCTGGGCTGGGAGGTGATATTTTCTTTCATGACTCTTTTCTGCTTCCTCTGGGGGGGATGATAAGGCAAAGCTAAAATTGTGAGGAGCTGAAACGTGGAAGAAATATCACTTACCTGTAGCTGAGTTAAGCTGCTCTCTGGCTTCCAAAAGGAGAGTCCTGAGAATCTCCCACACCATTGTCCTCACATGACCCTTGGAAGGATGCAACTCCTGGTATCCCCAATTTGCCAGACGGCAAAATAGAGGCCCTGATTCATTAACTATGATTTTAATTGCCTAAAATATGTCAGCTAATCTCAGCTCTGTTCCCTTTGTAATCAGTGGAAAAAGACAGCGTCTTCCAGCCCGTGATTCATCCCAAATATTGGAAGCCTCTTTCTAAGGGCAGAATGAATCACTGGCTGCAAATACCTGGGTCTGGCTGATGATTACACCCTAAGCTAGGCTGCTAATTTTTGAATTATTAAAGCCAGGTAATGTCAGTCCCTCTTAGACCTGCAATGGCCCACATGCAGGTCTTAGCAAATGAAGTGGTCCTTCTTAGAGGTGCTATAACAGATTTGAAGAGCTGGGTCTAAAAATCTAACTGATGTGGCAATGTGGGGTTAAAAATGAGATTGCATTCCTTGTGTAGTAAAGGAACTTGCATGTTTTAAATCTTAAATTGGGCTTAATTTCCAGCGACTTCTTCAATGTATATCAAAAAAAACCTCTGAGTGCAGAGGCCAAAAGGGAATTTTTCATGCCAAGGTTTTCAAGAGAGTTGTGGGTGTCCAAGTCACCTGAGACTCCATAAACTGCAGGAGGAGTTGTATCAAGTAATGTTGACATCATAGATATTCAAGTCTTGCTCAGTAATCCAAGGCTGTTTCTTTTTTAGACAGTGGAGGAAAAATAAGTGTTTCTTAAAGGCTTGATTCATTTGACCTATTTTACACATCTACTTCAAAATGAGGCACTCTGGCTGCTCATGACACTCATTAGACAGTGCCCTGTACAACAAGAATAGTGTGGAACTACTTTGGATCAAAATCTCTGCAACACAGACTAATCCCAGCACAGCTTCTCTGTGACTGCTCAGAAGTAACTCTACAAACTGTGATCCTTCTGTTTGTCTCGCTGAATCCCTGAAAACCAAAACACAATCTATGGACTCTTACTAATTTTAGTCTAGTTTTATCCTCCAGATAAAATATTGGAGATAAACTGGTTTTCTGGAACTAATGTTTAATTTCGAAATGTGTTGAGAAAGGCTGTGAACATCAGAACAGATTCTCATTAAGGTCTTTCCATCTCTAGAGAATAAAAGGTGGATAGGAGATCTTTGAGAAGCTCAGAGTTGACAAGGTTGAAGATTTTTAAATAGTTTAACAGAACTTTCAGAGATTTTTATTTCCTTGAGTAACCTTTGCTACAAAGAGGATTCAAAAATGATGTCATTATTTTTGTGTTAAAGAGGAGGACACTTAGAATGACATCCTGGAATGCATCTAACAGATAATTTTTGAAAATACCTGATTTATGCCAGAACTTCCTTTTGGGTGGATTATTGTGTGCTGCAAGTGCAAAATGTGTCCAAGAGACATTATGGACTTGATTAAAATGTGTGGGGTGGAATATCACCAAAATAGAGTAGAAAACTAGAAGAGGAATATGAAAGGTTAAAGTGATCGGAAATAACATATAAGACAAAAAAAATATCCTGGGGGTTGGACTGTAATTTCCAATAGGCTGATAAGGGCAGATTTCCAGGAGGTTACAATTCTTCTATACCAACCAGAAAAAAAAATTAAAATCTCATAATTCACATAACTGAAAAATCTCACTGAGGTGGATTCAAACTTTTCTAAACAAAGTTGGCTGGAAAAAATCTGGCTGAATTTTTGAGGGTTTGAACATTCCGAAATTTCACTTTGAATTATTTCTAAGCGTGTCTCCACAAGGTCAAAACCCCAGGAGGGAACATCCTACACAGCATTTTCAATATATTTTACAGGCTCTGTTACATGTTCATTTTAGTTTTCAAAATTTATATCTGAGCACGAAACAGGCTTCAAAACACCACCACAATAAATCTCCTCAGGCAAACGAATAACAGTGTAAAACTGTGGAAATATAATATTTTGAAGAGCTTGGGATTTTTTTTTTACTTTTTTTTCTCCCCCCTGTAGTGGTTTGGACTTTGTTTTCCCCCAGAGGATAAGAAAAGTGGTAGACCCCAAGGGGTGGAAACCCCTGGAAGTTTTGAAATTCTGTCCAATGAGCGCTCCTGCAAAAATGTAAACATACCACAACCAAACGGAAGAGAAGAGTTGTAGTTTTGGCCCTTGGGGCCTCTGCCCCCCCCCCCCCCAGCCCCAGCTGGGGGCTACAGAGACCTGGAACAGTGTTAAGCTGGACTATGTGTCTGTGGCTGTGAGCTGGAGGATGTTTTCCATCGTGAGTGAGCAGAGAGAGCAGAAGTGGAGGCAGCGTCCAGAGGTTATGGCTAAAAGCCAACTGATAAGACCTGAACCAGAGAAGCAGCAGAAACAGCATGCAGCCAAGGAAGACTCAGAGTTGCAGAGAACAGAACTAAGTTCTACAGAGAGAAAGCTTGGGGGTAAGAACTGTAAAACTCCCCTAAACCTCCTTGGAGATCCCTCCAAAAATGGAGGGAGATGGACTCTTACTGATTAGAAGTCCTAAATGGGTAAAGGAGCTAAGAAGCTCGGTGGTCCTGAGAGCTCAGCCAGGACGGAGTGTGGGAGGTTGGCCTTGAGGGCCCTCCCTTGCTGCAAGCTACAAAGAAGCTCGCAGCCTGAGACAGGGTACAGAGGCCCTGCAAGGAGCTTGAATCTCCTGGAGATACCAGACCGTCACGAAGACCCCCTGTGCTTCGTGACATGACGTGGTGAAGCGACCTTTGTCTGGGGTGACGAAGACCACGAAAGACCCCTCGGTTGGTTGACGATGGGGCTGCGAGGGGCTTGGATTCCCCCTCGTGTGTGCTGGCAGAGATCCAGCTATCAGCTGCTGCAAGAAACAGAAGAGAGAGAGAGAACCTGCTGCCTTAGAAGATGCTGCTGCTTAGCGACTGCTACTCTGAAGAAGCTGCTGCCCTGAGAGACTGGAAGGGATCTGTCCTTCTTTCCCTCCTGGACTTTTATTTGGAGGGGAGAAGAGATCTGATCCATTGTAAATATTTATGTCATAGTAGAGATAGCTAAGGCTGTGTATAATGTATTGTAATATTTTTTTGTACAGTCACTGTAATATATTCCCTTTTCCCCACTTTGAGTCTGGTTGTGTTTTGTCTGGAAAAACCCATCTCACATTGGGTTGAGATGTGGGAGGGGGATGGAGCTAGGGAATTGGATTTTGGGCTATCTCAAACCATGACACCCCCCAGGAACATTTTCACCATGTGAATGATTCCCAACATGATATAATCCCAACACGTTTTTCAGGGGCTTCTGTGGAAATTTCTTTGGTATTTTGGGTATAGAACACACCAAATACTTTAGTAATGTAAGACATTACAAGTAACTAAGCTACTAAACCTGCCTAAGTATGAACCAATCATCTTATTTTCCTTCTGTAGTAGTAAAGAGAAATTCTACTCCATAAAATTATTCATTTAATTCCAAAGTGTCTAAAATGCAATGAAACATGTTCTAGGGACACCCACCCTCCTCCATGTACTTTAAAGAATTCTAAGACAAATCCAGCCTTAGACATTGAGTTTTAAAAGATGCTTAAAATGAGATGAAGTAAAAGTCCCAGCCTAGACAAGAAGCATTTTAAGCCATTAAGAAACCAAATAAAAGAGGAATCTATTGGAAGCAAATAAAACAAATCTCTTGGAAACCAAATAAAAGAGGAATCTATTGGAAGCCAATGAAATAAATCTATGGGAAACCAAATAAAAGAGGAATCTGTTGGAAGCCAATGAAATAAATCTATGGAAAACCAAATAAAAGAGGAATCTACTGGAAGCCAATAAAACAAACCTACTGGAAACCAAATAAAAGAGGAATATATCTAGGAAGCTTGACTTAGGAGAACAAATTGTATCTGGCATTTTGCCCATGAAAAATATGCAAGGGATATTCATACCAGAGTTTGACAATCAGGATTCTTACCTTTAAGATCAGGAGAAACAGATTCATTCTGTTCCAGGCAGAGAGCCTCCTCTTTGACCACCTGCTGGAATATCTTGCATTCTGGATGGATTCCCCCAACCTTGATGAAAGACAAAAAAAACTCAAGAAGTTCTGTCGTTATCAGAAGGAGAAGAGCTGGATTTCCTTCCAGTTTGTACCTGCTGGCTCATATTTTGAGGTCTAAGGATGTGAAAACTCCAGCTGAAGGTTTTTCTGCAAATAAATGGCAGGAGGAGGCTGTGATCTCATACAGTTATTGATTTTTTTCCATGTCTGTGTGAATTCCACATGGATTCTTCAGGTTATCACAATAATCAAGCTCAAGCAGCATCTCTTCTCCAATCTGGGCATTTATACCACCTCTCCTTTACACCTTTTAGTTTCCCACAAAACTTAAATGGATTTCACAGTCCTTGGATCTCCATCTCTTTGTCAACTGGACAAAACTGGATGGTCCATCAGCTGTGGGAATATTCACACCAAACCCTCCAAACATACATTTCTTGCCCATAAAACAATACATACATTTCCCATAAAACAATTTCTCCCTTTCCCCATAGGAAACCCCACATATTTCCTCCCCATAAAACAATAAAAGTAAATATACATGTTAATTTGGGTTTTGGTTTGGTTTTTTGGGTTTTGTGGGGTTTTTTTTGAAGGGGGGGCTTTGTGGGTTTTGTTGGTTTTTTGGTTTTTTTCTGTTTTGTTTGCTTGGGTTTTGTTGTTTTGTTTGTTTGATTTTTGTTTGTTTGGGAGTTTTTTTGGTTGGTTGGTTTTGTTTTTCTGTTGTGGTTTTTTGGTGGTTTGTTGTTTGGTTTTTTTTTTGTGGGGGTTGTTTGGTTTTTTTTTTTAGTTAAAGATTTTGAGTGTTTTCAGAACTAGATATTACCAAAATATTCCTATTTTGATTCTTGGGATTCTTCCAAGAATCAAGTTTTCTTTAGAGCAGGAATTAGCCCTAAGTGAGATGATAAAGTCCTAATTACCCTTCAGGAGGTTGTGTCTACTCTGCTTTGAGTTGAGAATAACAGTTTGGGCTCTTGGTCTCCTTTGAAACCCTGAGATTACAGTGCCATAAAAATCACTCTACTGAGAGAGCATCAGGTTCTTCCCTTCTGAATTATAAAAATAGAAGCAATTAATAGGAGCAGGAGTTTTACATCCATTAGAGCTTAAATAAGAAATATTGAAGTCCAAGAATTCAGAGAAAAAAAGGAAAATGGTGGTCTTGGCCACAGTTTAATCTGAATTTTATCAATATATTATCTGAGGATGTTGCACACACCTTAGGCAGAGTCACTGCACCATTTTAACAGATGATGAAATGAGAAAATGTTAATGATTTGTTTTGGAAGCTTAAGAAATTATATTTATCTCACAGATAAGGGAACCTTCAGTTAAACAGCCAAATGGATTTCTAGACAGCAGTTGCTGAATAGGGTCTGCATTCAGTTTTTTAGTGACTTAGTGACACTATTTTGTGTCATTTAGAGGATTTCATGTATTTTGTTTGGCCCTCACCTCTCACGCCAGAAATTTTCATGTCCCCTGTGATCCTGCACTGTGTCTCCTGTGATTTTGATGTTCTAAATAAGCTGGAACATCCCAAAATCATTCCCTCTGCAAAGGCAATTACGTTCTGAGAAAGAACCTCCAGTGTCAGTGTCCACATGTACTGTGGTTATCTCAGCTTCTCTTGCAGTCCTCGGGAACTCAAAGGATGTCTCAGCCCCCCAGAAATGCTTGTTTGGGGTGTTCTGAGGTATCTCAGCCCTCCTGTGTAGATTCTGCATTAGTTTTGTCAGCCCCAGGTAATAATTTGATGTCTCAAAAGCATTGTTTGATGTCTCAGGTGTTCCTACAAACCCATGTTTAGGACAAAGTTAAACCCAGAGTCAACAGAGTCGAGGAAGCAACTGAACTGTGATCAGGCAACTGAATCCTGCATCAAAACCACCTTTGGGATATTGGGATCTTCAAGACATAGGGAGTGCTACAAGGAACAGAGCAGGGGGTTTGCTTCTTTGCAAGTTATGTTATTTAAGGCAAAGCCAGGGGCTCAGTTAGTGGTTAAATTAATGGGAATTATGGATTGAAGGCTTTCTGAGGTATTTCTGAGGGAGGCTGGAGGCTGTTCAAACCTCCAATGAGTTTGAAAATTCAATTCAGATGCAAACATCACTGCTAGATTGGGTTTCAGTCCCAGGAAGTTGATTTATTGGCCTTCAAAATGTTTTCAGTGAGAAGGGCAACCAGGACTTCCTTCAGCCTCCAGAGAAACTTTACTGAAGTCAAGCAGAATTTTACATCTTAGCAAGAATATCTGCTGAGGGGAAAAAATGAGAACACAATTTTACATCTAAAAACTTTTGAAAATTCTGCCTACATTCGGGTTTTAAAGTAGCATAGACAGACTTCTTTTAATTATGAGGCCCCAGAGATAGTTCATACATGCTAATATTAGAACAGAAAGAGGATTCAGGGCACTTGAAAAGAAAGTTAAGACATGGCTTTTTCCATGCATTATGTTCCTCCAGTGGGTAATTCGAAATAAATTTTATAGATCAGCATGAGTGACTCTTAAAATAGTACTTCTTGCTCTTCAGCTATAGTAGCAGAGTTCTTAAATGAAATTTTTCAGGCATTAATAGGATCCCTGCTCATTGCTTTATATTTAAACTTACATTTCACTTTGCAGTTTGCCTATATAACAATCAAAATTATTTGAGTAGAAGCAACAAAATCATTGCTACATAAATGTCTCACTATTTCAGTTCATAAACATGGATTTGGCTGGACAGGAAAAAAGCATCCTCTACCTTCTCGAATTTCTGGACACTGTCACTCCCGATAAACTTTATATTTGGAATATTGGGAATACATTTGGCTTGATGTTTAAAAATCATGACAGCTTGACATGGTGCCCTACAACTTACCACCTATGCTTAGTCCTCTGGTGAAAGGCTTAAAAGCACTGACCAGCCCTAACCCAAAATGAAGTCAAAACACGGAATTTGAAATGTTTTTGAGAAACGAGCACTGGGCAGAGAAGAGGTAAATCAGCTCCCACCTCATGTCAGAAGTGCTGGGACTGGTGGAAACACACATAATTAGCCATGAAAAATTTCAGAGGAGGAAGAGTTATTTTTCTCCAGAAGTCAATTTGAGAGGCACAGACAGGCAGCTGATACAGGTGGAACATAAATGAGGGACTGAGCTCCCCAAACAGGACATCACACCCTGAGTAAGTGTGTCACAGCTGCTCCCTACTGCTCCAAGGAGCCTGCACCTCCTTTTTCCTCTGTTTTGGTAAATCTACACCTGCTGAACCAGAGGCTCAGTGCCTATTTTTCAGCAGAGCTGGACTGAAATTAGGGGAATGCTCTTCATTTACAGTCCCTGGGGGAGCCCATGCCCTACATGTGGGGAAGTGGTACTGTGGTGATTTGACAGAGGAATTGCTGCAACAAATCAGATCCCTGCTCCGTGTAACCCAGACTCCTGCTTCAGAAAACAGGGATAAATCACCACAAAACATGATTTTATTATTTGTTCTGGAAATCTTGACCAAGAACTAATGACACTCAGAGGTTATTTAGGCCCTGGTACAGGTTACCCCATCCCTGGAAGTGTCCAAGGCCGGGTTGGAGGGGGCTTGGAGCAACCCCTGCTAGTGGAAGGTGTCCCTGCCCATGGCAGGGGGTTGGAACTGGATGATCTTTAAGGTCCCTTCCAACCCAAACCATTCCAGGATTCTGGGATACCAACAGTGAGACTGGAGCCAATCCCACTACCACTGATAGATAAACAATAAACCAACGTGCCCACATTTTGTTTGCTTCAGGGCTACTGGGTTTGGGGTGGGGGTGATTACAACCACAGGACCCAGAGTTTTAATTACAGACTGGATTATTCCATATGTTAAATATTACTGACACTTCAGTAATCAACATCAAGTGCAACTGCAGATGTAACCTACAGACTATCCCATAAGAAGAGAAAATAAGTCTGGTGGTGTTAACTTATAATCATGCAGCTTTATTGGAATTAATCCCAGTGATGGACAGAAAAAAAAGAAAAGAAAAGAGAAAAAAAAAAAAACAAGCAAAGAAAAAATAGAAAAGATAAAAAGAAAAAAAGAAAAAAAAAAAGAAAAAAGAAAAAAGAAAAAAGAAAAAGAAAAGAAAAAAGAAAATGAAAAAGAAAAAGAAAAAATGACACACGTACAAGAAATTGAGAGCAGTGATGATGCCTCAATTTGCTGGTTTTCCTCAGGCTTTAAGAAAGAGTAAGACATTAAACCATTTTATAGTTAAGAAAAGCCTTCTGGGTAGAACATTACTTGTGATTTGTTGTCTATGGTTTACTTATTTTTTGTTATTAGTCTCACAATGCCTTGAGTGAAAAGGGCAGGTTGCTGCTCTAATTTGCCTACAAGGGTCGGGTGATGGGTGTTTTTAGAAAGCAGGGGCTCTGCATTTGGTGCAGGGACATACTGTTGCAATTTGGGAGGTATTTGCCTCCTGCAGGAAAAGAGCAGTTCCTGCTCACCTTAGAAAGGGATGATTTAGGAATCCAAACAAAGCTGAGTTTTCTGAGCCAGGCATGTCCCACCTGGCACAGCATTCCCTGGCACAGCAGTGAGTGCAAGGGGCTCATTTAAAATATTACTCCCTGGATCAATATTTTCCAGGTATTTAGGCAGTGACCTGGCATGAGCCTCACTGGAAATCACAGTGGGGTACCTTCACCCCAAGGCTTACACAGAAAACTGAGTTTTCCTGCCCTCAAGAGATGGAGCTTTGCATTGCTGAGCATCGTAACACAAAGGTCTTTTTTGCTGGTTTTAGTGCCACTGACCAGCCAAAATTCACAGGGGCATTTTAACCATGAGTCCTAACCACTGGAACAATACCTGGAACATAATGAACATTAAAAAGTTACCTATGACAGGCACGAACATTGCAAAAAAACCTAAACCACTTTAGAAATCCAGATTTGGGGCTTGCACTTACTTTTAGATTTCATTTTCTTAAAGTCTGTAAGGTTATTGAATTAAAACCCTAAGTGGCTTATTCACTAAGCATAACATGGTTTTCTGCTTCCTCTGTTACGTGATAGTTTATTTGTTTCCCCAAATCTGGACAGAAAAATCAAACTAATTTCACTTTGAGCTTTGATTTACTTATGTTGGACAATATGAGATTAAGCAAGTCCTGGGAAGAGTTTTTCTAGCAACATCCTCATGCCATACTTAGTGAAATTTAGTTAAAAGCAATTTTTTCTAAGAGTCCATTCAAAGATGGTGCCCCTAAGCTGTTGAGGTGGTGGAAAAAACTGCAATTTAGATGTCACCCAAAAGACAGATCTTCACTCATTAAGAAGTCCATTAGTACACCTGGGGAAAAGTAGGGACATTTTCTATGCTCTCTGAAAACAAGGGAAGGGCTTCAAAGCTGGGCACTGAATATATTATTCACCTTTGAAAAAGCCATTCAAGGGGATCAAAGAACAAGCAGTAAAATTGGTAACAGCCTTTTTGAAAATTAATCAAAACTCAAACAAGTGGCTGAATTCATTGACAGGATGGGAAGGGTTCAGGACCTTGAAGGCTCTTTCCAGTGAGGCCATGGAATCCCAAAACCTCACAAATAGGTTTTGTGCCAAGTACATAAATCACTTACTGAGAATATTCATCGCTGTTCTTTCTGCCTCTGTCTACAGCTTGCATTCATGTCTCAGATCTCATCTCAGACACGCTCAGAAAACATCTTTGTGCTCCCAGTTCTCTCTGTCTGTGCTTCCCCTGCTCGGTTTTTGTGGTCTGACTGTGATGCCTGAATACCTCAGCTCTCCCTCACACAAATATTTCTGCCATTCATGTCCCACACTGACTCCCACCTTGGAGGATTAAAACTTCACCGGGTATTTTAGAATACAGGAAAGCAGGGCAGAGACAAAAAGCACCCCCTGCCCATTTTCAAGTGTGGAATTCAGTGTTCAGTCAGTCCTGAGAGCTGGCCACTGACGCCGACTTAAAGAGCAGAGAATCAGGACATGCTCTGAAATGCATGATTTTTTTAAGTGAAATTTTGATGGGCAGGGAAGGCTCATAGGATGGAAGAGGGCTCGTGAAAAAAAGTTGAAGGGAGGTTGAATAACTGACAAAGGCAAAGAAAACTTCAGCCTTTTCCATAAACTTCTCAGTCTGTTGAATATATCCCAGCAAAATCTTCCCCAAGGCCTGTCTTCTCCCATCTACTCAACTCCCTTCTCAAAAAGCC
Source organism: Chiroxiphia lanceolata (assembly GCF_009829145.1). NCBI lineage: Eukaryota > Metazoa > Chordata > Aves > Passeriformes > Pipridae > Chiroxiphia > Chiroxiphia lanceolata. The sequence continues at coordinate 152,908,558 of NC_045637.1, forward strand.
TGATTAAAAAGCCTTGAAATGGGAAGCACAGGTCACTGAAGCCAATTTTCACCCGTGTTTTGAAGGGATTTAGGACCAACCTGGAGCTCCACAAGCTCTTGTCCATTTGCCAGCTACATTTGCAGTCACTCAGTAAAATTCTCCCTATCTAACCCCTGCCCTACAAGTAATTCTGGGATCTTTATAATGAAATGCATGTAGTGTCATGTTCTATCAGAAAACAATAAGAAATACAAAAAAATAAAGGTTTCTTATGCAGTCAAAAAGCCAACTCAAATTTTACAAGCTCAATTGCATCTGTAAAAACAGCTGAGCAACCCTGCAGGTTGTTTCAGCCACATCCAAGCTGTGTTTGCCACTCTTGGCTTTGAAAAGCTCGAGGTCACCACAGCAGGGTCATGACTCCACCACCAACCATTCACTCAGCTCTCACAAATAAGTCCTGCCCTCAGCTCCAAGCTCTGACACAACCCCCATCCCAGAAGCTTTCAACCCCAAAGCTAAAGACTTATTTCCAGTCTTTCCCTTCGGCCAGTTAAATAGATTATTTCAGGAGTCTTTTTGGCTGAAAATGACTACCTGGAGGATATTTTCTGTGTTTGTTTTCTCCCTCTAACTCGATTACCTGCGGAACAAGAGATGCTGAGGCACTGATTGCCTCACAGTCATTTAGAGGAATATCTTTTCAAGATTGTTTTTAAGACACTGGGGTAATGCTTGAATGCTCCTCTGTGTATTGGGCTGTATTTATCTGACTGTATTTAACTGCATAACCTTATGCAGAACAGTACTTGCTATACATATATATCCATATCATTATATTTATTCACTCATAGGTATTCTTTTTGAGACAACACAGCCATACTAATTTGTTTTGTTTATAAACCCTATGCAATTAGCATTACCTTGAGATAAAAAATGAATTTATTAGCTCCATGCTAATTTTGGTAGAGCATTTAATTATCACTAATGTTTGAAGAATAACAGAATGATAACTGAGGATCCTCATTTTCTGCTGTTGCAAGTATTTCTGTAAATTAAAGAAAAAATATCTCCCTTTCTGTGCTGTATTTGCCTACTGGTGGGATTCATGGCATCTAATCCCAAAGAGGTGAAACCTGGAAGTCAAAGTCCATCAGCAAATTCACTGAAATTATCTGTATTTTTTGGAGTGTTTCCATCTCTTCCCAGTAGTACTGAAAGAGGCTCAATGAGCAGCTTTAGACAAGATTCCTAATTTTACATAGATAATTTTAGATGATTAATCTAAACTCCCCCATCAAGCCTCCCTTCATGATCAGTGAGGGCAGACAAGCAGTTCCAGGGAAGGATTTGCTCCTGCCTTTCCCTTTCAGCACAGAGTGGTTCCCTGTACAGGATTGTGTCTCCCTCCATTAACTCCCTCCAGGCTAAACAGGCTGATTCTTCCACACATCCAGTCCTTTATGGAGGGCAATTTGAGGTCTGCAGGGACCAGGTCAGCAGGATCAGCCTGAGTGTCCCTCCAGCACAAATTAGCCAATATCAACCATAACAGAAATTTAGACACCCAACCTTGTTTTCCTGGCAGCTCAGCAGCTTGCCATGGATTTGGATCCAAATGTCCATTAGCACAAGAAACTTTTTGCTGAAGCAAATGTAAAGCTCAGTGATAACCCCTTCTATGTTTCCATTCTCACCTCCATTCATTAAATCAGACTGAACTCCTCCCCCAGCAATGGGTGTTTGAAGAACAAAGCAGTTCAGCACAGTAGGGAGAACGCTGAAACCAGAGGTTTTTTCTGTTCCTCATCCTCTGTTTCCTGAGACTCTGATCTCTTTTAAGACAGGAAAAGTCATTTTTATACATTTCAGCCCCCACTGCTCTCTGCTCCTTGTCACTTAGGAGCAAATGGCAATTTTTAGTGTCAAGGACTCCATTCTGCAAGGCACAAAGTATATCCTGAGCACACAGCTCCCCGTGGAGATGATGGGAGGTAACAGAACCTGGTTTCACAGAGGAAGTTTTCAGGATTAAACTTCTGGTCTAATTTTCATATGTAAATCAGAAATTATTTGCAGAATCCACACAAGAATTATTCCTCTGCTCTGACATGATCCTTTGGGATACAAAAGAACTGTTTACTCAACACGTCCTCCAAGTCTCTGGCCTTCCCTGACTGTTTAACTCAGGGTGCAAAGCTTTCCATCAGACCTATTTTGAGACACTGATATTCAGAGCCCTGACTCTTACCAGGCATGTCATTGGTGTTCATACATGAGCAACAGCCTGAGTAGAGCATGCAGTTTATAGAATTTCTTTTGTTATGGGCACAGTCTGCTGCAGTAATGCTGCCCCATTAAAATGATGTATGGCAGCCCACAGATGGGCATGATACATCACTCCAGATCAGCTGCACTCTGCTGACAGCTGCAAGAAGAAGTTGTGCCTCTATTAGGTGTAAAAAGGCCAGTCCAGATGCCAAAGTCACTCTACCTGTGGCATTCTAACACTTTAGGCTGACTAGTTTTCCCTGAAAAAGAGTATTACGCAGGATAATAACTATACTGGCAAGGCTTACACAGCAAGGACCTGTAACTTGTCCCTTGTGCATGAATCTGTGTTAATACAGAGGAAATGTCAAGATCCAGAGGATGTGCAGGAGTGAAAATTTACATCCCTACCTTCACCTTTTAAAACTGAAAGGTCAAGACTGCTCTGTACCCATGTAGGCTCTTGCAATTAGCAGAAGAAGGGCCTAGAGAAGCATTCCCTCCATCTGCCTTTCTCAGGACAGGATGAAACACCTCCCTGTGAGGTGACTGTCTCCCTCCTGACTCCAGCAGGAGCCTGAATCCCAGCCCACGCCAAACATTTGACTGGGAAATGACTAAAGTTGGAATTACTGAGTCCCTGCTAATCACACCCATAGGAAGGTTTCCAAACACTTCCCTGAGGCTGAGGACTGAGGGGAAAGCAGAGATGTGACTGTACTTGTACTTGCACCAGTTGTTCTTAACCAGCCCAGGCAATGCCAGGGGTAGAGCGTGGAGATCAGGGAGGGATGGATGTGCCTGAGTGTGTTCCTGTGCTCACATATCTTCCCTGATGTCCACTGTCCCCATCTCACCTGCTGCCTTCAGTGCTCAGCGCACATGAGATAGTTCATGCTCCTCCTGATGATATCAGAACCAGGTGCCTTCAGCAGTGAAATCATCTCTGCCCCCTCTGAGATGCAAATGTCCCAAATCCAGCAGGAGGAACTATTCCTTTTCAGTTGTCCTCCTCCTTCTGCAAAGTTGCCTTTCTCAGGACAACTGAGACAGCAAGCTGTCCCCTTCTGTCCCTCTAAAGCCATGCTACAACTATTCTAAATTAGGGACACTCTTCTGCCCTTTGGAAACTGCAATTCTAATGAATGGAAATGAAAAGACATTTATGAATGGCATTTTCAGGCTGGACAAATTTTAATGGAAGGAGCTGGGTCAAACCTCTAACTCAGGGATATTTTTTTCTTTCTTCCCCTCTTACACCCCTGTCTGATTTTAACTTTTATTTTATATTTTAAATCCTTTCCTTATTTTTCTTTCTCTCTACCTGCTCCCTGCCAGGAGAAAAGTTCCCCTGCCTCTGCAGACTTCCCTCCCCAACCCTCCTGGATGCTGTAGGGCAGCTTCAGAGCCATCCAGCTGTGGGCAGCAGTGGCAGGAGCCAGATGTACCGTCCCCCCTCCCTCGGAGCATCATTCACTCACTCACTCACTCACCAGCGGCAGCAGCAGCATCCAGCACAAACTTCGCATCCTCGGCAGCCGCCGCCGGGTCCTCCCTCTCCCTCTGCCCGTTCTGATGCTGCCAAAATCCGAGGCTCAGCCCGCCCACACCTGCCCAAGGCCCGCCCCGAGAGCCCCGCACCTCCCCGCAGCCCCCGTTCCCTCCTGGGGGAGCCCGACATCCCCCGCAGGAGCGGGCTGGAAGCCGAGGGGGGATTCTCCAGCATCCCCTCGGGATATTGGGATGTCGGACTCACCTCCACGCACCTGCCCTCTGGCCACAAAACCGTGGGGAGCTGCAGCAGGAATTCCCTGTGCAAGAAGAGATGCTGAGCTCACCCTTCCTCCTGCCGATGGGGCCACGCGTGTGTGGCTGGTGGCTGCAGGTTTTCCAAGGATCTGTGTTTGTGGCTGGTGGCTGCAGGTTTTCCAAGGATCTGGGTTCCGACTGGGTCTGACAGCGTGGGATTCCCTGGAGACTCTTAGAGACGTGGGATTCCCTGGAGACTCTCAGAGATGCAGTTCCTGCACTGACATCCCACTCCTCTCCGCCAGAAATGTCCAATAATTTCCTCCACGATTTCCATAAGGTGTTTTTGGCCCCTGTGTTATGAAGATAACCTTGAATACACCTTTATTTCTTGGTGCTAAGACAGCCAAAGCTTTTCTTGCCCATGGCTTAGATTATTTGGAGGGAAAAGAGGCCAAAAAAAACACAGTAATTTTTTAAGTGTCAGGGCTCATAGGACCCAGGCACCAGCTCTGGCTTTTACCACATTAAATACTGCACCAAGCAATTTCCAGGGCCTGGGAGAACTGAAATTGTGGGCATGACAAAAGCATTTTCTCTTGATAAGACTGAAGTGTTGTTTCATATCCTGTTTATCACTCATTATTTCCCACTGGTGTTAAGCACACAAGTTCTGTATAGTCAGAGGAGATCTAGGGTTTGCCTAAATCAGCTCAAAATAGACATCCAATACCATTAGAGGAAATACATATTTGTGCAGCTTTGTCTATAAGTGAATATAAAACTTGCATATTGTATATATTAACTTGTATATTTGTGGAGAGCTGGACTAAAATGCTAAAATGGGAGTGTTTTGGATCAAGATGTTCCCTAACTTGGTCTTGCAAATCAAGGGAATTTGAGTCTAAAATAAAACATTATCCTGGGGCTCATGTTAGAGACGCAGTTTTGCAACCTGCACAGAATGAAGAAGGCAAAGGGATGATTTGTGGGATAAAATGTATAACCTACTTCTCATTTAACCTTCTCTTTTTTATATGTCTCTCTTTCATTAGTGCACAATGGCATCTGATCACTTACCTGCCCAGATAAGCCTCAAACGCACCTTCAAAAATCAGCTTTGTTTTAAAATGAAGAGTTTAAAACCTTTAAAAAAAAAAATAATAAATTAAAGTCTGATTTTGATGGTTTTGCTCATCTGTAATTAATAAGTTAAAGTTGTGGCCAGTTCTCACCAGTCCATAGTTTGGTTCTCTTGGCACTGGAATAATTTTTAGGATCCCACTACAAGGCAGGCACCACGTGGTATCAGGCAGTTCCTAATTCTAATGAAAAGGAAAATGAAAAGTAGAGGCTTATCAAATCCCCTCGGGGCAGGAGCAGTTTATAATTCCTGCTGAGCTTTATTCAGCCAACTGGAGTGTACAAGGTCGTAGAGCACCAGAATAATTCAGATTGGAAGACGAAGATCTGGCCCCAACCATCTCCCCTCTAAACAGGTCAGATTTCAAAGTCAGGTGATGTTCCTCAGGAATTTGGTTGCTGTGTTTCAAATAAAAATTGCTCTCAGGAGTCGCCCTGAAAACACAAAAATGCAGCGGGTTGAACATCAGCGTGACATTCCCGTCCGCGATATTTCAGCTGAATTCTATTATTTAATGCCTCAAAGGTCACTTAGATGGAAGCTTTTTAGGTCATCACAACCAGCTTGGAGCAAAACTAAGCGTGAGGCACTTTTTTTGGTAGTTTTTTTGTGCAGTTTCTTGATCTGAATATTCACCAGCGGCGCCCAGGAGAAGGTATTAGTTCACTGAGCAGACGTGGTCTCTCCATGTTTGCTTTCTCATATATTTTCTCTCCTCCATCTGTTTTTCCTATCTGATCTCCAGCTGATCAAAAATCAGGCCACATCCTTCTCTTTGAGTTTTAAATTAATTGGCTGGAAATTCCTCTTGTAAGAGTATTTTTCCATGCTAATAAAGACAACAAAATCTGTTCTTGTTGGTTTTTTTGTAACATCTCACCATAGCTAATGTTATAAAACTCACCTGTATTAATAGTCTGAGTCTGCTTATAGCCCTTCATTATTTTAAACATTATTTTTTATAAGCTAAAACCTTATTTAGTCTAAAACCTAATTTCTGTCCATCATATTAATTTGCTTTATGAATCCTATTCTTTGTTATTGTTCTGTATGCACACAAAAAAAAAATCCCCAAAATGAAAAAATGCAAGAAACAAATCATACTTCTTTCTCATAATATTTTTGTATGCTCTGATGCATTTTGCTGCTTTTTATCACAAAATAGTTCCTTGCCTGGTAAGCTGCCTATAAGTAAGAATTACTTTCTTTTTCTCCAAGAATCATAGGATAACTGATCAAACAACTTTGTTTTCCTACTACTCTGTGACATCAGCCTGGGCTCAGAATATCTGATGTGCATAAAAATGTCCTCTTGTTAACATGGACAAGCCATTGGGATGGTTTAAAACCTAATCAATGAGACAATAGACCTGAGATCCCTCCTAATCCCCATCATGGATATTCTGAATCAATTGATGTCATTAAATGAAAATTACTTGACATTTACCGGGCTGCTTAGAATCTTTATAGAAGCTGGAGAATGGGTTTTCAATGCCATATGTTACCTGAATGAGGCTTTTTCATAACAAAAGTCTTTCTGAAATGCAACTGCATTTCATCTGAGTGCCTGTACAAGGAATTCCTTAGGTAAGAAAAGTGGAGTGTACCAGCCTCACATTGCAGTGGGAGCCATCAGCCAGGGAATAAAGGTGGTTTTATTGACATTTCTAAACAATTTCCTGATAAATCTGACTAAAGGTGCAAACCAAAAAGCCCTGGGAGTCTGGGAAGGAGGCTGCAATTACTGAAAGTTCATAATTCAGCAGCTGGGTGGAACGTGACATTGCTGAGAAACATGTTGTGACTGTAACTAAAAGCAAAACTCTGCACTAGTTATAAAAGGAGGGTATAAAAAAAGCATGGAAGCTTTATTCCTGAGGGTGATGTCTGTGGGATGTTTGAGAGAGAGGGGGGAAAGCAGGAAGAGAAAACAACAGAAGGAATGGGCTGGATTTGGGATACTAAACAGATAAGGGACTAAATATCAGACAAGTAATTAGAGCTGCATGAGCATAATTTGTCCAATTTGTGTTCTTTTTAAATTGTAGCTGTGTTACCTCCTTACTATTTTGCTTGGATAAAATTGACTCCTGGGGCTCTGATTCCATGTGTCCTCATATTCTGCTACAGTTACTTGGCCTGGCACACCACAGAAATATAGGCAGAAATCATGGACCTTTGGCTTGTGTGGATTCTGTCCTACATATCCTGTACACTTAATTCCATCCAAGTATCTAAAACACCTTGTGAATTTGAAAAATAGATCTGATTTGTACCAGTCTACCACAATCATATTATTTCGACTCCCTTAAAAATAAACTCCTTTATTATTTTCAGTATTTCTACTTAAAAAAAACCCCCAAATCTGTCAGTGAATCCTTCTCTATTTCTATGGTATCTTATTTGTGAATAAGAAAGTTATTTTTGCCAACCTAAGGGGAGTTTCTTTTCCCAGTGACACACAATGCAATCTTCATTCCTATTAATAGTCTCTAAAGAGTTGACAGACCAGCTGTTCCTGTCCTCAGAAATAGTTTTATGCTTTGTATTATTCATTTGTTTTCCTCTGGCCGTTTCAACTCAGAGTCATTTCTGGTTTGTTTTGTGGGGGTTTTTTTCAAGATGAGTAAAACAACCCTGATTTTTATTCAGTAAAATAGAGTTTAAGATTAAGCTTGGTCCCTTTATAAAGGCCAAGAAAAGATCCATGTTTCTCCTAGGTACAGGTTGAACCTAGAAAACAAAATAGAGGTAAACACGAGGGGCCTATTTTTAACAACATAGAAATTTAATGTTTGTGTACACTGGTCTCAGTGTTTAAAAGACAGAATGACAGAATCTTAGAACGGTTTGGGTTGGAAGGGACCTTAAACATCATCTCATTCCACACCCCTGCCATGGGCAGGGACACCTTCCACTATCCCAGGTTGCTCCAAACCCTGTCCAACCTGGCCTTGGACACTTCCAGGGGTGGGGCAGCCACAGCTTCTCTGTGCAACTTGTGCCAGGGCCTCCCCATCAAAAGAGCATCTTTTTTTCCAGACTTTTCCCTTTGGTTATCCCAGTTTCTCCACTGACTGCAGAGGGGGCTCATCTCCCACCCCTATAGTAGCACTTGTCTCACCTAATTCCAGACATTAAGAATGTAAATGTGAACTGATTATCCCAGGTTATTTTCACAGCCACAGACACCACTGAATGCAATTTCCCTCACATAGTTTAGGTGCCTACAGAGGACAAGATAACCAGTTCCTCAGGGCTCACTCCTCTCCACTCCACTCTAAAAGGAGGGTGGGATGATTGCTGGGATGGAGATGTTTGCTTTAGGAGTAAAATTCCACACACATCAGGCTATGAATACCTCATGCAGGCATCTCTCTGGATGGGTAAGCTGGAAAAGTGAGCTCCTGCTGGGGTTAATTGCCAGTTTAAAGTAATTAGCCAGGTTACCCTTATAGTTGTGGGAATAACTTGCAAAGTTCCTACTAGAAACTCATTTGTATTGTATTGTGGCAGGAGGTCCTGAGTCCTAAGCCATGCTATCTCTTTTAAGTGGCTTCTAAAGCAGTTGTGAGATGGAGTTTGTTAAAGACAGGGAGAAATTTAGGTATCAACATGTCTAGATGCAAATTGAATGTTTAAGCTTCCACTGGGATCAACAATCACCTAAAATGGAACCTTCACTCAATCTATTGAATGGCTGAGAACCCCTACAACTTTATACACTTCAAGGCTTAATTAACTTGCCCAATAAAGGGAGACCAGCACCAGCTGAGATGTCTTTGTATATCTTAGTGTATAAAAGTTTCTGAAGGGACACTTATATAAAGGATAGACCTTTATAAAGGATGTCAGGATGGACCAGGCTCTGCTCAGCAGTGCCAAGCAACAGGAAAAGAGGCAACAGGCAGAATCTGATGGACAAGAAGTTCCACTTGAACATGAATTTTACTCTGAGAGTGACTGAGCCCTGGAACAGGTTACCCAGGGAGTGTGTGGAGTGTCCCTCACTGGAGATACTCATAAACCAACTGGACACAGTCCTGAAGGTGCTCTATGGAATTCTGCTGGAGCAGGGAAGTTGGACCAGATGACCTCCACTGGTCCCTTCCAACCTTATCCATCCTGTGATTCTCTGATTTAAGATTCCCAGGAGCCTGGCAGCTGTGAAACACGGGTGCTGAAGGCCTGGCAGGTTGAGACTGCCTGGTTAAATTTAACTGGATTCCTTTGTGTGGACAAATGAGTCCAGCCCTGAAATGAAACAAGATAAATCCCAACCAGAACAAATATCTGATTTAGGTTGACTTTTAACATTCATCTTTGGTAAGAGGAATCCCTCACCATGTGTTTCTCAAAGATGATTTGAATTACAAAGCCTGGCTTCACTCCTTTACCTAAACCTGTTTCCCACACCATCACAAACTGTGGTTTTATCATCTGGTGGAAGATTTCACCTCCTGTGTTTGAAGCAACCCCTTTAAAGTCACATTTTTTAAAAAAATAGTCTTTTGCTGAGGGGAGATTCTCATAAGATTTTTGTTTCTTGCTTGTTGTATTTCTGCATCTTGCAGGGAATCAAATCTTACATTACTGGCAGGTGGACTCCCAACAAGAATTTATGTCCATGACTTCACAAGCACACTGAGACTCCCTTCTCAAATAGCTCAGAACATCTAAAGGGTCATAAAGCTGCTTCTTCAGCTTGCTAGGTGTGGTAAAACACCCACTAATAAGAGCAAGTAGTTTCTGGAGTGATTTTAAAGACATATGGATGTTACTACAACCACTATTTGAGACAAGCTCTGAAAGGGTAGATGATAAGAAGAACACACTTGTGACAAAAGCTGTGCCAGGAGACCTGTGGGATCTACAGAACTTTTCTGGAATTGGCAAGCCAGAGTGCTCTGCTGCCAAAAATTAGAGTAGAACTTCTGCTGCTGTGCCTTCCTGTGTTACTTTTCTCATTAAATATAAGGGAATGTGGTCAGCTCAGTTACAGAGAGACAAACTTTTCTCTGAACAGTGAACAAGAGACTGTCTTTCCACCCCTCATTTTTCTAAACAGCAGCAAAGTTCTTCCTGTCTCCCAGTTCCTCCTGTTGTTCAACGTGGTCTTCTCTCAGCTTTGTGGAAATAACACACTGTGCTCAAAACCCAAACTGATGGGAAGGGCTTTCTGAGAGTTGGATTTTAAGGGTGTAAAGACACTCACAGAAGTTTTTAATGTCTAGGAGAAGCATCACTTCTGTGAGGAACAGCATGAAGGTGATACGTGGGTGTGACACAGACGTCTTATGGATGAGTCTGAATTTCTTAGTCATAGAACAGCATAAAAAGAGCCATATAGGAGGACAATTGGCTAAGAATTGGTTGCCTTTTGACTAGCTAAAAATTGCACATGGAGCAAGATCACAGTATGTAAACATGCTGATTTTTAAATTACCAGTTATTAGAAAAGTAATGCAAAATATCTAAATAGAAATAAATACAAAGACACAACTCTGTGTTCAACAACCATTTTTCAGTAGTTAATTAATTCATCCCTGATCCTAAAAAGTATATAGTCCTTCTTCTAAAGTTTTTATGTTGCATGTATGTACAGTTGAGCTTCTCATGTATAGTTTTATTTATAATGAAAGAAGAAAAGAAGACATGCTTAGATATCTCTTTTTTTTTTTTTGCTTATACTTTTATTTTACCATTAGGCCAATTGATCCTGGATGCAACCTACCTATAAAATGAATCCCATGCATAAATCCTCTGTGTGATCTGCCCACTGGAGGATCATTATTCTGAGTGCTGGTATTTTGTAAAAGGAGAATGAAAGAACAATGAAATCATAACAGGAACCAAAATCTTTCCTGTGAGGGAAACTTTTATGTGCTCAAGACCAAGCACTGCAAACCATGGAGGGGGGGGAGGAAATGAGTTGACTCAACTTCTGGGAGTGCAAAATGCTGTAGCTGAAGATTTCTGAGTCATAACCCTCAAATGAGACACAATCAGGTGTCACAGGGGTGAAACTTTCTTGTAGGTCTTCCAGCTCAAGTTGGAGTCATCAGAGCACTGGTATTTGGCCTAAAATGTAATTGCCTCAGGAAAACAGGAGGGACATCAATCTCTAGGATTAAACAGAGAACTCTTGGTGTCTAAATAAAACATATCAAGACCAGTGAATATTCAACACACATATTTGGCCTATGGAAGGAAAACTCCCAAGGCCTTGTTGAGCAGGGCTTGGAGCAGCCTGGTCTGATGGAAGGTGTCCCTGCCCATGGAGGGGGGTTGGAAAGGGGTCTTTAAGGTCCCTTCAAATCCCAATCATTCTGTCAATCTATGATTCTATGAACTCTGGAATATCTCCATGTACATCCATTCACTTGGATGGAAACCTTGTATTAGTTTCCTTTAAGGATGCTCAGCCTCCCTCCTTTTCTACTGACAATGGGCCACATAGGGAGACCCTCCCCTTATGTAAAATACCTGAACAAAGGTAACACACCTTGACAAAGATATTCCCACTTCCCTCCTTCCCTTTCTTTCTCTTTCCTTTTCTAGATAAAAGATTTCCCTTCCAGAAGGATTAAGAACATACATTAAAAAAAAAAAATAGAGATATAAACGCCAAAGGGTTTTCAATTAACTCATTTTAGACTTGATGAAAATCATATTTCAAATGACATATCTGAAATTACAATCCAAACTAATAACCCATGAACAGGTCGATTTATTAGTGGTAGAACTTCTCTTCATGGAAAATCCATGACAAGGATAGTACAGAATCTTAAATTATTTTTTTAGGGTAAGGCTTTCATTTCATGTTGACACAAGCGTGGTGGCACCAGTTATTTATCACTTTATCCTCTGATGCAGAAGTGCAGGAGGAAATATCCAAGAACGACCCACAGGCATAGAAGAGTGAAATGAAGAAGAGCTTTTATACCACAAAATCTGTAAGCTTGCAAAGGTTTAACTGGTTTGCAACAGTCGCTGTCGTGGCATTGCCAACAAAATCGAAAGGAAATCTGGATTTGAGCCAAAGTGAGGGTATTGTTTAAACTTTTGGTAAATTGTGGAAATGTTGAATCCCAGAATAGTTTGGGTTGGAAGGGACCTTAAAGATCATCCAGTTCCACCTCCATGCCATGGGCAGGGACACCTTCCACCATCCCAGGTTGCTCCAACCTGGCCTTAGGCACTTCCAGGGACGTGTTCCACTAAGTCAAAACACCACCTAAAATCAAAATTAAGGATGCAGCTACTGCTTAAGAGAAATTCTGTCTTGAGCAAACTGAACATTTCAGAACAATAGATTTTATATTTTGTTGCTGTATCTGCTACATTTTTTTGTCATTAGACTTTTCGGTAGTAACTCAACAACATGAAAAGACCAGGGTAAGTGAATGCAATTTTGGGTGCTACTTGAAAATCTGTATTTTAAGAAAACAATAGCAGTGGAAAGATAATTCCATATGAGCTAATTCTGCAACTCAAGTGACGCTACTTGAATCCTGTCTGAAAAATGGACCATTTTCTGATGTAGTAATTCTAAATGATCAAAAGCCAACAACATTGATTATACTATAAGTATGTGGAGAAAATACTGTTTTCTTATTATGTTTTTGTAGAGCTTGCCCTTTGTTACTCTTAGTTTTTAGGGACCATTATAAATAACAAAATTAAAATTCTGTGAACAAAAAAGACGCTGAAACCACTTTCTTTCTCTTAAAAAAATTAATGTAATTAAACCATAAGGTGATTTTCCTTCTATGAGACAGACCTGTAGTCAGAAAATTAGACTATTTCTTATGGTAAAATATAATATTCCATTGAATAATATGAGTAAATTCTTGTTTTAAAGCCCCAAGAAAAATAGCTGCATGAAAATTAAGCCAGCTTTAGGATTTATGTGTACCCAGGAACTCATGAATAGAATCCACATAAAAACTAACCTGACATTACAACTGATTTACACCCAGGAGAACAGGAATAAGCAACTGTCTAAATGTTCCATGAAACACAGAAAGGGAGAAGTTTGAGAGGTTTTACCTGTTCAAAGATCCTATTTTGTGAACTCTCTTATTTTTAAAAAATACACTTTTTTTTTAAAGACAGCTTGTTTTCCTTCCTCTTGTTTCTCCAACAGTGTTTTAAAACCAGTAAAACATCTCTGGAGTTATGGTAGTCAGGCCAGAAAATAGAAATACTCATAAATTTCCCTCTGGACAGGGAAAATTCCATTTATATTTTTAATAGGTAGTTTTCTGTGCTGAGCAGTTCATCATTTATACTTATTCACCCAACCCCTTTTCCTTTACTTAATTTTTTAAAAAGAGGTTTTAATTCTCCCAGGTTAATTTTTTGAAAAATTAATGAATAAATCTTGCATACTGACAAAATAACTTTGATTGAAGCTTCAGGCACGTGGTACCTTTTACATGCCCTGATCACACTGACTTGGCTTCTGGTTTTAGTTTCCTGATGCAAAATTTAGGGTGATTATTTTAATATTTGAGGGGTTTTTTGTGTGTGTGTCCGTAATATCCAATATCCATCTGAAGAGATGGTAAAAGTGATTATTTCACTACATTTTCTTTCTCTCCCAGGGAAAATAATTGTGAAAAATGAAATCAGAAAACAAATCCATCACAAAATCCTTAGAACAATGGTGGTGGAAAAAAATTCTGTAAGGTGAGGAGAGTCAAGATTTACACACAGGGCAGCTGAAATACCAGAAACTGAGGATGATCATGATGCAAAGAGATGAAACCAGCTGAAATCACACACACTCCTTAACAAATACCTGCTTTTAGCAGCAGTCAATATCAATTTATGGGGCCACATGGATCAACAGGCACCCAAACGTGATCAGTTGGGACTAAAACATGCTTAGAGTGATTGACTCGTGCAACAAATAACGAAACCGTTGACAAATTTGGCCCAGAACATTTTTCAGGAGTTGCTGAGCTGCAGATTGCTGGAACTCAGCCAGGTATTCCTGGAAGAAGTGTTTGTTGTGCTCTTATTGAGCAACTTTTCCTGAGCTTTCTGCCACAGCCACAGGCAGGGAAAAGAATCAGCTGTTAATGCCTCTGTGCTGAGCTTTTCATGCTCTTAAGCTTTAAAAAGAAACAAATAAGTTAAAAAAAAACAAAAAAACACAACCAACCAACCAGCAAACCAATGTACTTTCTCTTTTTATACGTGGAACGTTAATTCTGCTATTTAAATAAAAGCTCTTCGAGCAATAATGTTTTGCAATAATATTTGCCATTAGCACGCCCTGAACTTTCCTCTGAGATATTATTAAGGAAACAATAAAACAACAGCACTCCTGTTTACACTTGCTGCTAAATCTGAGACTCGTGGTGGAAATATTAAGCAGCAAATCAAATTAGAGAAGCAGAAGGTGGGTGAAGATGAACTAACAAAACCACGCAGGGTTTTCCACGTTGTCAGTTTATTCCTGGAATTGTTTTTTTGGGGCAGGGATATGAACCCTGAAAGGGTACATAATTATATCCTCAAATCTTTTCTTGGAAGCCTCCCCACCTTAATTTAGGTTGAAATGCTCAGGTGATCAGTAGGTTATTTTGAAGCTTCCTATACAACCATGGATACAACCATCAGTTGCAAACATAATTCTCTTCTGAGAACAACAAAAACAGCTCCTGTGGCCTCTGTTAATTAATAGATGGCAGAGAGATTGGTATCAAGGACTAAAATGTTTCCTCCTAATGCAGGGTTTGCTGTTATTTCTGTTTCTCCTCCTGACAGGGGAGGGGTTATTACAGTGGAAAAGCTACCAAGGTAGAACATCCAGAATTAAAGAGACATTTTATGAAAAAGGAAGCAGTAAGAGGAAGATTGTCCTCTTTTGTGTTGGTTCAGTGTGAATATACTTAGTGGGAGACAGAGCTCCTACCTCTGACAGGGAGCTGACACCTGAATTTCATACCAGAACTCAGCCAGTGTTGTTGGTTGGGAAGGAAAAGAAAAAGAGTGTGAGAGTCAGAGCACCACTGAACTGAGATTTTTATATTGGAGGAGCAGGAATAACTGATTTTTCATCTTGCTGTTTGTTCTTATAAATGAAAAAAGTGTTCAGGCTGACCTGGTTGGTTTTTTTCCCTTCAAGAATACCAGTGAACCAAAAAAAAAAAGCCAACCCAGACAGGTCAGAACAAGTTGTAGTTTGCTTAGGTTTTATTAATTATCTGTTTTTAAGTAGAGTTCATAAAAAATCACAAAATGCTGAAGGTAAAATGATAAATATCAACATTGTAAAAGAAAAAATAACATACAAGCCCCCTCTTTGATGTATTTATCACCTTAGTTTATCTCCTCATTTCTCTGCAAGGCCAAAATAAGAAAGCAGGAGCCAAATATTATGATAGAACATAAATATTACATATATGTGCAAACAGAGACAAGTCAAGCTCTTGGAAAGGTGTTTTGAGCTCAGAAAGGTGCAGGAAAATAGTTAAATGGTTGATTAACATGCAGAAATCACAAGGACTAATTTTAAATCTGCTACCAATCACCCTTATTATGGAACCCACTCCAGAAATGTGGGTACACCAAAAAATATCTATGTAATGTACATTTATAAACTTGGTAAATGTTTGTACGAGGCCAACCCTTTAAAGGTCTGCTGGTGCCTAAATATTAATGACAATTCCACGACAAAGGAAAAAGGAGTAGACAAAACTAGGTCAGAAATAAAATATTTCTAGACAATGGGGGGTTTTTGGAGCAGAGCCATCGTTTCTTGTCATCACATTTTATTGTTTTCTGGGCTTCAGACCACTCTGTGGTCTGAATATTGGTCTGAACTGTCCATCTAAGTAAAAGTGTCATTCTCCTGGAATATCCAAAGCTAGATCTGAAGGCAGAATCCAGCAGAATGCCACCAAAGGCACTCTATAATTAACCTATTAATTAAGTGTCCTTTTATTCTCACTCCACTTAAAACAACTCTAATGTGTGCTTTAAAAATAGTTAATAAATTTTCCAAGCTTTTTTTTTTTCCTCCCCAAAATACCGTAACTTTTTTTTTGTGTGATTTTTATGATTTTTAAATGTTTAAATGTTTCACTGAAACTCTCCAAATGAAAACAAAGAGGAATTATTTCCACATTGAATCTGAGAAAATATATGTATTTTTTTTTTCTCATCAGGCAACCACTTAAATCAAGTGCCTAAGGATGGATATTTGGCCCCAGTTCAGATCCTCAAGGACATTCTGCCTGGTCTCCAGCTGCTGCTTCAGAAGGACAAAATCCATGAGCAAAATGCAATGCTGAAATTAGTGGAACAGAGCATGTTAGCATGAAATCCTCCCTGATCTCTTCAATGGTTTCATGGAGAAAGAAATGAGTGATCCCTGTGTGATATGTGTGTGCTCTTACATGTTTCCCCCCCAAAAAATCCTGAAATCCCAGTCCCAGCACTTTTGACAATGCAACAGAGGCTGAATAGATTAGTTTTTTGTCTATTTTAATATAAAATAAAGTATCACACAGTGCTCCTTATTGAGAGAAAGACCTTACTGAAGGAAAGTGCTCCTCAGCACTCCTCATTGAGGGAAAGATCAAAATTTAGAAACCACAGAAATCACCTGACAGTTTTCGCACATATTTTCATATAAAAAAAATAAAAATCTTTCACTTATTCTATTAGTCACGGATCTACCTGCATTGTTTAGGATGTAAAAGGTCAGAACATTGAGAAAAAGGTGATTTTTTTTGGCCAAGAGGCACTGCTGGCATAGAAAAAGATCACAGAGCACTGTCGTGCATGTCAGCAAATAAAGATTAGTCTGTGAACAGGAATTTGGAGTTTGGTCCTTTACATTTTTATGGTTTCTGTTTGAAATGCAGTTCTTTGGAACATATCCAAAGATACTCAGCTCTGGGGAGGGAACTCGAGTACCCAGCCCTGCTCCCATTGAATTATCATGTTGTTCTTCCACCAAAGGACTGAAGCTCTGCCCTCGGATCAGGAAGCTCAGCCCTAACAGGACAGAGCTCCTGTGGGAAACTTGATATCTCCAGTCTTTGGAGACATCAATTGTTAGGACATGGACCCACTGGAGCAGGTCCAGAGGAGGCCACGGAGATGCTCCAAGGGCTGGAGCCCCTCTGCTCTGGAGCCAGGCTGGGAGAGCTGGGGGGGTTCACCTGGAGAAGAGAAGGCTCCAGGGAGAGCTGAGAGCCCCTTCCAGGGCCTAAAGGGGCTCCAGGAGAGCTGGAGAGGGACTGGGGACAAGGGGTGGAGGGACAGGACAAGGGGGGAATGGCTTTAAGTGGAGAGAGTGTCAATTTATATTGTGCATAAGGAGGAAGATTTTTAAAATGAGGGTGGTAAAACACTGGCACAGGTTGCCCAGAGAAGCTGTGGCTGCCCCATCCCTGGAAGTGTGTTCAAAGCCAGGTTGGACAGGGCTTGGAAAAACCTGGTCTAGTGCAAACTGATCCTGCCCACGGTAGGGGGTTTGAACTACACGATCTTTAATGTCCCTCCCAACCTAACCCATGTCCTGATTTCTGTGAGTGCCTCCAGTCTTTGGAGACATCGATTATCCCTTCCAAAGTTTGGGAGGAAAAAAAGACCTGTAGCTGCAATGCATTAACGAGACAACCCTTCCCCAAACAGCCAACCTTTCCTACCCTTGCTAAGACACCCTACAGATCCCAGAGAGTTTCCCGGCGGTATTTCCCTGGATTCCTGGCTCTCCGCTCGCTCCCTGGCTGGGTGACACTAGATGGAGCTGCGGACCTGCTGAAGGCTCCGCTCTCCGTCTCTCCTCCTGCCCGCAGAGGGAACCCGAGCTCTTCGCAGGTCCGGGCAGCCCGTCCAAGACAAGGGAAATTCGTTTTTAGGATGCTTTAGTGGGGGATTTGGAGCGGCCGGACAGGCAGCAGATTTGATCCAGTCCCTCTGAATTACGGTGGTCTCTGAGAGAGGGGGGGGAGGGATTTTTTAAACTGGGTTTTGAGCAATTTGGGGGTTTGGTAGCAAGTAGAGATGCAGGTGCACAGCAATGACTTTGGGGATGTAGTGTTTGTAGAACGCTGTGGTTTAACCCCAGCTGGCAACTAAGAACCAGGCAGGTGCTCCCTCCCTCCCTCCCGGTGGGATGGGGGAGAGAATTGGGAGGGTAAAAGTGAGAAAACATCTGGGTTGAGTTTAACAACCGGAAAAGCAAAAGTCCCACAAGCAAGCAAAGCAAAACGTGGAATTCCTTCACTGCTTCCCACGGGCAGGCAGGTGTTCAGCCATCCCCAGGAAAACAGGGATCCACCAGGTGTAACGGGGATTTGAAGACAAATATCATCACCCTGAATGTCCCTCCCTCCTTCCTCCTCCTTCCCCAGGTCTCCATGCTGAGTATTTCTGTGGTGTGGGACATCCCAAAGGTCAATTGGGATCAGCTGTCCCAGCGATGTCCCCTCCCAACCCCCTGTGCACCCCCAGCCCCCTCGCTGGTGGGTCAGTAGGAGCTGCAGAAAAGGCTCTGAAGCTGTGCAAGCACAACTCAGCAACGACAAAAACACCTCTGTGTGTCTCTGTGTGATCCCTGTTCTCAGCACCAACCCAAAACACAGCCCCACAGCAGCTCCTGTGGAGAAAATTAAACCTGTCTCAGCCAAAGCCAGCACCCTGAGATGAGCATGGCTTTGGGGTGCTTTCCCAACCTGAGAATGCAGGATGGGAAAGCAAAGACAGGCTTGCTAAAATCAGGGGGTTTGAGGAGCTTACCCCTTTTACTCTTGTTTTTCTAGCTGTCATTATAATCAACAAAAGTAAAACTGTGTGAAAGACAAAAAAAAGGCACCGAAACCATTTGCTTTCCATCAGAAAAAAAAAATGTAATTAAACCATGAGGTGATTTTTCTTCCTTAAGACAGACCTGTGCAATAGTGAGTGTATTGCACAATTACAGTCAAAGAATTATTCTATTCATTATAATGTAATAATTGCACAATTATAGTCAGAGAATCTTTGCAGGAGTACAGGAGGCAGATGGGGGGACAGCCCTGAGGTGCCATTCCAGTGCCTCTGATATTCCATTCCCTCTTCTCTCTGTCCCCAAGGCTACAGAACCAACTCATGGAGCTCTGTGGTCCAGAGCTCACCCTCAGCTCCTTCCCCTGCACATTCCAATGCTCTCCCAGACAAATCCTGAACCATCCCAGAACTATCCTATTTCAAAACAAAATTTGTTTAGCTGGCTGTGGCTTCTTATCCCTCAGCTCCATTTCTAGTTTTCCTATCATGTATTTCAGGGAACTTGATGAAAGATGGAACAGCTTCAACAAGGGGACCACAAAGAGATCAAAGCTTCCAGGTACTGCCCTAAAACTATCCTGTATGATGCTAATAACATACAAAAGGCTAGTTTTATACATTTATACTGTGCAAATGGTGTTTATACAGCAATTTTTAAAGTTTATTTCCCATTTCCAAAGTAAATTAGGCTGATGCACTTTCTCCTTAGCAGATGACAAAAAGCACATGAGTAGATTTAATGTCCCTATTAAAGCAAATACTTTGTGTAAATAGTTCTCTGGCCTGGAAGTTATATAAAATATATGTCTCTGTGTGGTTTTATCCAACCATATTGAAATGTTTGTACATATTTTCCTTTTCTTGAAGATAAACTCTGCTGTGTTTACTGCCTATTCACTCACTAATTAGCAGATATGTTTGTGAAGAGAACTAATTGACTCTACTGCTCTGTCTGTCATGATCATAAAACCAGACAAATGTGACAGCTGCTGGGGAAAACTTCTGGTTTTTCTTTTGCTCTTTATTTGGTGTGATTTCAGTTTAATTTTTGGATTAATGTGTAGCAATTCTTTTTTTTTTGTAGCACTCAGGTTATTTTTTTTTTCCCCACTGACTTGATAGGCAACAGGTCTCACTTTGAAAAGGGCATATTTTGTGAGTATCCTTGACTCACGTGTCCATTAAGTGCTTTGTGTGTGATGTAACATTAAAATCTGACCTTGTCCAACAGGAAAATTGTTTCCAGCTTTAATGAAGCAAAGCCTGGAAATGGAGGTGGTGTCTTTCATGTGGAATTACAGACATGAGGGGAAAAGCAATGGGTTTGAGCACAATCTCTTTTCTTCAACTCTTAGACAGCAGGAGTCACAAGGTTCCACCTAAACAGAGTTTGAGAACTAATGTTCCATGTTTAACTTAGTTGTGTTAATCAACTATAACACAAATAGAACTTGGAAAAAAGGAAAAAAAAACCCCATTATTCTATGTCTAAACATTTCTTTGGTGACTTGCTGATAAATTAGATGCCTGGGAGGTTATTTTTTCCCCCTAAAAATTTATTTTCTATTTGGAACACTTGGTGTCATTAATCTATTTAAATCAGCCCAGCTCTGCTCAGGTTTGTACCAATCCAAGTGATACTTACCTTCCCTTTATGGAAAGGCCTTTGGACAAGGAAATATTGAGTCAGAGAAACAAAGTTTCTGTAGGGAAGGGAAGGTTTGGGAAGGAAAGGAAATTTCAAGGAAATTTCAAGGAAAGGAAATTTCAAGAAAAGAAAATGAGGGAAGGGAAGGGAAGGGAAGGGAAGGGAAGGGAAGGGAAGGGAAGGGAAGGGAAGGGAAGGGAAGGGAAGGGAAGGGAAGGGAAGGGAAGGGAAGGGAAGGGAAGGGAAGGGAAGGGAAGGGAAGGGAAGGGAAGGGAAGGGAAGGGAAGGGAAGGGAAGGGAAGGTTTGGGAAGGGAAGGGAAGGGAAGGGAAGGGAAGGTTTGGGAAGGGAAGGGAAGGGAAGGGAAGGGAAGGGAAGGGAAGGGAAGGGAAGGGAAGGGAAGGGAAGGGAAGGGAAGGGAAGGGAAGGGAAGGGAAGGGAAGGGAAGGGAAGGGAAGGGAAGGGAAGGGAAGGGAAGGGAAGGGAAGGGAAGGGAAGGGAAGGGAAGGGAAGGGAAGGGAAGGTTTGGGAAGGGAAGGGAAGGGAAGGGAAGGGAAGGGAAGGGAAGGGAAGGGAAGGGAAGGGAAGGGAAGGGAAGGGAAGGGAAGGGAAGGGAAGGGAAGGGAAGGGAAGCTTTTGGTTTTTAGTGGGATTTTTTCTGTTTGTATGTGTATGAGAATGTTGATTTTCTTTGGGACATTTCACCTAAACCTTTTACCTGATAACCTTGGCTAATATTTGGAGACTCTTTGATCTTCCTTAAACATCAGGGAGCTTTATTTCCTAGTGAGCAGTTTTTTTCTTGTAACTCTCTGCACATTAAAAAGCAAAATACAACTCTGACCAATAAGTCCAACTGTGAGTTCTTTTTATCAAGTTAATTAAAGGAACAATTTAATAAGCTTATACAGGAGACACTCAAAACACAAGGATACTGGAGTCTTTGGGGAGCAGAGTCCATCAAAGGAGTTAGTTATTCATCAGGGAATATGCCTTGGTTTGTTATGGCTCTAATGGATAATTTCTGCTCTGAGTGCTGTGTGAGCTGACTATCTCCTTTAAACCTTGCTTTGAATATCTTTCATTTACCTGCCTGCTGCTGAAGTAGGAAAATATCTTGGTTTAGGACTCTTTCTCTTGCTTTAAAAAGTCATTTCTGCTTTAATCAAGATGGCCACTGGCGGCAGAAGGAATGGAATTAAGGCCCTAATTACCAGAATCTCATGCTGTGACAAGCACTGATTTTGCTTGCAAGCAAATCTCTGTAAGATCACTCATGTTTTGGGTCAGGCTTCTGGTGATTAAGGGGGGCTTGGAAGAAGAGCTCAAGCTGATGAGCTGAATCCATAAACTCACGCAGTTCATTAAAAGAAGGCTTTGAAGTCTCGATTTTTATTTTCTTTTAATTTCGTAGAACTTCCTATGAAATGTTTCTATTCAACCATTATTATTTTAATGGTTCCTTTTCTTTTTTTTTTGTTAAGTAAAAGCAATTTTGCTGCTGTTTTTCTTTCTTTTCACATCTGCCTCATGCTTTCAGAAAGTTGATATTTTCATAGAGATGTAACTTTTTACTGTATGTCATAGAATCCCACAATGGTTTGGGTTAGAAAGGACCTTAAACATCATCCAATTCCACCCCCTGCCATGGGCAGGGACACCTTCCACTATCCCAGGTTGCTCCAAGCCCCATCCAACCTGGCCTTGGACACTTCCAGGGATGGGGCAGACACAGCTTCTCTGGGCAACCTGTGCCAGGGCCTCCCCACCCTGAAAGTAAAGGTTTTCTTCCTAATATCCAATTTAAACCTACTCTCTTTCAGTCTGAGCCATTTCCTCACCCTTTCCTCACAGCAGAGCTGCTCCACCCTTCTGATGATCCCAGTGGCCTCCTCTGGACTCGCTCCACCTGTTTTCCTTCCAGACTGAAGTCCCCTTCAAGGTGTTCCCTGTACATCCCCAGGCCTTAAGTTCCCATTGACCTTGAGGGCAAAGTCCAAAATCCACACTTATCTTCCACATTGTCTTCCACATCTGTGTTGTCACTCAACTGAAGCCAAAGAAACCTTGATCTATCCAACCATCTCATAATCACAGAATCCTACAATGAGTTGGGTTGGAAGGGACCTCAAAGACCATCCAGTTCCAACCTCCTGCCATGGGCAGGGACACCTTCCACTAGCCCAGGTTGCTCATATTTGAGGATAATTTATATTTTTTTTCCAAAATAATCCTAAATACTTTTTGATTTTGAGTAGTAGAATGGAAAAGCAGAATTAATGTGTGTGTCAGCCCTTACTGGCAGGAGTGGGGGCTTATCTCCTCCTCAGCCCCAGGCACTGTATTTATCTTTGCCAGAGCTTTGATGTTCTTCCATCTGAGCTGCCCCTGTGCTGACAGTTGTTGTACCTCCAGCCTGACACAGGTCAGATGTGAACAGACCTTGAGTCCATCATGTGAAGTGGCCACCAAGTAGCTCTTTGTCGCTGGTCCAAAAGAAGAAATGAATTCTCTCAGTCCTGGAGAATTGACTCTCAAAATAAGACAGAAACCCACCTCAGATTTGTTATTAAAATAACACAGACACCCCCTGAACATTAACACTGAGCAGGGGTGGGGGAAATCAAGCAATGAAGCTCAATAACTGTGCTGGTTTTGGTTTGTTTGGGGTTTTTTTTTCAGTAGTCTTTGGAACATTTTGATCTGTTGGCACATTTTTGAAAACTATTTTTGAATATTTTGAAAAATAGAGTTGGGGGAAAAAGAGATATTTTCCATCCAAAAATCACCAGGGATAAATATCATCCTCTCACATGAATGGAATGAATGAGAAAAGTTAAAAGACATATTTCAGCTCTTTGATTTACACAATAATTACAGCTTTGTAACAAGGATGATATATGATGTAAGGTCTTCAGGGGAAAGTAATAGTACTTATTATCCCAACTGGGATAAAGATAGATGGAAGTTTGTCCACTTTTTCCAGCTGTGTCAGCTACTGACAGTGGAAGGTATCTTGTATAATTCCTGTGTCCTTTTCCTTATGTATTGGAAACAGACTCATGTGCTTAATGAAGTCTTGATCTGAACATTTATGTTCTTTTGGTTTCTCCTGGCACTTTTTATTTTTGGGGTGGGTTGACCCTGGCTGGGCCAGAGACACACCAAAGCCACTCTGTGAGTCCCCTCTGCAACTGGACAGAGGAGGGAAAATATAACAAAAGGCTCATGGTATAAGGGCAGGGAGAGATCCCCCACCAATTCCCATCACAGGCAACATAGTCTTGACTTAGGAAAATTTTTTTTAATTTATTACCACTCAAAAGCAGAGCAGGATAATGAGAAGTCAAACAAATATTAGAAATACATTCCCCCCACTCCTCCTTCCTGCCTGGGCTCTTCCTCTTCCCTCCCAGTGACAAAGGGGGATGGGAATGGGAGTCATGGTCAGTTCATCACAGGTTGTTTCTACTCAGAGAGAGGAGTCAGAGTCCTTCCCCTGCTCCAGAGTGGGATCCATCCCACGGGAGATGGTTCTGCACAAACTTCCCCAATGTGAGTCCTTCCCACAGGCTGCAGATCTTCACAAACTGCTCCAGTGTGGGTCCCTTTCCATGGGGGGCAGTCCCTCAGGAACAGGCTGCTCCAACGTGGGTCCCACATGAGGTCACAAATCCTACCAGCAAACCTACTCCTGTGTGTGGGCTCCTCTCCCTGCCAGGACCCTGCTCCAACACAGGCCTGCCACAGGATCACAGCCTCCTTTGGGCATCCCCCTGCTCCCTGTGGGCTCCTCCCTGTGCTGCAGGTGGATCTCAGCTCCACCTGGACCCCCATGTGCTGCAGGGGCACGGCTCCCTCCCCATGGGCTGCACCTCGGGCTGCAGGGGAACCTCAGCTCCAGCACCTGGAGCATCTCCTGCCCCTCCTCCTGCACCACCCTGGGGTCTGCAGGGCTGCTCCTCCCACAGATCTCTCTTCTCTGGCTGCAATTACATCTGTGCAATAACTTTTTTCCCCTTATTAAATACATTATTCCAGAGGCATCACTGCTATCCCTGATTGGCTCAGCCTGGCTCAGTGGTGGGTCCATACTGGATCTTTCTGGCATGGGCTCTGTCAGAAAAGGGGGAAGCTTCTGGTAGCTTCTCACAGTAGCTCCCCCACTACCAAAACCTGGCTACACAAACCCAATATAATTTTATAGAAGCAGATGATCAAACCCAAATGCCTTCAACAGCACACATATGTCTAAGATAACCAGTTAGGCCAGTGTGTTTCCAAAAAACTCCAATTCTAACATTTCCTAAACACGTTTGTGTACCTCTGGTTTGAAACTTCAGTGTTGAGATCCTTCTCATTGCCCTGTCAAAGCAAAGCACAAGTGTTCAGACAGGACTGATGCATCAATTGTCCTGTCTGTTGGAGGATGCTGAGATCATAGAGTCATAGAATCATAGACTGTCCTGGATTGGAAGGGACCTTTAGGATCATCTCATTCCAACCTCCTGCCATGGGTAGGGAAACCTTCCACTAGACCAGTTGCTCAGAGTGCCATCCAACCTGACCTTGAGCACTTCCAGGGATGGGACATCCACAGCTTCTCTGGATGTGTTCCTGTGCCTCAACATCCCCTGAGTGAAGAATTTATTCCCAACATCTAATCTAAATGGCTTCTCTTTCAGTTTAAAATCATTCCCCTTTGTCCTGTCACCACCTGCTCCTTTTTGTCAGTCCCTGTGTTTTGTGGAAGGCCACAATGAGGTGTCCCAGAGCCTTCACTTCTCCAGGTTGAACAATCCCAGTCCTCCCAGCCTGTCTCCATAGCAGAGGTGCTTGTTACTATTGCCTTGACAATAAACAGCCTCCACTGTTTCTGTTTTGTACAATGTTGTTCTCCTAAACATCTGTTGCTTTATAATCACACATAAGTCAACTGCAGATTTTTCTGCTGCCATCCCCACTAGTTAAAAAACATTAGAGCTGCTGGTAATGGCTGTGCCCTTTTGTTTTACTCTCGTTCAGATAATTCCTGCTCCTGTGCCTTTTGCTTTACTGCATCCCATCTGGTGACCCAGATTAGCTGGCTTTCTCCCAGGCTTAGCTCATTTCTACCTCCCTTGCCTAAAATACCCAGTAATGCTGAGGGGCATTCTCTCTGCTACCATACACCAAGAGCAGGTTTTTGCTGTGGGCTGCAGGAACTTTCCAGGATTAGCCAGGCGTTTTCTTCTTTTCTTCTTTCTTTTCTTCTTCTTCTTTCCAGGATTTTCTTCCCCAAATGAAATCCTGGGTAATTTTCAAATTAATCGTTTCTATCCCCACCCCTGGAAGTGTTTAAGGTCAGGCTGAATAGGGCTCTGAACAACCTGATCTAGTAGGTGACATCCCTGCCCATGGCAGGGGGGTTGGAGGTAGATGATCCTTAAAGTCCCTCCCAACACAAACCATTCTATGATTTTAACTAACCATGGGCACTAAAAATTAGGAACAACCATCAGGATGAAAATGATACAAGTAGACTCTCCACTGATGTTCACCACCCCACTTATATCCAGTTCTGGTGTAAAAGAATGCACAGATTTGTCTCAGCTGGGCCTGAATCTGTTCTAAAAACTGAACAGCTCCCTCAACACTGGTTGGACTTGATGATCTTAGAGGTTTTTTCCAACCTTAACAGTTCTATGATTCTAAGATCAAACATACCAGTGGGGAAAAAACCTTGATAATGGCCTGTTAATAAATTACTGATCTACTAGCACTGTAAGAGGATGCTCATGGGATTCTGAATCCCTGGGTCCAGGGATGGCTTTGAACAACCAGCCCTCTAGAACAGGTTGCTTGGGAGCTGTCAGAGACATACAAGAAGAGAAGCATCATGGTCAACCCTTGACTGAATTGAAACTGAGACCAAATCCACAAGAAATGCTGGAAAGGAGCCACTAAAGAATTACCAGGAGTGGCTGAGGTTCCTTGCAGAGCATCAGTGAAGGAAAGTGTTTGGGACTGATGTTCACAGTGCTTTAAAATACAAACAGTTTTATTATTATTAATTATTAGTATGACCAGCATGTTGAGAGAGGTGATTCTCCCCCTCTACTCTGCTCTACCCCACCTGGAGTACTGTGACCAGCTCGAGGGTCCCCAACATAAGAAAGATGTGGAGCTGCTGGAACAGGTCCAGAGGAGGCCACTAAGTTCATGAGAGGGATGGAGCACCTCTGCTCTGGAGCCAGGCTGGGAGAGCTGGGGGGGTTCATCTGGAGAAGAGAAGGCTCCAGGGAGACCTGAGAGCCTCTTCCAGTGCCTAAAGGGGCTGCAAGAGAGCTGGAGAGGGACTGGGGACAAGGGATAGAGGGACAGGAAAAAGGGGGATGGCTTCAAACTGAATGATTCAGGAAGAAATTATTTACTGTGAGGGTGGTGAGGCCCTGGCACAGGTTGCCCAGAGAAGCTGTGGCTGCCCCATCCCTGGAAATGTCCAAGGCCAGGTCAGAGTAACCTCTGGGCTAGTGGAAGGTGTCCCTGCCCATGGCAGGGGGTTGGAACTGGCTGATCTTTAAGGTCCCTTCCAACCCAAACCACTTTATGATTCTATGATGCTAAGGAATGTTTAGACCTGTTTGTAGTGAGCCTAAGGGAGGGACAGTAACAACTCATATCCTACCACTGCAATTTAGACACTCTAATGCAGTAAATGACTTCAAAACAAGCAGCCTTTAGCAGTTTTCCAGCACATCATGCCATGCTGAAGTTCAGCCCCCACACCCAGCTCCGGCATTTAGATCCAGCCTGCTCCTGCTGTGTGCTGCCATTAGTGTTTCTCCAACCCCACCATCCTTCTTGCCACCTACTGACCACCCACTCCCAGATCCTAATGGGAGTTTTGACCATGGGGGGGAGGAAGGGATGATTTGTCAGGTCATTAGGCTCCTGTTAGTGCAGCTTCCTCAGCTCCAGGATCTGCTCTATTTAGTGAAATGTCTCCAGGCTTGTGGTCACACTGGTTTAAGGCACTCAATATTTTAGGGAGAGGAGACAAGCTGAGCAAGAAAAAAGCTCTAATTATCTCTACTGATGTACAAAATCTTTCCTGGGTGTTATATGGTGGGGAGGAGGGGAGAAGAACCCATCAGATGCATGTTGTCATAATCATGACTCCCTTAAATAGCTCATTTAACCAAGGGAGTGATCTTTGCTTTCCAGGGGCCTTAATAACAGTTAAAATCTGCTCTTTTTTTTCTTTGTCTTAATTTCTCTCTCTTTTTTTTTTTTTTTTTAACTTGTTCCATTTCCAGCTCTTCATGAGTTTGTTTTTTTTTCCCCCCTTGGTAGCAAGTTGCATTTACATCTCTGACCCAGGAATCATCCACTTGCAGCTCTCCTTTCTGATCTCAAACATTTATAATCTCCTCTGGCCAGAGATTGTGCTGGTTTCCTTCCAGATTTGGATAAGCCTCATAGCTATTGCAGTCCTAATAATGAATTAATGGTTGTGTTTTCCCCTTTACTTCTTGAAGAATAATATAAAGACACAAAGTATTTGTTTACAAGAAAACGTTTGCTGCAGAATCAGGTTTTTGGGTGTTTGCTTCTTAGTTCTTTGCCTTTCCACCCTCCAGAGCCTCTGCTATAATGAATCTTAAATATGAACCTCAGGATGATGTCTAAGGATACAGAGGTCTCTGACCCTGGACAGGTAAAAGTAAAAGGAACCAGTCTGGGGCTTGGATTTAACTTTGGCATCACTCTTAAAGAACTTTTCCAAGGGCAGGTACCTGATAAGTTCACAGCACAATGTTAAGCTCCTTTATCCAACACTTTTTTGTCCTCTCAGAGAAGAAAAACACTTATTTTTCTGGGAAAAAAAAATAAATGATGGTGACTGCAGGACTTAAAATGTTGATGATGAAAGCTCCTCCAGCTAAAGAGTTCCAGCCAGGGTCACAGGGCACCCAGAAGAAAGGCTGAGCAATGTGCTATTTTCAGCACATGGTGTTGTGCTGTCAGCTTCTGTAGAAAAAACCAAGCCTAAAGCAAGCTTTTCTGAAGCTGAGACCAATTAATAAGAGATATAGAGCCAGCATTAAACTCTCTGGAATGACAGGCACATTTCCCTTTAAACTGGCACATTAATCATCTTCCCTTGAACTCTAATTTGGGTCCCATGTTAGGGCCTCACTTGGCTTGCCTTTAAAACAACCCTCTGAATTTTATTTAATTGTTTTCTTTATGTTTCTGCTATTTTTTATTTATCTGAATTTTATTCTACACTTTTGTTTCCCCTGCTGAGCTGCTGAACTACTCGGGAAAGGGCTCACAAGTCTGTTCAGCACTTTTCTGGCTTCCTTCTGGTTTGCTGTCCCTTAGAATTCACTTTAATTAGTGAATTTGAGCCAGCTTGCAGTATCCTGGGCTTCTTGTGCAGCCCTTAGAAATAGTTTGGGATTTTCACAGAGTTTACAAACCATTGTTAAATGTACTTATAGCTGGATGAGCTGTTTCCTTACTCTGGGGTGTGAATGTTGATAGAAAATGCACTAATTACTAATGAATATTGATATTCAATATTAATATTAGTCTGTTGGAAGGTTCCCTCCCCATGGTAGTTGGGGTGGAATGAGATGACCTTTGGGTCCCTTCCAACTCAAACCACTCCACGATTCTATGAGTGTGACAATAAAATTGAACACATATTCTGTGATACCACCACAGCACCAGGGGAGGTTCAGGTTGGGCATTAGGAAGAATTCCTTCCCTGAAAGAGTGGTTAAGGATTGGAGAAAGCTGCCCAGGGAAGTAATGGAATCCCTGTCCTTGGAAGTGTCCAAAAAATGAGTGGCTGTGGCACCTCATGGTATGTTTTAGTGGGCACAGAGGTTTTTGGTTGAAGGTTGGACTTGATGATCTTGGAGGTGGTTTCTAACCTTAATAATTCTATTAATTATTCCCTATGCTTCATTCATAATTAATTTAATTTTTTAATAACTGGACATTGAGATTTTCTTTTACTTTAGAGACGCTCACCTGTCTCCAGTGATCCAAAAATGGGAAGTGACAGTGCCAATCTTTGGATCTGCACAGAACCATGTTTCAAACCTGACACTAATTTAAAAATACAGGATACTTTTACAAAACCTAAAGAATTTAGGTACCTAAGCACTCTAGGGATCCTTGGGAGTCAGACATTAGATGATCTACTTAATGACCTCACTACGTTATGTGCATGATCAGGCACAGAAATTACTTGAAAATCTATTATTCAGTGACCAGCTTCAAAATCACATTATTAATGAACAGAATAGATGAAAGACATGTTTAGAAGTCCTAGTGGCAATATCTTATAGCTCTGGTGTTCTACAGAGAGAAGTAATAAGAGGTTTGTATGTAGAGGGTTTATTTTAGGTTTATTGGTCTGAATATTATGACAAAGAAAAACAGAGAAGCTCTTCAGGACTTTAGTAAGTTTTGCTAAAAAATGAAAAAAACCCAGCTTTCTGAATAAACTCTTCTTGCATTAGAAGTCATTGCTTTTTCCTCTTTGCCCTAATCATTAAAAGATTTAATTATTCTATTCTATTCCTTTCCATTCCATTCCATTCCTTTATTATCCAATGTCAAACTGTGTTATGCCATCAGAGAAAGACTGGGAGATGACATCTCCTGCAGAGTTACAGGTGGGAAAGCATTTCATGCATCAGCTTAGGAACTGGGACCCAGAAGTTCATTTTTTTTCCCCACAGTGATTCCTTTTGACCCAGAGATCTACTCAAGTCTCCACCTGCTCAGAAATTCTCCATGAGGTCTCTCCTCTCCCACTGAATCCAAGCAGGAGGGTTTATAAGGGTTATGCAGCAAGAATAGCTCTAAATTCGATCTGAGTTCCCAAGCCTCATTGATGATTTCATTAAAAACATTTATTAACTGTCTTATACCTTGTATTGGTGAAGGCATAAAAGTGTGATTCAAATATGGTCAGGTTGTCAACAAACTGTGCCTGAAAAGTGAGGGAAGAGAAAAAAGCAGGCCAGCTTGTGTGCAGGAATGTGTGGTGTGAGCAACTAATGTGCCTTTTGGGTTGTTTGCCTCGGAGCAGCCGTCAGAATCCATAAGATAATTATATTCCCACTGGTGATTTCTCCCTAGTCAGCCATCCCTAATTAGTGCTTCCCGAAAAACACCAGCAGCCTCCTGCATATGTGCAGTTTTCCCTGCCCCTGCCAGAAGGAAGACAGCAAAAAACTGAGCATCTCTGCAAGGGAGCTGGTTCAGCCCCTGATTGATGCAGATCAAAGACAACAGCACTGATTGTGCTCCCAGGCACAACTGGGAAGATCAAATGACCTCTAAGACACTTGTGCTGTCTGCCTTGGAAAAATCCAAAACTACCATTCCTGCCACGTTCAGTGGGTGAATACTGAAGGTTCAGGTACTGGCTGAAGGTTCAGGTATTGGCTTTTATCAGATCATCTGAGATATTTGGAGGGTACAGATAAGGGGTTTGGCACTCCTGCTTTTCTCTGTGCCTGAGGAACAGGGACTTCAAAGTGAGAGTAATTGGTCCAAATTTAAATCCAGTCAGTTGACCAACACCACAGTTTGAAAGGAGAACGTGGTTGATAACTGAGAGACAGAGAGATAACAGAACCACAGAATGTGCTGAGTTGGAAGGGACCCACAAGGATCACCCAGTCCACCCCTCAGCCTTGCACAGGACCATCCCCAAGAGTCACACCTTGTGCCTCAGAGGATCAACCAAACCCTCCTGGAGCTCTGGTAGCCTTGGTGCTGTACCCACTGCCCTGGGGAGCCTGGGCAGTGCCCAACCACCCTCTGGGGGAACAACCTTTTGCTGAGATCCAACCTAAACCTCCCCTGACACAGCTCCAGCCATTCCCTGGGTGCTGTCCCTGGTCCCCCCAGAGCAGAGCTCAGTCCCTGCCCCTCCTCTGCCCCTCCCCAGGAAGTTGCAGACTGTGATGTCAGAGGACCTTTCAGACACTTGTGTTGCCTGCCTTGAAAATATCCCAAACTACCATTCCAGCCACATTCTCAGGGGGAATGTTACACTGTCCTGTGGCAGGGAAGGCTTGGTTGGAAATGTGTTGGCTTTTATCAGATCATGTGAGATATTTGGAGAGTACAGACAAGGGGTTTGACACGCCTGCCTTTCTCTCAGTTGGAGAAGCAGCAAACTTCAAAAGTAAGAGCAGTTTCTCCAAGTTTAATTCCAGTAGGTTGATCAATGACACATTTTGAAGGGAGAAGGTGGTTGATATCTGAGGGACAGAGGGATGTCACCCAAGGGAGATTTT
Source organism: Chiroxiphia lanceolata (assembly GCF_009829145.1). Classification (NCBI taxonomy): domain Eukaryota; kingdom Metazoa; phylum Chordata; class Aves; order Passeriformes; family Pipridae; genus Chiroxiphia; species Chiroxiphia lanceolata. The sequence goes on from NC_045637.1 coordinate 152,940,463, forward strand.
AGAGAGAGAGGACAGAGAAAAATAGTGAAATAATTAAAATCATTCTCATCTCCATTAAAAAAACTTTCTCCTGTGAGAGGTAAGAAAGGCAACTTTGACCCTGACAGAAACCAAGTGGAATATAAATCAATGGTGGTCATGTGGGTGATGTCCATGATTAATTTCAGGGATGTGATTTGTGAGGAATACTGATATTGCCCAGGGAAGCTGTGGCTGCCCCTGGATCCCTGGAAGTGTCCAAGGCTGGGTTGGGCAGGGCTTGAACAACCTGGGCTAGTGGAAGGTGTCCCTGCCCATGGCAGGGGGTGGAATGAGATGAGATTTAAGGTCCCTTCCAACCCAAAGCATTCATTGATTCTATCCACATGTGACACTGTGCCTCATATTCAGATTCTTCTAAAACAGAGCTGTAACTGCACTAATTATCCACCTTCTCCCCTCAATACACAAGAGTTCACACAGGCACAGTGTGGTTGGTTCCCTGTTGTGCCCTGGTGAACCTGCTCTCCCATCTCTCTGGAAAATGCTGCAGCCATGAGGATATGAGCTGGAGAAACTTGTTTTGCTACTCTGTGCAAACCTAGAGTGAAGCTTTCAGTACCTTAATATAAACCAAAAGTTTCACCCCGAAGTACCTTGGGCTACAGCCCTGCAACTTGTGTTTCCTCCTTGTTTTGCCACAAGGTTAAATCTTGAGTAAGAAATTTATTTTTTTTTTTCTTTTAGCAACCTTTACAACTCTGTTTGTCTTTCAAGGAGCTCTCCCTCTTTGCCTCAGATAATTTCTCCCTAAACAATGGAGCTAATTCTCATCATTCTGCCTCAACCCTAACTACCTACAGCTGCAATAATGCCCATTTCTCCTCACTGCAATCCTCTCTCCACACCTCCCAGCCTCTCCTTGCTAAATACTAAAAAAACACACAATGTGTGTGCTGATTAATTCTGACTTACATAGGTATTGATTGGCTTGCCAGCCCTTGAAAATTGGCTGGTTTAGATCAAGTGAAATAAATAACAGCTGATCAGGTAGGGTTTGTTTTGGGTTTTTTTTTTTCCTTGTGCTATAAGTGGTGTGTTTGTGCCTTTGTTCTTTACTCAGATTTTCTTCTTTTAAGTCTACAAAAAAGGTAAGATTTGTGACTAAGCTGACTTAGTGGTGCCTGAGGAGTGGCAGTGGGTTATGGCAGGTTTCTGAGGGGGGTTTGTAATACTTGTTGACCAGAAAGATGTATTCTGACCTTTATATTTTTGTTTAACTTTGTATTTTACCCTTGTGAGTGTTGGTTGAGGGATGTAGAAGCTGATGTGTTCTGGCAGAGGTTTTGGGAAATATGTTACTGGTTTCCACCCTCACTTCAGTAAGGAATTCTGGGGTTTCAGTCTAGGTGATAAATAGAGGCACTTGGGTACAGCTGGAGGAAATATTGGTGTTTCTACAGTGCAGCTGTTATTTTTATTCTTTTCTGAAAGTTGACAGAAATATTTCCATACGGATGGATTGTTTTGGCTATATTTTGACTATTTTTCACTGTAAGTAAAAGTACTGACCATCCCAGCTCAGGATGCTGTTGGTGAAGATGAAAAAAGGTTTGGAAATCTGCGGGCTATTCTTGTCCTTTCATGACTCTGTTGATTGCTGTCACTCTGGAATTCCCTGATCCTTCCACTGAAGCCAACAGCTTCAAAATTTTCTTATATTATTGCACCCTCACAGGTGTCAAACACTTTTTGTTTCAAAGCCATGAGCTGGCAGAGATAAACTGCCCACAGATTGCACAGTTGCCCACTTCTCAGGGTGTGTTTGGCTTGAAATCACAGAAACCTGGAATGGTCTGGGTCGGAAGGGACCTTAAAAATCATCTCATTCCACTCCCCTGCCATGGGCAGGGACACCTTCCACTAGCCCAGGTTGCTCCAAGCCCCATCCAACCTGGCCTTGGACACATCCAGGGGCAGCCACAGCTTCTCTGGACAACCTGTGCCAGGGCCTCCCCACCCTCACAGTCAGGAATTTCTTTCTGACATCTAGAACTCATTATTTCTATTTCAAAACCATTTTGCAAAAAGCAAGGAAACTTGTCAGACCTTCAGGCCTGGCTTTTTTTAACATGATTGAGTTGTTTTTTTCCCTTTCGTTGTGGCTTTTTAGTGTTACAAGGTAGAAGCTACACGTTCTTTTTCTCTTCTGTTTTGTCTTTCATTTTAATATTGCTACTGATATTGGCGTTTATCCAAGTAACCTAAACTCAATTTGCTCTTACTAGATTGATTTTTCTATTTACTGAAAGTAACACTGGGAAAATATTTGTACAGCTTAAATGGATCTATAGAGACATGTTGGAATATCCATACAATCTTTGTGTAGTTTATCAACACTGTCAGTTCTTCTTTATTTAATTCTGACATTTACGTGACCCCATTATTGAGAGATCTGAGCATTTCAGTCTTTTTTTTTAATCTTGACAGCTCCCTTAAGAGATAGGGACATAATATAGTCTCTCTTTTACAGCTGGCTGAAACCCATGAGATAAACCCTGGATTTATTAATTTCTTTTAAGCAACGTTCAACCTTCTGTATTTCTCTGACTCAGCTATTTAGGCACCACAGGCCAATTAAGAGGCAGATTCTTAAAGGTAACTGGGTTTTCAAAGGACATAACAGTGGAGTTTTACATGGATATTGTTGGAAATAAGGCTATAAATTCTGTTTTTAAAAAAATAGTATTTTGGACATGAGATTTGAGCATTTTGGTTACTCGGGTCTTCTCATTCTGCATAAGAAAGCACTGCATGTTTTCTCTAGGAACCTGGTCCCAGCTGATTTCCACAGAGTAGTGTCTGTAATTCCATTAAAAGGAACTGAATCTGAACTTTCAGAATAATCACTGTCCCACCTCTACTCACACACTTTTAAATTGCTCTGGGTGATGAATTTTAGACACGGCACCAACGCAGCAAAACCATCTCACTTCAAAAAGAGGCAACACAGGGAAACATCTCAAGCTCTCCCATTTCCCAGTTCACTTCATCAGGAGGAGTTTTCCTGGTCAAAGCTACTCCTCTTCAGGAAGTTCCATGGGAAGAGAGAAAACTTTCCCTCCTGTCCTTTTGCTTCCAGGTCTGAGTTCTCAGGCAGAGCAGTGATGCAGTTGGGGAATGTGGACTGTTCCCAGGCCTTTTTGCTCTTCAGCTGGTAGGTTTTTCTAACCCCACTCACACAGAAGATAAAAACCAACCTCCTCCACAGCTCTTTGAATACCATTATCCTCCCTTATAGCTGGTGGAACCATGGGGACAGGAGAATTCCTTAAAAAAAGAGTAAATTGGGTGTCTGCTGAGTTGGAGTTGTGTCAGGATCAACAAAAAAAAAATAGCTTTTACCCCAAGACCAGATGTCTTTTATAGACATTTGGAATCCAGGTTGCCAATCTAAGCTCTCTCCAGCCCTGATGGAGAACCCCAGAGGGTCACTGATCCCAAATATGGAATCTCAAAGGCAGGTGAATGTCTCCCTGCCTTGATTTTAGACAACTGGTTTAGTTTAAAGGGCTGGTTTAGCCTTTATCTTTTAGGTGATTTACTAAATCCTGCCCTGATTAAAAAAAAAAAAAAAAAAAAAAAGTGGGGTAAATACTGTGCACAGACCTCCATAGTAATTAAAACAATCCATTCTGGTCGTGGTGTAGATGTTTTTATGTCACAGCTTCTGCTGAAATTTGAATTTTTATTCCATAAAGATTAAACAACGATCAGAACAGCTGAAATAGTTATTAGGTTGCCTCCAACAAATTAAACCAACTATTTAAAGCAAGAAAAAAAAAAGAGGCAACTGTCTTGACTTGTTCTAAACAGAGTAATTTTGTGGAAAGCAGCAAAGAGGCGAGAAATGTGGATAATAATGGAGACTTCATTACTATTTCTATTTTGAGATGTGGAAATCAAACCCTCCTGTCTGTGTTACATCCACATGCAACCATGGCTGTTCAGTCCTTGATAAAACAAGACCAGGGTTTACAACTGGGTCTGGAACAGAAGTTATTAACCATTTAAAGCTGTTTATTGTTGATCTGATGATGGTCAGCACATTTTCTTACTCCTTATCTTGTCTCAACTGGTGTTTTTAGGCTGCAAACTTCTGCCCTAAGACACTCCTTGCTGTGTGTTTGCAGCAATTCAGGAGTGAAGCACAAATCAAACCTCGATGCCTCCTGCAAATCACCCTCATTGTGGGCTTAATGGTGGAGGTTTGATTGAATCTTTTATTCCTGATAAAAAAACTTTTGGTTTCTACGTGGTACTTTTTTTTTTTTTATTATTTTTTTTTCCACTCTGTTACAAAAACTACTCAGAGGGAACCTTATAATTTTGAGAAAATTGAGACCCTGCAGCTGCTGGGGCTGACAGTGTCTGACAAAATCCTTTTCCTCCGGGTTGTGTCAATTATGATGTTACAGAACAGGCTGAGCCTGGATCCATCCTGGCTTTTTTGTTGGTTTTTTTTTATTTTTTTTTTTGACACATCTCTAGGAGTTGTCATTTGTGATGATGGATGAAATGGCTGCATTCAGGCAGCACTTTCTAAAGAAAGTTATACTTTGTGGAGAGAGATCAGTGTTTAATTGCAGGTTGGAACTGTTGCAGGTTTGTTTTTTTTTTCATTAAGCAAGCTAATAATGGAATAAAAAGGCCTCTTAAGGTCTATTAGCCGTTGGGGGAGCTACACTAAATAAAGATGGAGAAACCTGCAATGTCCTTTTCCACACTGAAGGAATTTAATTTTTGGGGAGGTTATATTTCTTTTCTTTGCATTTATTTAGCACAATCTTGTAATTTTTCAGTCCGTGCTTCTGTTGCTGATGATATTCTGAGATAAATGCACAGGCCTAGATCCAATAAATATCTTTCATTTCACTGAACTTTCTTCGGTTTGGGGTTTTTCTTGTGTTTTGTTTTTTGGGTTTTTTTTTAAATTTTTTCTGTGGTTTGGGGTTTTTTTAAATTTTTTTTGTGGTTTGGTTTTTTTTAAATTTTTTTTGTGGTTTGGGGTTTTTTTTTAATTTTTTTTTGTGGTTTGGGGGTTTTTTACATTTTTTTTGTGGTTTGGGGTTTTTTAAATTTTTTTTTGTGGTTTGGGGTTTTTTTAAATATTTTTTTTGTGGTTTGGGGTTTTTTTAAATATTTTTTTTGTGGTTTGGGGTTTTTTTAAATATTTTTTTTTGTGGTTGGGGTTTTTTTTAAATTTTTTTTTGTGGTTTGGGTTTTTTTAAATTTTTTTTTGTGGTTTGGGGTTTTTTTAAATATTTTTTTGTGGTTTGGGGTTTTTTTAAATTTTTTTTTGTGGTTTGGGGTTTTTTTAAATTTTTTTTTGTGGTTTGGGTTTTTTTTTTTATCTAGGATCAGAAACATCCATTAGTTTTTAAATCAGCTATCACAATTTCAGCCCAGCAAACTCTTCAGCATCAGGGCAGAGCTGAAACACTGGCAGGTTTGATTCCCCATGCAGCTGAGTTATTACATTTTTGGCATGGTTTTGGTCGTGTATTTGAGGCAATACCTATATTTGTTCACATTAATTAGCGCAAAACCACTGGTTGTTTTCAAGAAGCTGTTTGGATGAGGTGATGTGTCCCCTTAAAATCAAATCGTTTGAGTTTGGGAAAAGTAAGGACACCCACCTTTGTTAAAAGGAATCTGAGGCTGCATTAAGTTTAGAGACAAAGATCATTTACTCCTTCTGCATCTCTGATATAATTGTTAAAAAAATATATACAGATCCCTGTATCCCAGACCACCAAAGTGAAGATAATTCTTCAACAAAGCCCGTGAAAGGCAAAGAAAAAGTCTTGCAAAACGTGCTGTTGGATACAATCCTACATTGCCTTTATTAGGAATCTCTGTGGGTAATTGCATTATTCCTGTGCCCTTTTCAGCTGTTCACTGAAAATTCAAATTTCCTTAGGTTGCTGCCTTTGAAATTCCTGTTTCTGCTGAAACATTAAATCCAAAATCCAATTTTTTAGCATTTCTTTTTCTAACCACTAGGTGTGAGAGTTCTGCAACTTCTCATGATGCTTCCCAGTGTATTATTTTTTTGTCTCTATCTGGTCTTTTCTGTTTGCTTTTTCCTTAGCTCCCTGACTATGTGATGACATTTAACCCTCCTCAAAACATTAAAGGTATAAAAGAAGAACAGCTCTGCTTTGATTTTGGTGTTACGAAGTTACAATGGTCCTTGAGGTTAAAAAGACAGTGATTTTTATATGTACAGCTTTTCCCTCCTTGGTCCAAGAAAATAAAAAAAAATATATACAAAAGTGAAATGCTCCTACTTACAACTAATATTTGGAATCATAAAGCATGAAAAATCTGTGAGAAAACTGAATATCACGTTCATCTCAAATTCTGTCAATCAAACAAAGAGCCAGATGCTTCTAAAAAGCAAAATTTGTTCCTCTTTTTTCTGTGGATAAAGGAACTTGTACTCTTGAAGTAATAGTTCAGGACTCTTAAGGAGTTTCAAAACAATATCTTTTTTTTTTGTTGGTTTTATTTTGCTTACAGCTTTTCCTGTGACACTTGACATGTTACCAACATTGCAAGCCTGACTCACTGTATTCCTTCTATTTTTATTCCAGGATCATCAGGAAAGCCTTTTAACATCCAGATCAGTTCTGTTCTACCTTGACAGGGACACCATCTGCATCATAAATTCACCCAAAACTTCATAAAGGTTCCCATCCTGCTGTAGGTTGAGATACACAGTTGGAAAAGTTTAATTAAGGTAGAAGAGCCTTTGCCTTTAATCATATATATACACACACACACTTGTGATCTAAGGGACACCTATAGAGGGAGGATATTCAGGCTGGATTATCCACTAAATCCCAAATCAATGATGCTCTTGTTGCTCTCTCCCAGGCCTCTGTTGGAGTCCTGGAACACAAGATATTATTGCAAAGAAGGGATTAGAAGAAACAAAATAACAAAGGATTTTTTTTTTTTTTTTTTTTTACCCCCACAGTCACTTTTATTACAGAGTAGATAAACAGGTATGGGTTTTCCAATAATTGCCACTATTTTGCATTCATAGAAAACTGAGAATTCTCTGCTGAGAATTCATTTAATTATATCAACTTATCTGACAGTCTTTGCAGATTATAAATCCAAGATTCAAATGTAGCATAGTCACTAGGATGAGAAAGGAAAATTTATATTAATTGATTGGGCCAAAAATTGGCTCTTTCAAGTAAAACTGGGTGATTCCCTCCACTACAGAGCACACTGGGACTATGAGGTCACAAATATATTGGGAACTGGCTCATGGCAACCCCCTGTTTGCCTCCTAGGATCCATGTCAGTGCAAGCTAATTCCAGATGTGAGTGAGGAAAGCTCAGTTTTTCCTCCAAGTTTACCCTAAGTGGAGTTAGAATTAAGGTTCTCCTTTCTCCTTGAGACATTTGTCCTCAGTCAAATCCTGGTAAATGTTCACGAACTGTTAAATTCTTGCTGGCAACCTTAGCCTTCAAGTTGTAGGCATTTTAGGGTGTGGAAGTTGAAGATTAATGTTCTACATAAATGCCCAACACGTGCAGATCTAGTGAGGAAAGCCCTTTGTTAAAGCAAATTATGAGATTTAAATGCTGCAGGTAAGATTCACCTCACTGGGCTTTAGACACCTGCAGTTCACAGCTCCGCTGTTCCCCTTGGGAATCTCCTGGAAGCAAAGGAGCAATTCCAGAGTGATTCTTTGTGGCTTTTTATGTGTTCTGATAAAGTGAGTTGTGCCACAGACTTCACTGATGGTGCTGATCAGATCTCCCTTGAGGGGAGCACAGGGTCAAAAATTAACTTTATATCACACAGACGTTTGCATTTAGGCAAACGCTTTTACCTTTTAATTCTTCAGATCCATTAAAAAGTGTAGGAAAGGAAGATGCTGCTGTTCCTGTGTTCATGGACGTGTTGATTCAATCCCCTCTGAATCCACAGAACACAATTTTAACCTGTTTCACCCCGAATTTGACTGGAGTTTTGCTTCACAGTCGAATGTTGTGATTATTAGGCTGTAAGCTGTTCTTGAGAGTGAGCTTTAGAAGAGAAAAATCAAGTCTGCATCTTGAAAACTCTCTTTACAAAACCATTTTTTGGCACAGGAATAGTTCTATAGAGTTCTGCCTTTACTAAAATAAATGTCTATGAAGAGCATAGGGGGGGACCCTCCTTGTCTTACTCAGTAATTGCTTTTATGAAGCTCCAATACAGATATTCTGAGTATTATTCTATGCATTAGCACTGGTATGTTTTGGAAACCATAGGGGAAAAATCGCTTAGTTGGTCTATTTAAGATTTTATTTTACTCAGTGTTGGGAGTGACTCAGACCATGGGCTATCAGAAAGCTGATATTTATTGTTTTATAGCACAGAAATAATGAATCTGCAATAGAAAGCCCAGGTTATAACTGCTGATGTTTGTTTATCTGATATTTGCTCTGTAGGAAACTTAGACCCAGAGCTTTAGCAACCACAAATCAGTGTAACTCCGTTTAATTCTTACTTCTCTTTGCAAATTGAGGTGGTCATTTAGTCTGGTCTTACATTAATCAATTCTTTCCCACATCAGTTACTGCTTAAACCAATGTTTACACAGCAACACTGAGGTAACCAGGCTTGTTTTAGAGCTGGAATGTTTGCTTAACTGGAGGGTTCCTATGTTGGTTTTTTAATATTTATATTTTACATATTTAAAGAAATAAAAAAAGCTCCATGTGATCTTATCTCCATCTTTTATTTCATGCATCCAATCTGCCTTGGAAAAATTTGTCACAGAAGAGATGTATGTGCCTGTGTTTCCTTGGAAAACCAAATTATTTTCTATGAATGTGATAGGAGGTGATGCAAAAATCTATCCCTTAAGAAACTTTGGAAATGTCACTTGGAGTTGGACTTGGATCCTTGTGGGTCCCTTCTAACTCAGGATATTCTATTATTCCTATATCTCAGGCAATGATTGACCAATTAACTAAATAAAACCCCAAATTAATCCCTATCATTATTTAGTAGCAAGTAGGTTTTGCATAATTAAAAAACCAACCAAACCTTGACTATTAATAATCCAGTACTTTGGAAAAGAAAGACAAGGGGGAAGAGGACATAAGACATTTATTATTCCTTATGAAGGTTGCAGCCTGATTTTACTGATCAGAGTAAGATGTTGCAAATAATCTGATCCCAGTTTCTGCTCTGAAGTGAGTAATGGATATTAGAAACTTAATAATGACATTATTCTGAGTACCTGGGACTAGAAAGTTTTCCCAGAAGTTATGATAATGGTAATCTTGAATTATGCATGGCTCCATCTGATGGGTTTTCTGCCTCGTTGCTGATATCAAGAATAGAACAGGAGTTTCTGGAAACCTGGTCAAAAATTTAAGGTATATAAGGTATAGCTGTGCTCTGATCCTTCCAGGCAGCTCACTGGAACAGCTGTCACTCCACTGTCCAGAGGAAAAAGGAAATAGGATGTCATGAGACAGCCCGGGGGGATCCACAGCTCTGCCTAAGCCACTGTAGCCAAATAGCTGTGAGTTATAATTAACTCTGGCTCCCAGGAATCCTCAGAGTCTGAGGCAATAACACACCTCCTACCTGGGAATCCCAACCAGTGGTCATTTGTCTCTGTAATTGAAGTTTTGCTCCAGAGCTCTTCGCCCGCCCGTCGGAGGGAAAGAGGTTTAAAAAACACATCGGGGAGAGTGGCAGGACTCTTGGCTCCTTTGTCCATGTGCTTGTGGTGTGTCAAATGAGCCATTTCAATTCTTCTGTACAATCAGCCTGGGCAGGAAAAAAGGTCCATTAGGGATAAGCTACCTCCTGATTTCTCCCAGCTGCCCCATGATAGAAACAAACTTGGAAATTGCTTCCCATTAAAGCCTGATTGCCAGAGCCGGTGCTGTCAGGGAAGAGACAGCATCATTTTCTAAACAACGAAACCCCCTCACTCCTGGGATGTGGGAATGAAGCTGTGTAGCCAATTTAATCCTTGCAGAGCTCTTACTTTAGCAGCCTACACACCATTATCCCTTTCACTGCTGGCTACAGCTGCATTACAGACTTGTCACTCCAGCAAAGACCTGGAGGGATTTTATTAACTCCTGGGCTGCTGCCAGGCTTCCCAGTAACCCAGGAAAACACAGCCAGGGTGGATTTTCAGCTTCCTCCTGCAGTTGTGAAGGCAGACTCTGGGGTATCTAAAGATCATGTCCTTCTCCAGTGGTCCTGGATGTGACCTTTCAGTCAGGAAAGCAGCAGCAGGGATGGGGATTCCAGTTTAAAATACAGGTTCTAATCCTCACAGTTTGAAGGGGAAAATTATTTTCTACTTCTTACAGCAACCTGAACTTACAGTCAAGGATTTTATAACTTGCTGAATGGTAAGAACTTAAGCTGTACAGCTCTCTTGGTGTTACTGGTTTCCATAAGCTTTTCCTGTTGGAAATCACCTGCTTCAGCTGTTCCTCTTGGCCAAGCCTCCCTCACATTGCCCCTTGCCCCCACTTACCTCTGTTTCCTGCCATTTCCCTTTTCTGCTCTGCACCTCCTGGATAGATCTCCCTCTGTGACTGTGATGTTCCTCTAAATTCAGAAACTTTGCTAATCATTAATATTTCAGGTAATACAAGAAGAATTAAACCATCTCTCAGGTCACAGGAAACTCTTGAACCTTTTTTCTCCTGCCCTGCTTATCCTGGGGGAAAAAAAAAATTCTCACACAAATACCTCAGCTTTTATTTTATATTTTATTAACTTTGAATTTAACCTTCCTCACAGAGCCATTTCGGTCTGAGATTCTGGAGTCCACCTTTGGCTGCTCATCCCCTTGTCAACTAGACCATGGCAGAGTGCCATGTCCAGTCATTCCTTGATCACCTCCAGGGATGGAGGCTCCACCACCTCCCTGGGCAGTCCATTCCAATGTTTAACAACCCTTTCCATGAAGAAATCCCCCCAGCCCAAAATTTTTCCTGATATCTGCCTCTATGCCTTACAAGACAACCAGGATCTTCTCATCTCATGCAGATGATGATCACTGCTTTGAACTCCTAAATATTATTGTAATAAGCTCATTTTAACAGCAACACCTTTTAAATCAGCTATTTGAAACGTGGACAAGCACATTTTAGTCCTGGCCAATTTTTTTTCCCACCACTTGTCTCATTTGTTGCACCAGAGACCAGGACGCCACACTTTGTAACCTCCCCACTCAGAGCTCTCAAGGTTTGCAGATAATTATCTGCCCCAAATAACATCATGGAATGGTTTGGGTTGGACAGGAACTTGAAGATCTTCCAGTTCCAACCCCCTGCCCTGGGCAGGGACACCTTTCACGAGACCAGGTGGCTCCAAAGCCCATCTGTGATCTGAGCAATGTCCCCAGTGCAATGTTATTTTAAAAGAGCTTTTTGAGACTTAATTGAGGAGAAAGAACTGTTACAGATAGGCTATTACTTTAAAAAAAATGTTGATTTAGTTTGATTATAGTTTTTTTTTTAAAAAATTAACTTTTAGAACTTGATCCCACAACTTCAGTTTGATTCTGCTGAGATACTCTGGATTATTGAGAGTGGGACTCAATATTATGCAGAACACAGGTTAAGGTGACTGATCCAGATGAAAATTCCTGGTCTCATGACCCCAGATGAGACAAATGTTTTAATTATGCATGAAAATAATCCAAATTATTTTTATTTGTATATCAGAAAAAAAAAAACCCACCAGATATTTTTTGCATCTCCAGATGGACAAAATGTAACACTTTTACTGGAACACTATTTTATTCTATGTTTGATTATACTTCCAAACAGGAATTGCAGTTCCCTGGTGGTGCAAATCAAGAGTCAATCCAGCAAATAGGACTCTAGATATGTGTCAGTTAAGGACATTATTTTTCCTCTGAGCCTTTACATTTCCATTCCCCCATCATACCAATTTAAACTCGAGCCAGTCTATCAGTGTTAATGGGGTTGTACCTGATTTATAATGTTGTGACACCAAAATCAAACTGAAAACCCATCAAACTCTTAATTAATAATTTTAACACACAGTAATCAATGTAACCTACTTTCATGGGAATTATTTTTTTTAGAGAAATAGATCAGCATGAATTAATTTTGTGTTTCTTCAAGACAAAAATGACTGCAAGCTATTTACTGTGTCCCCACAGCACTGAGGGAAATATTCCTGCATATTCCTTAATCTTGCTTTTATTCAGATTTTTCTATTTTTTGCAGTCTAAAATAATTTATTAAAAATAACCTCGCCAACCCGAGTGTTTCAAACACGTTCCAGTTTCCTTGGTATTAACCCTTGAGCCTCACTCCTCATTTTTAGGATCCTCTCTGAGCCAATGGAGACACCTGATTGAAAAGGTTTGAAGAGAAAAATGAGCATTTGAGGTTGAATACAGCAAGATAAGAAACTGGGTTTGCATTTTGTTCTTCAGCCTTGATAACCTCCTACCCTTTTGTCAGACACACGCTCCATCAAAGCCATGGAAGTCGGTGAGGAATTCTGATATTCACTCCCAAAAGGGTGATCATGCACCTTCAAATTTGGCTGGTTCAGGATACACTGCTTTCCATGAAGAAATCTCCCCAGTCCAAAAAAAAAGCTACACTTTCCCTGGAAGTCAGTTCTTTTTCAGTGTTTAATGTCACACACACAGACTTCCACAAGGAATAATCTTCCCTCACTGAGTCCCCAGTGCTGGTTTGCCTTTACTGGTGAAACAGAAATTTTCATGGTGAGTAACTAAACATCCCAATAAAGGAGTTGAGAAGATGCACTTTATTAAATTGCAGCAGCCAGACATGCTCCCCAACTCCCAGGAAAGGCTTGAATCCCTATTTCTGCAGTTACCATCACACTGCACATTTATTTACCTTCCTGGAAGGACAGAAGCTTCCCAGTGACCTTCCCATTTCTAAGTTGGTGTCGTTAGAACAGCTACTGTGGGTTTGCTCTGTTAATTCCACTTCCCAATTCCCAGCTGTAATTTTTGTTATTGCCATAATCCTTTTCACCAGCATACCAATGCCCTTTCATAATGCACTTAATTATTTATCCCTTGCCCTGCTTACGTGGACAGTGAGAAAATGCCAAGAGTTCTTCTGGAGAGTCTTCCCAGGCCATGGTGCTTCATAAATGTCCTTAAAGAATGACATTTTTCTGCTGTTTATGCAAAAATCGTGGTCTATTGTGGCAAAAAAGAAGCAGAAGGTACCAAGGCAATGATACAAAAGGAGGAATGGTTTTCACACTGGACAATTCTAAACCTTGACTGACTCTAAAACTTCCCATATATCCAGAACTCTGCTTCCAGGTGAACCTTCCTTTGCTTCCACTGCCCCCACCTGAGTACAAGAGGGTTTCAAAAGCTACTTCTCCCTGTTCCTAAACTCCTTCTTATGCATAAAACATATCTTTCAAAAGAGGACTGCTTGCAAACTAATTTATGGCCATTTTATTTACAGCACACTCAGGCCAGAATAGGTACTTATGGCTTAACAACTGGTAGAAATTATTAAGAATTTGAAAGATAAAAGCTTAAGACTTTTCTGTGTTTTGGCACAGGCAGATTTAGGACATCCTTTTGTTACTTCTAAGGCAGAGCCCTCCTTGCCTGTGGATACAGAGCCTCAGTCCTATTACTCCTTGTCAGGGGCTGAGGAGCTTTTTCATTGGCAGCATCACCTGCTGCTGGCTGTAGGATTTTCTGCAGAGAAGGGGGTGTTTGGTTATGAAAAAAACAAAGAAAAGGTTGATTTCCACAAATGCAGAGGAACCCAAATAATCTGATCAGAGAAATGAGCCTCAGCTACTCCCAGGGTTGTCCTAGGAGAGTGTTGGACCCATGGGAGAGGGCCTGGAATGTCCAACAGACTGGAAGAGGGTTTATTGCTTTGGCGTGTGGGGACAAGGGAGGGTTGTAGAGGAAAAGCATCCTGGTAAAAAATTCATGATGAGATGGTTAGGGAAAGGACCAAAAGCAGGGAAAGAGAAAAACTGAGGTGGCTAGGGAGGAACAGGAATGGGGAATTTGAGAGATAAGGGGATAAAATTGGCCAGTTCCATGCAAGCAAAGGATGGTCAATGTGCTTGTCTGGCAACACCCTGCCCCTGGTTAATGCAGTTTGTCCTGTCTCCTCATTAATCTCCATTCCTAATCCTTTTCCTGGGTGAGGGGTTCCCAGCCCTGAGTGCAGCAACCTGCTGGAGAGCCCCTGGGTGGTGGCATCTGGAGAAACCCGAGCACGTGCACATTGTGTGGGTGAGCTTGTGTGTGAATGCTGCTCAACATCAAGCCAGAGCAGCTGCTGAGGAAGATACAGGGCTTTGGGGCCGGGTGTTGGGATGGACAGAACTTCTGGGCCAGAGACTGAAGAGATTCAAACCTGGGGAGTTGGTTCCTGGAGGGATGAGTTGCTCCAAGGCAGTTACTGAACAGACCATGGAGCCTGGGATTCATCCGAGCCCACCTGCATGTGTGTGTAGTGAGTCACTGAAGTTGAGATGATCCTAGAGGAGGTGAAAAGCTGGAATGGTTTATTTGGACTCACAAGTTCATATTTAAAGGGTTCACGGTTTACATATTTATCAGGGGGGGATGAATATTTATTCTATTTAAATTGGGGGGGTTCACAAAGATGAGGTAAGGGGAAAACCCAGGTTAAAAATATCAGGGTCTTAGGAAGAACCTCATGGGAAAAACCCTACTTTGGGAGATTTTACAGGGGGGAACAGGTAACACAAAGGGAGAGGCAAAACACAAAAGGTTTTCTACACAGGTTTGATGAGATCAGGACATGGTTTCTCCAGGTTTGGGCAGGACATTCCAAACCCATGACATCAATGGATGTGTCCTTGTCTGGACTCTACGTTGAGGTTTTTCCCCAGCTTCTGTGACTCAAGGTTTTCTGTTTAAACCTGGCAGTTTCTTTTGCTCATATCCAAAATTTAGAACCCAACACGTGTGTGTCTAGGTGCAAGGCCAATTACTGGAAGGATCCATAGTCCATTTAATATGCATGTCCCACTCTCTGCCCTTCCTTGGGATCAGCCAGAAAAGGGAACAGGATGTGGCTGCTGGTACCTGCCAGAGTTCAAGAAACATTTTGGACAACACTCTCAGACACACAGTGGGATTCTCAGGGCTGCCATTGACCAGGAGTTGGACTTGAGGATCCTCGTGGGTCCCTTCAACTCAGGATATTTTATGATTCTACTGTTAGTTCTTGCTGGGATGTTGTGTTTTCTCCCTTCTGTGTTGATCTATGTGGATTCCACGTGGTTTTTGCATGGATGTCCCTGTTGGGAACACACATCCCAGTCTTGCTACTGGCTGGACCAGGGGCTGTGGAAGCTTCACCCCTGTGAGCTGCCAGAACCAGTAGCTCCCTGGCAGAAAATACAGTTGCAGTTGATTATATTCCTGGAGTGGTCCACAAAAGTCTGTTCTGTGTAATAGTAGTTCACAGCAGGCAGAAAGAAGTTTAAAGCTGGATCAGAATATTAAATTTGAGAATCCAAACACTGGAAGAAGCAGAAATGTAAATGAATCCTTAATATATTCTTTTACCTTTCTACTGTTCCACCTGGTACTTTTTTTTTTTCCTTGAGGAAACACTCAGAAAATTAATGTTTCAATAAACAGCAAAAGGTCATTTCGTAATTATTATGAACATTTTCATTAAACTGCCCCCCTTTCAACAATACTGGTGTGATTGCTCCAAAATGAATTACCTTTTCTAAATTAGTTCTGCCAAAAGCTAAATATATCCCAATAAAAAAACGGAATGAAAATTGGTATTAGATGAGTTTTTGTATGGTTTGAATACTGTTGTAATTGGTAATTTTGGGACAATGTGTCCCATTTGGATCTGCAATATAATTGTAAACACAGGTTGTACTAACAAAGGGACACAACTGGCAGTCCAGGGAAGCAATTCTCAGTCACCATCTCAAATCCACCTCTTTACAGCCTGTGGTGCTGGTCTGCTTTAATTTACTCTTTACTGAGAGAGGGGGAAGAAAACCCACACAAGTGGCCAACTCCTAGTTGAGAATATTCTTGCAAAACGCAGCAAAATTCAGATGCTGCAGGAGGCAAGAGGCAACAAATCTATAAATCATATGGGAACTGGGGACCAGGAACAAGCCCTGTTATTATTATTACTTTCTTTAGCAGTAAGATCCCAGGCATTTCCAACTGGAGCTCCAGGAAACATTTACAGGCTTAAGCACAGTAAATCTGGTTTATTCCCTGTGTTTCACAAGTAATTTTTACTCACGTGTGCACTCCTTGAAAGTGCATATATTGCTATGAGGTGAATAATGCAGCTACAAGTTGGGACACAGAAACTAGTGTAGAGTTTCCAAAACTGTATTTCTACCAGTGAATTCAGCAAATGTTAAAAAAAAAAAAATAAAAAAAATCATATAATCCAATCTATTCAGAGGATTTTTGAGTTTTATTGCAATTAATTTATCTTGAGAACTAAAATCAGAGAAAAAGAGATTTTGGACCTGTGGTGGTGATATTTGGGTGTATTTCACATAGTTGTGCCTTGCTGCTCAGCACAATTCCTATTTGCAAACCACTCTGGGTCTCTGCTGAGCTGGTGCTTCGGTCTCCATTCTTCAGTGGTGCACTAGAAAGGATCAGTGCAAATACCCTCTGCTTTCTCCTCCTGCACTCCATCCCAAACCATTTTACTTCGTATCTGTGGTCCTATGATGTGCTTTCCAAGGACAGTTAAGACATCAAGTGAGTTTCAACCAATTAGATTAAAAAGTCATTTCTAAATTGACCAAGCCTAGGACTATCAAAAGAACCTAAATAAACAGAGAATACAACTTCTTTGGTGATTCAGTGGGACTTTGAGAGGCTGAAATTTCCAGAGCCCATAAAAGAGCAAACATATGGTCCCCACGTCTTCTGCACTTCACCAAACATTGGAATCATCTGTTGTGTTATTTAATGTTGAGGAATGTGATTGCCATTGCCTGCAAACCCATCCTCTGTACTGTGGGTGTTGGTGGTGAGGAAATTCTCTCCTGGGTTCATTTGGTTTAAGCTGTAGATGAGGATTCAGTCTATACGCTAAAAGAAAGGAAGATAAACTGGCTGGCAGTTCAATTCTATTAGTTATTCATGAGGGCAGATAAATTTCTAGTCCTGGGAGTCTTCAGCTTCTGAAACAGGTTTTCCAGCTCTGGGGAAGGAAGAGAATGAAGGCTGTTAAAACAGGGTTTGTTTAATAACAATGTTTAATTACCATGAAGATGCACACTTTGTATTCTACACTTTCATGCATATTACAGGTTCTTTTTTTGCTTTGATTCCATAGAAATCCACAGGTTAGAATATCAAAGTTTGATGAGTATAAGAATATATACAGTGCTTAAATGTCTGTGTTGTCAAATCTCTTTCTTTTCAGAGACATCTTTTCAAAACTGTTTTCAGCTGAACTGCTTGATTGGAGGAGGTTTAGTTTCTCTCCAAGTCTAATCAGTCTCTAACAAATCATATAAAAACATTTAGGGATGTGTGCATTTGCAGGGGGATTTTTTTTCTTCTAGAGACACACAGTGGCAGCAAAGGTCTCATCTGAATCCTACAACTCAAGAGAGAAAGAATGGGAATATTAATATCCCAGGGAATTTATATTGCACTATTCATTTTCAAAGCACTTGGCAAACGTTGCAGTTGATTTAATTCATGGCACTGCTGTGGAGTCAGGGAGTAAATGTTGTTGTGCTGGGGATGTGTGAGGGTGTGTGAATGTGAGATTAAGGGAATGCTGCTGGAGGAGGGCAGAGCCCCAGGCTTGAACTGAGGGCACCAACACGTCCCTCTTCATCCCAGAAATCAATCAGGAAGAAAAGTTGGGTCAGGGTACACCTCTTTTGCCACTGGTTGATAGAAAAATTGGGTTGGACATGGTGTGTGTTCCCTGTCCACCTCCCACACCTTCCACACTTCACCTGTCAGAGCACACAAGGGTGTCCCTTGTTCTCTGGGGAAAACACAAACCCAGGAAAAAAAACCTCCTACAAAACTCCCAAAAATCACTCCAAGCAAACAAAAGTAACTGAAGCCAATTTATGCAGTTCAGTCATTCGAGGTGGAAATATGGGAACATCTTTGGATACCAAGAGATGACCTTCTGTCCATAAATGCCCCCAGTGAGCAGGAGACACCCTTGCTCATTTATTTTGAGAATTAATGACTGAGTTAACACAGTTTATTGGGGGGTATCTAGACAACTAAGGAATACACTCAAACTCTTTCATAATGTTTGAATCCTGTGACAGTTGCTCTACCAAAATACTTTCCTGACTCATCTATTGTTTTCTTCTGTTTTAAATCTTAAAGATTAAAAAAAAAAAAAAAAAAAAAAAAAAAGTTAAATCTTAGGAACCTGCAGGACGCTTTGGGATTTTGAAGAAAGATTTTTTTGTTGCTGATTTTTTCTCTTTCTGTTGCAAATCACTTGAATAACACAGCTACTGAAAGAAGCTGACCTTATATAAATATTCTATAACTAAAACTAAAAGCAGAGGCACATTACACCTTCTTACATTCCCCTTTGGACTCTGTTATTCTCTTTTATATGTTCAAACCTAATCTATCAAGCTGAATAATTTGAGGCTTTTTGATTGACAGGCTTTTCAACATCAGGTTTTATTTCTGTCGGTATTTTCATGTTTGCCAGTATTATCACGCCACCAGGATAGAAAGAATTTCACTTTTAGCCATGCTTGAATGCTGCTGAATCAGAGCAGCCAAATTCTACCTTCAAGCCCATCTGTCCAAGGAGAAAAAGAATCAATTTTAAGTTTATCTGTGCACAAACTGTAAATCACTGAATTAGAGGAAGCTTCAGAAACTTTACTTCATTATCAGCAGCTTCTATTTTTTTTCAGTCACAACCACTAGAAATGTATGAAGTTTAAAGCAGAATGGTTTTTTGGGGAGCTTTTGTACATAAGTCATGGGATTTTTGTTCTTAATGCTCCCTTGTTAACACTTGAGGCTTTCATTAGGCTCTAATACTCACCAAGCTTGTCTCTACAATAGCAAAAATGGAAAGTTTTGTTGTTTGGCCCTTTGATTGTTTGGGGTTTTTTTTCCCCTTGAAAAGTTACTCTTTCATGTTATTTCATCATTTCAGAAACCGATTCTTCAAGAAACACAATAGCTCTCAAGCCTTGAGGAAATCTTTTGATTCCACCCCAAAGGCAGCAGCGTGTCAGGCTCTGCTTTGCTCCATCTCTTGTGGTGTCTTCATTCTCCCAGTGCCAGGGTTTCACTCTCTGCTCCACAACCCCCAGAGAAAGAGCCAAGGCCCCTCTAACGAAGGGAGAGGCAGATGTCAGTGATGCAAAGCTCAGTCCAGGGTTCCCAGTGTGAGTTTAAGCAGATAAATGACTCAGGGATGGCCTGAGGACTTCCCTTGATCCTTGGTTTCAGTGACCCCTCCATGGTATCAGCTGGTGTTCAACCAGCACAACAATTCCCAATTTATTTCATTTTCCAGTGAGGGCTCACACAGCAAACCCAGTTCTGCAACTTCTTTCCCAGTTCAACTTCAACTATCATTAATCACTGTATTAAAGCATGATACTGTGAAAATATTAGTCTATTCCACTGCAGGGAAAGCTCATAGCCCTCTACATATTTTTCCAGCATCATAAAATATCCCACTAAAATAACAGAGAAGTAAATGATGCAAACTCTGCAGCCAAACATGGATATGTTTTCATGAGACCTTCTTTACTAAATTGAGTTCTGAAACCTTCAAAAAAAACCCAAAAATATATTCATAATAATACTTTTGAGGGATATCACACTGTCTAAAATGTCAATCAGTTTTAAAGCACAGTATCCCCGAGATGTAGCTGACTTGCAAACCAGTCTTCAAGGCTTCCAAGAGCAGGAGGAGGGGATGCTGCAGACTGGGAATCTTCTTAGAGAGTTAAGAAACAAAACTGCTGTCACATGAGGCCTTCAACAGTGCAGGGCTGATTTTCCAAGCATTCCATGTCTTCCTTTACCAGGTATTTATGTACCCCGGAGAAGCAAACTAATTTTTCAGACCTAGGATGCTGTGAAATGTATTTATGCTCATTTACTGTTGCTATATCTCACTGGAAAAGGCACAGAAAAGCATTGACAGAAAGATTTGCATCACCACAAGGAGCCTGGTGCATGCTAATGATCCCATATTTTAGCTACAGGGGAAAAGAAGCCTCAAAACTGAAGACATAACTGTGTGTTGGTTTTACAATTGAGTTTTATCCTACTTTAGTGGAATTCATAACTGAGTAAAGGATGCAGCAAGCTTAAAATATTAAAGTAGAAAGTTTGGGGCTTGAAAAATTTTGTTTAGCAGCATCAGTTAATCAACATGACCAATACCACCATTTGCAATAGCTGCATGAAGACATTTCATTTTTAAAGGGTACTGAGAACTGTGTGATTTTTCAACTTGCACGTTGACATTAATAAAACTCTTCCAGGCTATATTATGTTTTATGTGCTGTGGTGTAAGGAACCAAAAATAGCCTTGATGAGCAAAGAGCAGAAATGCAACATATACAGAGATAACAATGAACATTTGGCACTGTGGATTGTACATGGCCATGGAGAACATGTGGATTTCTCCATCAGCTCTTCCACTGCTTCTTCAGATAGTAATTTTTTAAAAAAATTTCATATAGGTGGGATTTATCTGCCCACATGTGGCTTGCACTGTGTCTGGGTGGGTGGCAGTAGTAGTGTCGAGGTAGTAGAAGTGCCACCCCCTTCTCCCTTCATATTCAACAGAGATTTAACCATTATAAAGGATGGATTCTTTAGTGAAACTCCTTTCATCCTAAAGTTGATATTTTGCACTGATATTCAAATTAAAAAAAAATGTTTTTAGGATCTTCCCTTAGGATAATGTTCATGTGTGAAACAAAATCTCTCAGACTGTGCTATTGGCTGCTGTCCCATGGTCACAGGGTTCTCTGTGGAGTGACCTTGAGACCTTTAGCTAAATCTGGGGAGGCTTCTCAAGCTTCTCTTCAGTTCACATCTTATCAAATAGCTGCTTTGTGAACAGAGTGTCCCTCTTTATCAAGAATATCAACCACGCTCGAAACACCTCCTGAAACTCTTCCTCACCTACAAGATTGTGCTACATGATTATCTCTGCATCCACTGGAAAGGCTTTAGAGTTTGTCTACAAACATCTGTGTACACTCCAATAAGTTTGGCAGCAAGGAACTGCCTGGAAATCAATGAGTCACTTTACCCAGGGTGTTAATCAATGCATTTAAGCACAGAAATTGGACTGGGCTGAGCAGGATGTGCCTGGAGGAATCTCCAGAGCTGCATGAAATTCCCACCTGGGGAGCTCCTGTAAAACACTCAGTTAAATGGTTGATTGTTCAGTCAGTCCCCCAGCTGCAGTTCTGCTTAATGCCTTAAACCACTTCAGTATCTCACCTGTGCAGACAACAAGCTGTGCAGTCCCTGAAATGCTCAGGGAATGAATGGCTTAAATGCACTGTGGGAGGACAGACACGTTCCTGGTACCAGTTGAACCACAACTGTAATTAAAAAAAATTATTTTAATACCTACAAGTCATTTGTAACCAAAGCCCACAGCTCTTGCCACACAACCAAAACTTGGGAAGATTAACTGCACCCAGAAAATGCTTTTATCTCATCACATATTCTGGAGAGTCCGGAATAACTGCTGGGCTGCAGCTGCTTCCACTGTGTCCATCCCTGCTTTGTCTGAGTCCCAGTCACTGGGACTCTCAGGAATGACTCCCTGTTAGCTTGTGACAGCTCTGAACCACTGATGTCAACAGGAAATTAAGGTGGAAGTGGGAAAGTTTGGAACAAACACAGAACAAAACTGCTGGAACATCTCCCTGGGTAGAGCAGTGCAAGCTGAAAAGCTGACTGAACCTGTAACTTGCATTTTCACTATGGGATTATCTTGTATTCATTTTTCAGGGGGTTGGCCATGTAGTAGAAATCAGAAGTATAATATAATACAATTACATTATGCCAAGCAAAGAAATTTTGTGAGGTGCTTGGACATGATTACCAATGCTGGAATGATCCTTGATATGTCCTTTTCCTGGACCAAAGAGCCCTTTCTCAAACAGTTCCCAGGCACGAGAATCAAAGTCTAAATCTCTATTAGGGAGGTGCTCAGGTCAGTGGAAGTGGTTGTGTAAACAGGAGTAGTTGTGATGAGAATTCAACAGCAAAATTCTGCACCAGGAGGGTTATGTCAGGGGTGGGGTGGGAGCTCATTAATTCCACTCTTGAAGTCACAGAATCCCAGAGTGGTTCTGGTTGGAAGGGACATGAAAGCCCATCTCGTTCCAACCCCCTGCCATAGGCAGGGACACCTCCCATTATCCCAGGTTGCTCCAAGCCCTGTCCAACAGAGCTTCATCTGCAAGAATCACAGCTCATTTCAAGGCCATCTTGCAATGTAAAACACAGCACAGGTAGAGGGATGATCAGGACATTCGCTGCTCAAGTAAATGCCTAAACCAACTGTAGACTGAAAAAGAAATCATTCTTGGAAGAAATCATTCTTGTTGGGAAGGTAAGGAAATCAACCATCACAGATGCACTCACAGCTGTGCCTTATGACCTCGATTTCCAAGGATTTTGTCAGGCATGTAAAACACACTGACATGGGGTTACTCCATCCCTGACAGTCCTTTCCAGTTTTCTATTGATATGAACTGAAAACCTGCTCCTTAACTTCATTATTTCTGTTGAAAAAATTGGAAGCATCAGTTAAATTCTGAACTTCACAGAATCCCAGAATGGTTTGGGTCGAAAAGGACCTTAAAGATCATCTTGTTCCAAGCCCCTACCATGGGCAAGGACACCTTCCACTAGCCCAGGTTGCTCCAAGTCCATCCAACCTGGCCTTGGATGCTCCCAGGGATGGGGCAGCCACAGCTTCTCTGGGCAACCTGTGCCAGTGTCAGCTTCATACAGTCTCAAAGTAATCCTAGGTAGAGTTCTGATTTAAATACATGCTTAGTTTTGGTTTAATTTGTTAATTTAGATCTCTGATAGGAAAATAAATAGGTTTTCCTATGTTCTTCATTTGAGGGGACAGAATATCTCAGGAAGTATCATGCTGGGGAAGTCTTAGTAAAGGAGAAGGAAGAAAAAGGGAAAGAAAGTTTTAACATTATTATTTGTTCTTCAGATGTTCACTAAAAGGTAAGTTACAAAGGCATTTGAAATACTTAGAGATGAAGCAGCAGCAAGGAAGAAGGCAAAGGTATGACTGAAGGTTTAAAACTCAATAAAGTTTAAAATTCAATATTTAGACCAACTTCAGTAGTGCAAGACTGATAAACCCCCCAGAGTTATCCCCTGAAGTCCTCTGTTGTGCAAATAATGTTTTATCAAAAGTCTTCACGGGGTTCTGATGTTCTCAGTTATTAGAAAAGAGATTTAACATGATGGATGTTTGGTGTCCCTGATTCTGTCCTTCCACCCCCAAGAGAGATCAATGATAAATCATTTTCCACAATATAGTGGAAGGAAAGAACTTTCTCACTCTCTAGTTTTTCTCTCCCTCGTCACTCACATATTGCATGACATCCAAGGAAAGATCTGGTGTATTTTTTTTTACATTATTTTCCTTTTATTGTTTTGCCCTAAGGTTCCAGAGGAAAAATAGAAGTATAGAAGACTAACAAGCATCAGAAGTTTGACAAAGGACACATAAAATCACTGATCAAAGAAAGTCTAATCTTAGTCCTTGATGGAGGCAATGAAACACTGAGGATCTTGGTTTCTCTGGGGATACATTTATCATTTTAATCCATGTCAAGGGAAGAAATATTAAGATGTATTGTGTCTGGATTTGCCAATTCAGGTCATCAATTGGCTAAGCCTCAATGCCAACACTTTCCTGAGACTATCAGAGTCAACCCTTGGTTTCAACCAAGAGACATTAGATGAATATTAGAGCCACATTATGTGCAAGCATTCCATATCCACTAGATTTGCACGTCCTGATTTTAACTTCTGAAGTTTACCTCATTTCTCATTTCAACAGTAAACAACTCTTGGGGTTCTCACTGTGTTTTTAAAGACAAACACATTTTTCTTCCACGATTAGTTTTAAAAATCCTTTGTTCAGCTCAAATATATATTGAAATTTAAAATTTAGCCTTTATAACACACAGTTGGACAAAAAAGCAGAGCAGAATTGCCAACACCTCTAGCGCCAGTGTCGTGGCAGGCGTTACACAGGATGGGTTTTCTGCTTTTGTAGCAATACTTTTCAGTCGGGCACGATGCCACCGTGCCAGCTGAGATGGAGGGGGGAACTTTTCACTTCCCAGGGTGTTACATACACTGGGGAAAACTGATGTCTTAAGCAGACAACACATGGTGAGCTAGTTCTGTGAAGTGAATAAACCAAGACTTACCTCCTTCGTGACACGACTGAGCCTTTGCCTTCAAAGACAACGCTCGTTGTGTCAAGTTTATTTTCATTTGTCGGTCCACGGGGTGACAAAACTTGGTGTCTCATGCCCAAATTCTCTTCCAGTGCAAAGGTGATGTCATAAAAAGAAATTGTATTATAGGAAAATAAGATCTTCTAAGTGTAATATGAAACTCCTGATCGTTCACCTTCCTTCTTTATGGAGATTATACTTAGTTTTGGGACAGAGACATCAAGTGACTGGAGCTCGCTGAAAATCCTTCATTGGAAGGATCCTATCATGGAAAATGATGGTTTTCAATGGCATGTCACTCAAAAAAAAAAAGGCAGGAATATGTGTCTGCCTTCAAAAATAACAATTCATCCAAGAAGAAACACCAGAAAAATAAGCTATTTCTCTTAGGGCCTCAGTTCTTCCTAGGCAGAGCAAAAAAAGTGAGGAGAAATTATTCTGAGGGGGAGTGAAGTGATTCAGCTTTGGTCCTTGCTGGCTCAGCTTCAGCTGGGCTAATATTTGCTGTCTCTCAGCTCTGTGTTTAATATCTTTACAGTGTGACTCCAAGTCCTTTGATTTATGATGGTCAGAGACAGTTTTTCTACATCCCCACCTTATAAAAAGGTAGAATCACAGAAGATGTAACAGGCAGAAGTTTTCCTTGTAGAAATGCTACCTTAGATGTTGCCTTGGCTCTGGGAAAATATTTTAATTCGATTTTTGATTAAGAAAGATTTCTCTCCCAAGGAAATTTCTTAGCACTTTTTTCCACAACAAAGGCAACACCACACAGAATCACTCATGACTACATTCACTTCAGCTTTTACATTTTGGAAGGTCTTTTCTTTTTTTGTCAGAACTTTTTGAAAAGTCTCTCTTTCAAAAGACAAATTGATCTCAAATTGCTCAAATGAATCTGCACCAAGCCCCCAAAAAATGATGGGGGAAAATAAAAAAAGGAAGAAAGGAGAAGGTGAAGATCACCCCACTTTCTTATCTTTAGTGATTTCCATCTTCTGATAAAAAATCAGTATTAATGATTTCTTATTTTGAAAAGCACCAACCAATGTATGTCCAGTGTCTGGACAATAATTACGTAATTAAATTTATACTGATTTCCTTCTTGTTTGATTTTAATAAAAGCAAAGTACTCCTCCCCCTTTTTTTTCTTTTTCTTTGTTAATCCACTGGCAGTTCTCAGTGTTCATTTTATTATCAGATTGCCACCAAACTTCAGCCATCCTTTTGCAAACATTATTTCTTCAGCATATATTACTTCTTTTTAGCAGGTGTCAAGGTGTGCTCTCATTTTTGCCTCGACTTTTGCTCCAGCATTAAATTTATATTCTCTGTACTTCAGTAAATCGAGAAGTTTTTACTATTTTTGTCATAGCTGAAAAAAACCTTGCCTTCCTGGGCTCTTTATTGTTCATTTTATTTATTCAGAACTGTGTCTCAAACGAGTTTATTTTTATCACACCAAACTATGTATTGCATTCCAACCTTAAAAAGGAGTAATTGCAGCTCAACTTGAGATCTCACAAAAGTTTTGATTCAGACATTGCACAGCCCTGAAAGATCAGTCTTCTCTTTGCAAGATGCCACTCACAACAATGAGTTTGCTCATTTTTCTGTCTATAATACATTTGTCATCCTTATCAATTAATCTCTATTTTCTTTCACCAGAGACCAATCATCAACTGTGGTGGTAATTCAGCTGTTTACATTGGTAATTTATTGAGCAGAAAAAGATGATATTTAGGGGATGCATCAGCAGAATGGGAACATAAAGCTGCTATTAAAATTGATATTACTTAATTGGATACAACTAGGATCTGCTAAGATTGTTTAGGAAGAAAAATAAGAAAAGTAATGAGAAAAAAATGAATTATTCAAAGACCAGTGATGTCCCTGTACTGGAAAGGAGACAAGTTTTTTTTAATCTCTGCATCACTATGGCTTCTGTCCTGCAGACCTTC
The DNA here is from genome assembly GCF_009829145.1 of Chiroxiphia lanceolata. Taxonomy (NCBI): domain Eukaryota; kingdom Metazoa; phylum Chordata; class Aves; order Passeriformes; family Pipridae; genus Chiroxiphia; species Chiroxiphia lanceolata. The sequence goes on from NC_045637.1 coordinate 152,966,995, forward strand.
AAAATCCAAGTTGGATCACGTACCTAAAACTTTATGGTGTTATAAATTCCAGCAGTATTCAGTGTCCTGTGAGATGGGAAGGTATCCTGAAATAAATCTTAGAAATCTCCACAGGTATATTATTTGCACTTTTCATTCTGCTTTCCAAAGCTATTAGTCCAGGCCCAAATAACACTCAGGTAGGAGACTGTCTCAGCATCCTGAACACTACAGACACAGGGCAAGAAACCCTGTCATGTAACTGGCAAGTATCATTGAGAAAGTTATGTTTAAGTAGTTAAAATTTACAAAGTATGTTAAAATTTAATTTTGCCTTACCACTGCAATTCAGTTCAAAAGAAAGAAATGGATTATGTAAATAATACTGGCTCGGTTCTCCTTCCCATCAGTCAGTAGTGACACATTTGGACCAGTTAATCTCTGCCTAAAACAGCGCCTAAAACTGTCCTGAGACCATCCTGGAAAAGCCTGGGTTTTGTCATTAATTACAAAGAGACATCTGAGCAACCAGGTGTTCAGCCAGGGATTTTTTAGCACTGGATGAAAAAACGTCAAACTAAATTTACTGCTGGAATTATTCAATGTGCAGTTCCACCTAAATCATCACTGTGCCCAGACTGGCTTGACACACACTAATTTCTGGGGCCACACCTGTCACATATAAAATAAAACAGCTCTTTTTAATAATTCATTGCCAGCTCAGTTCTAGTTCTCTCCATTCCTGGATGCCAGATAGAGACAGAGATAAAAAAGAGAATTTAAAACACAAAAAAGAGTGTGTTAAAAAGAGTGTGTTACACTGCTTATTTATATGCACTGCTGGACTTGGCGGTTTTGGGTTTATGGTTGGACTCTATAACCTTAAAAGTCTTTTCCATCCCAAATGATACCATGATTCTTTGCCTGTGCTTCACAAATCCTACAATTTTCACACCTTCAGCACAGGTAGAAAATTCTGTATTGCCCATCAGTTGGATCCTAACATCTCATCTTGAAATAATAATACTTTTTTTCCTGACATCCCGGTAATTTTTTCAGCTCCTGGGTGATACACAGAGCTTTTCTGTCTGACTTTTGCTTTCTCCATTATTTTTTTTCCTCTCTCCTTTAATCCAAGAATCACAAATTGTGTTTCTTGTGCAGGCTTAAGCCTGTTAACAGAAACAAATCATTCTCATGAACGAGATGATCTTTAAGGTCCCTTCCAACACAAACCACTCCATGATTCTATGATAATTTCAGCACATTAGGTTTTACTGGGTTTTGGGTTTGGCTGGTTTTGTTTTCTTTTTCTGAGGGTGTTTTCCAGGCTCTATGTGCAGCCCTAGAGGCCAACAACAAAATGTTTCCCCAATATCATCTTGATAGAAAGATTCTGCTGTGTAAAATAAACAGATCAAGTGGCTAAATCAGAGAAGTCTCTGAGCATGTGCCAGGATCACATTTGCAGTAAGTAAACATGTCTCTTGGAATTACTCTGGATATCACACACGTGTCCAGAAGGCAGCAGGGCAGATGTGAGTTCAGTCTCCCTGAATGCCTTGGCAGCTGAGGATGCCAGTTCATGTTCCTGGATCTAAAACATGAACAAATTATGGTGAAAGACTGTCTTTTCCTTCATTAAAACCCTTCTGTATTGAGAACAGTCCTGGCATAACTTCACCAATGATTTAATGAAAATAACAATATGATGGTAAATGTCTTGTTTTATGGCAATTAAACTTCATCCCACACCAGCTGTCAGCCCAGGCCCAATTCCTAAATCTAGCCCAGCACTCTTAGCCCAGTATTCCCATGATAATGAAAAGTGAACTCACCACTCAGAGCTAAAAGCACAGTGAATTATAACCATTGCCATGAAGTCCCAGTAATCAGGGATATTTACCTGCTCTTCTGGGCTTTTTAACTGAGCTTGAAGTTTCAGGCCAAGCTGGAACAACAAAATAATGGAGATGATCCAAGTTGGCCAAGAGAATGGGAAGCTCTTCAGGAGTGAGAGAACATGTTCAGCCTTGAAAAATGAAGACTGAAAGGGAACAGGTTGGATGAAAGTAGAAGGAGTGAGATTTAAATGAAAAACCACTGAGGGTTGAGATAAAACAGGTAGAAATGGAAGATGAACAAGTGTAAGATGGAAATTCTGGGAAGAGGAGGGGGAACAAAGGCCAACTGCATTCAAAACAGAGCATAATAAATGCTTGAAGGGCATTGTGCAGTATCAAAGCTCTGGCAAACAGGTTTTGAACTGGACTATTGAGAAACCTTTTATTTTTATCTTCCCATGCCTTCAAATCAGAGCACTCCAGAATTAATTCACTGGGAATAAACAACTGGGCTTAAGAGATAAATATGTATATAGAGAGTGTGCCTAATTGTGTTAAAAAAAAAAAATTAACTTGGGAAATGTTCTAACTGCAATGGAAATTTAAACTCCTGCCCAACCATGCCCTATGAAGAGGGAGAGTGACTTTTAACAAGGGTGCATAGTGATAGGATAAGGGAGAATGGCCTTAAGGTGAAGAAAGTTAGATTTTGATTAAATATTGGGAAGAAATTCTCTATTGCAAGTGTAATTCCTTCCTAATTTCACTGAAATTCCTCACTAAAATATGTGTAGTGCATAATAATTTTTGACAACAGCAATGCAGAGTTTTGATGTAACACCTCTCATCCAAAAACTCCAGAACATTTATAGACAATCAGTTGGTACTGACTATCCCTCCTAAATGGGGAAATATCTCTGAATTGTTTTTAAAATGCAGGATCTCATCTGTATGTCCATGTTGTGTAAGTACAAACAGGGGAAATACAATTATCAGAAACATCCAGTTCTGTGCAATTAATGGAAATATTTCAGTTTGGAAAAAATGTCTGTTTGGGATTGGTGTGTCCCCCTCCTTGATAGGTCCAACTGCACCTTCTCTTGTCCATAAAGTGTTTAACCATGGAGAGGCCACAATCCAGGGAAAAATTTGCCAGTCAAAATGCACCAAGAGAATGAAAAAAAAAAAGAATAAGTCAAGAAAAAAAAAAAAAAGGGAGGAAAGAATGAATTTTAGTGGAGAAATTGATCTTGAGGTGATGGCTCTAAACCTTCCAAGTTTGTCAGAATTGTTTTAGTGGTCCTACAGCTGTGTTTTCTTATCATTCCTGAATGGAAGACCCTTCTAAACACAGGAGAAAGAGGTTTAAATATAATTTTTTCCAATACCATTTCTCGTTACATTTTCATCTTTCCCAATATAAATTAGAGGTTGTCACAGTAAATGTACTTCATCTAAAAACAGCTCAGAACAAATCTGGGTCACTGATTTGTGGAAAGATCTGTTCTCTGTCTGCAGTTTTTTGATATTTTTATAAATAACTCTGACTCCAGTATTGAAAAATGTATATTTCAAGCTAATAGATGAAAGTTTCAGGAATTAGGAGTAGCCAGATGAAGAAAAACAAGGACAATTTAAATAGAAGATCAGTGTTACGGGTAGAAATGAGATCTAATTCAGATAAATGTAAAATATTCAGCTGTGGAACAAACACTGACAAAGAGCATATATTAAATGAAAGAAGGGGGGAAAGGAGAGAGCTATAGAAGGAAAATAAAATAGAATAAGACAAAAGAAGACACTACAAGGATGACTGAGGAGAAATCGAGAAGAAAAACTAAATAAACTTCGGTACAGAAAGAAATGAAATGGAAAATAGTAGAATTTATTAGCATTAAATCCCACCTCCTTCAAAGTCAAGGTCAAGACCAAGAATGAACTATAAAAACCTCTGGTTATTTATAAACAATAAATAGATGGCAATTTCAAGAGGAGTTTCAATGAGAGAGGAGGGACTCACATGGGATTATCTATTTTAATTAAAGTCAGTAAAGATCCCCACCACATCAATCACCTTTGCAAGAAAACATCCCCCTGCCAGCACTGACTTCCAGCTATTTTTGTTTAGACTAAAAATATCGCCATAAAACAATATTCATTGTTGCTCTGATCCATGAACTTGTCAAACATTTGTTTTCTCTGTATTAAACATCTGAAGTCACCGTGAACTCCTGAGGTGTCACTTCCCTCTGAGCCTGAAGCCCGTCACACACATGCAGTGTTTTGGTTTTTTCTTATATTCCCCCCTTAAATATCTCATTTAAAACTTAAAATACAACTTAAAATACAAGCCAGGACATTCAGAGACCCGATTTTACCCGGAGGGTCATCACCCACAGCTCTTGCTCATGTATTTTTATGGCTACGTTGGGAATAAAGGTCATGATTCGAGTGAGTTTATCATAAAATGTACAAAGAGATAAAACAGGGAATGTGGGAACTATCCCTTTTATTTTAAAAAATGTTATCTTGGTGTTCAGCGTCTTTTTTTTAATTCTATGATGGATTTTTTTTTTTTTCCAGTTTGGATCAGGGCATCACAGATTCCTGAGAAATTCAGACTTTAAAGGCCAGGTTGGATGGAGCTCTGTGCAACCTGGTCTGATTGAAGGTGTCCCTGCCCATGGCAGAGGGGTTGGAACTGGATGATCTTCAAGGTCTCTTCCAACCCGAACCTTTCCATGATTTTTTGATTCTATGAAATTAATATTCCACTTCCCATTTTGAATGTGGGTAAAATTAGACAATTTGTCCTTCTTTGCACAGTCAAGGCCTAAAGCCAAGGGGCTCAAAAGGAGTTCCTCTCTCTTGGGTTTGTGAACCTCCCCAGTTCCATCCTTTCTTCCAGTTTGGGTCCTCGTACTCACCACCCTCACCTGAAGTCCCACTCCCTTCTCATAAGATAAAATAGATCCAAAGAGAATCATGGGATGCAAGAATTATGGTCACAGAAGAGCAAATACAGTTCTTGGAGGTCTTCCCTTTTTATTCCACACTTCTATCACTATATCACTAGTAGGGACTTAGGAATTTGTGCATAGAGAAGACTGAATTCGTGGCAGCACAATTTTCAATCCTACCTGAGACCCGAACAACACAAAATTTGTCATGTTTTTGCACAGTTTGCCACTTTAAGTGCAGCCAGAAATCAGAGTTACTTTAGATTTGTAAAGTTTAAGGGGGTCAGGGAACTGGCAAGAAATCTGGCAAAGTAAATTGAGCTATTCCCTTCTGTGCCTAAGAACTGGGAGGCTGCCTAAAGCAACATCCTGCTCTGACAGAGACCAAGAAAAGATGCTTAATAAATGAAGTAGAGCAGCTTGGATCAAAATATATTGAGAGGGGAAGCAACAAGGGATTTTCTCTTCTACATTTATTGGTTTCAGCTTCCTGTTCCGTGCACCTTTGTCAGTACCTGCAGAGATGTTGACATACAGATATTGGTGCCAGGTGATGCATTTCATATGACTAAGGACAGGAGACATGAAGGTAGAACATACTTTTATATTATCTACAATTAATTGAGCATTTTATTGATGACTGATTGCTAATAAGACCTTAAAAAAGTGGGGGTTTTTCTATTAAGAGCTGTTTTGACTTCAGTGGTGTCAGATAGGTGTGGTATAACAATAAAAATCTGTTTTATTTTGGATCCTTTATGAGAAGAAATCAGTCTGGTTTTAATACCAGACTGAGGGAGCTGGGGTTTTAATAAAACCCACTTTTAATAGCCAGGCTGAGATAGTCAAGGTTGTTCAGCCTGGAGAAGAGAAAGCTCTGGGGAGACCTCAGAACACCCTCCAGTACCTAAAGAGGACCAATAAAAAAGGAGAGAAAATGACATTTTACGTGGGTAGGTTGTGACAGGAGAAGGGGCAATGGCTTTAAACTAAGAGAGATAAGATTTAGATTAGATGTTAGGATGAAAATCTTTCCTGTGAGGGTGGAGAGGCCCTGGCACAGGTTGCCCAGAGAAGCTGTGGCTGCCCCTGGATCCCTGGAAGTGTCCAGGGCCAGGTTGGACAGGGCTTGGAGCAACCTGGGCTAGTGGAAGGTGTCTCTGCCCATGGCAGAGGGTTGGAACAAGATGGTCTTGGGTCTTCCAACCCAAATCATTCTGTGATTCTGTGATAACACCAAAAATTAACAACCTCTAAGTACAAAATGGCAAATTGTTCTGAACCATCTGTGTTGTCCTGTGGTGATGAAAACCATGACGAAACCTTCCTGTGTCCAACAAACAAACAGAATTTCCAATGGCAAGGACCAGCTCTAGCTTCCAGTCTCTCAAAATTAACTTATCTGAGGTATACTTTACTATGCAAGGTAAGAAAACCTTCATCCAGAGCTTGTACCGCTCTCCTCTTTTCCCCTTCCCCTTCCATTATCACTGCCCATTTAAGTGCAGTGATGTCCTACACATTGTGGGATTGACACATTTCTCACTCTGGTCTAAATAGTAAAACCTTAGAACCCACACAGCACCATCCTAGGAATTCCTGGTAGGAATTACTACCTGGATTTAAATCTTTTATATTCCTGACTTGGTTTCAAATCATAAAAAATAGACAAATTTAGGTTTAAAGGGGTCTCTGAAAATCATTTGGTCCAGCATCTCACTCAAAGCACAGTCACACCCCAGCGCAGTTCCTTCCAGGGCCCAGGATGAAAAATTCCTACAAAAAGTAGGAGAAAACAGAAATAGTAAGGTAACCTATGAGATAAAGGAGCATTCTAGCCTGAAATGTGAGAAAAAATTGCTTTCCCTGTCTGCAGCATGGAGGGTTTTTGCACATTCAAGATGAAAGAGGGGAATGGCAACACCCATCAGATACAACATTTAGCGGTCTCAGCTGAGGGCCAGTGAGTGGAACACACAGAAACTGTCAGTGCCAGATCTGTCCCTCAATTTGTTATGAGCCTCTTAAGCCTCTGCCTGTCCAAATCCTGGCCAGCAGGATGTGCTCTTGCAGTTTCCCAGGTCAAAACAGCTTTGTCTCTGCTCTCTTGGGGCAGAACATCTTCCACAGACAGTTCCCTCGGTGTCTGTGGGGTCACACAAGGAGTGAGTTGTGGCTCAGTTTGCCAAAGGCGTCAAATGTTGGCTCAGACCCCACAAAGAAAACACTTGAAAAGAAGGAGAAGCATTATCTGTCATTCTCCATCCCAGCCTTGTGCAACACTTTCTACTCCTATTCCACACTGGTGCATTGTGTGCTGTTGGGAACAATGCTCTTCTCTTCACTGAAGCAAGTGAGGGGAGCTATGAAAGTTCATGCTGAAGGTGAAACTCGTTGGAGCATGAAGAATAAAGTAAAGAGGTGTGTCTCTGCACTTTGTAAAGCAAAATGGCTTAAGCACACACTTTTTTCATGTGGAATGAACTGTTCTGATCAAAAAAATGACCCTAGAAACAGAATAGTTCCTTCTGATCAATCCACTTGTAATTCCTGATAAGCTTAAGCCAATTTTTAAGTGCTGCATTAAATAATGAAGGCAGTGAAAGGGCAAGTCAGTCCAGCAGAGCTTCATGTCCCTCCTTAGATTTGAATTCAGTGATGTCCCCTCAATTTGCAGACTTGAACAAAGATTAAAAGAGCTTGAAGTAAAAGGTAGCATCAAAAGCGAGTCTGAGGTTGTATAAAATGGACTGGACCAGGATGCCCTTTAGACTCAGGTAATTATGAGAAACAGAAAAGAGATAATCTACTTTCTGTGGGAAGGATCAATGATGGAGGTTTTTTTACCTTCATGCATATTCTCTATGATTTCTAGCAGACAGATTAGTTCCAGTCCTTGTGAGGTGTATAAGCACTTTTTTCCTCCTGGAGTACGTTAAAGCCAAGAGAAATTAGATGCAGGTAAATTACCATGGGAATGATTCATCTTGCAGGGGTTTAATATTTCAGTATTAAATACAAGTGAGCTTTCTATATTACGTTTTAATCCTTGAAGAGGAATAACTCCACGCAGAAGGAAGGGCCAGGGGCAAACAGGTTGAAAAGCAGCTTGGCAGAAAAGTCCCTCGGAGTCCTCAGGGACAGTGAGTTGACCATGAGCCTGAAAGGCTGCCAGAGCTCCAGGAGGGTTTGGATGATCCTCTGAGGCACAGGGTGTGACTCTTGGGGACAATCCTGTGCAGGGCTGAGAGTTGGACTGGATGATCCTTGTGGGTCCCTTCCAACCCAGCATATTGTGGGATTCTGTGACAAGAGATGAAAAGCAGAAACTGAAATACAGCAAATTCAGCTTAAGCACAAGGAAACTCTCCTTTAGTGTGAGCATGGTTGGACAGTGGAACAGGTTGCCCATGGATGCTGTGGAGTCTCCACCCTCAGAGGTGTTCAAAACATGGTTCTTCTCCATTTGAGGCTCTGATCAAAGCAGAGCAGTGGCCTAGGACTAAACAATCACCACAAATCCCTGTCAAACTCATCAACTCTGTGTGATTCTGTTGGAAATCACACCTGAAAAGCTCAGTTTTCCAACACCCACAGACTTTCAGGTGTCTGTAGCTGAGTGAGGTGAATCCCACTTAACATTAATGAGAGGAAAATCCTTGAACAGGACTTGCTTTCTCAACAAAATATAAAACACAGCAGGGGGACACTAACAAACAAAATTAATAGTGAGAAGGACACATCAAGTTTGGGAAGTATTTTTGTCACATACCAAATATTCAAGTGTTTTATCTATGTTTTTGGCTTTCTGTGACTCTATTCCATCATTCATTATAAACATTCTTGAAAATAATTTTTAAAAAGAATAAGTAGATACTTGTTTTTATTATATTACAACGACCTTATATCATGTCCCTGCAGAAAAAGGTTCAGAATGTGTTCACTTATTCACTTTCATATTTTCTGCCAATAAAGTAATCAAAAGTAAACCAAAATGACTGAGAAAACCTTAAAATGCAGCAAAGTATATTGCAAAACTATTGAATTTGTCTTCCAGTAAGTATAAATTCTTGTTGACAGAGTTGACTTCTTTAGATTTCTGTTCTAATTTGGCAGATCTGTATGTGACTGTTAAAAATTTAATATGTTGGGAGGTAATTTTGATCCGTTTCCACTGAAGTAAACACGAGAGAACGAAAAAAAATTCCTTTAATACGAATTTATTTTAAGATCTTACAAATTGTATGAGCTGAAGTTGTTGCAGATCCACAGATCTGACATCATTTGGATCAGGGTGTGATGACAAACACAGGCCTTGCAGACACCTCAAGTAGGAGCAGCATTTGTCACCTCATGTTTCATCCTTCAGGGGCAGAGTGCTGGCTGTTGATATAACCACTGTTGTATCTCAGGCCACCAGGAAAGGAATGCCAGGAAAAGAAAGGGATATTTTAGGGAAATACATGGATGGGAGATACATGGATGGAAAATATTAAAAGAACTCATAAAACTCAACAGACATGGACTTCTTGGTCACTCATGTTCTTCAGGTCAAATGAAGGTTTTGTTTCCCATCCACTGAAAAATCATAAAATCATAGAATCATAGAATGTTAAGGAGTTGGAAGGGACCTTAAAGATCATTTTGTTCCAACCCCCTGCCATGGGCAGGGACACCTCCCACTAGCCCAGGTTGCTCCAAGCCCTGTCCAACCTGGCCTTGGACATTTCCAGGGATGGGGCAGCCACAGCTTCTCTGGGCAACCTGTGCTAGGGCTTCACCACCCTCACAGATAAAAAATTCTTCCTAATATCCCACCTAAATTTCCTCTGCTTCAATTTGTACCCATTACTCCTTGTCCTGTCACTACAAAATGGATTTTGCTGTTTGACACCGGATGAAAACCATTCACTTTTTACTCCCCCTTAATGTACACTTTCAGCATAGGAAACACAGGGGAAATAGTGAAATAAATCATGCTGAGAACTTCAACAATCCAACAGAAAACTGGAAAGTTAAGAGATGAAAGACTTTTCCCTATATTCCCCTTGGCTCTCTGTCAAAACCACCACACCATTTTTCATGCATTATATTGGCTCATGACATTTTAGCTTCCAGAAAAAGATGAGCTTTCATAAGTGAAGAAAAATTACATCTCACTTTAGGGGAGAAAAAAGAAGAAATATTTTTAAAAAACCACATCAAAATGGAAAGACAAGGAGAAACAATCCCACCCCCTCAAAAAAAAAAAAAAAAAGAAAACCCACAACCATCCCTGAAGCAGAGGAAATACTTGGAAAATGAACTGTAAGAATGGAATTGATTTCACCTTAATTCACTCATCTGAAAAATTATATGCTTTGGTCACTTTATGCACCTGCTCTTCCTGGGTAGCCACAGAAAAGGAAGAGACATCTTCTGAAAAATGAAAGTAATTAATTTTCAGGGATGAAACCCTTTACATTTTTAGCCATTTTATTTTCTATTGAAAATTTCTAATCAGTGGCTCACAAAATTTGGCTTCATGGAACTTGAGTAAATACAAAAAAAAACCTCTGAAAATACAATTTTCTGACTTAGTTTTCAGCTCATCTGTACATGGAGACGAGAGAGATGGTGGGAGGAGCACAAAGGACACTTGGATCTGAGCAGGGACCAGGAAGAACTTTCTCCAGACACTCACCTGAATAAATAAATAGTCAACTAATGGAAAAATCTTTACTTTTTCCATCAGAAGGAGGTGCTGACATCCATGGAAGTGATCCAGTAAAACACTTTTCATCAAAAGAGAAGAATTTGAATCAAAGCCAAACATTTCATGGGGCTACACAGACCTGACAAAAAGTGAAAGGCAAGGAGAAAATGGGAAAGGCAATAATTTTGGATCAACTGTTCCTACAATGTCAAAATATTTATGTTTCATTTTAACTGTTACCTTGTGGTCCTCTTTTTAAATATATACTTATGCACTGTACACATTTTATACACATTGTATATTATTTTAATCTCATATTAATATAAATAATATTTTGAACACTGCAATAATTCTGGATGAAAATGTTACAGAATTTTTGTTGTATTTAAAATCTAAAATCTTGTCTTCTTTTCCTTGCTCGAAAAACAATTTGACTCATAGAAATTCCAAAGAAAAGAGGTTTCTGTTTCTACCAAGTAAAACTCAACTATGACTTGTGTTAAGTACCAAGTACTTTAAAGCATGGACCAAAATGGATTATATGGTGTTTTATACCATCACTGCAGGAGGGGTCTTTATTTTTAGCAGCCACAGGGACATTCCTACATCCCTAAAAAAGCACTAAAACCATCTGTGATAGAAAGGCTGAAGACAATTTAACCTGAAAATACTTGTAGTTGCCTCCCAGTTTTACCTTTGTTTCTCTAAGATATTGTTTCTTTTCAATCCTAAAAAACAAAGGACTTTTTGTAGAGCTGATAAAGTGTTCAAACTTTTGTTTGAGAAAAAGAAAAAAAAAAAAAAAGCCTAGTTTAACCCCCAAAAGCCATTTTTTGCTTTCATTTTAAAATTTAAAACAACCTATTAAAGAAAAAAATATCTAAAATGTTTCTTGCATTATTCTTTCAACACCTACATCTCCTTTTCTTTTCCTACCACTTACCACTGTGGCAGTTTAAACTCTTTCTTATTTAATATATATTTGTAAATAGTTTCTGTTCTGGAATGCGATGACTAAAAAGAGTAAAAAAAGGCAGCAGTTCCAGCTGTACTTTTTGCAGCAGTTGATGAAGAACAAAGAGAAAAATGTGACTAAAAGCTACAGCTTGAATTTAGATAGACATGGATTTAATTTCATGGTTATATCTTCCAGGGTATATACACGAAGTTTGCTTTATTAGGAAAACCACCACAAGGCCAGGAATCAATCTCAGAAGAATTGTTCTTATCACTTTTGGTTTTCTACAAAAAAGTGTTGAAGTTTGTGGTGACAGAGCAAAGAATTTGCTGATTCTGGACTTGTCGTGTGCAGAACCTGACAGGAGGTTGTAGCCAAGTGGGGTTTGGTCTCTTCTCCCAGGGAACGAGGGACAGGACAAGAGGAAATGGCCTCGAGCTGTGACAAGGGAGGTTCAGGTTGGACATGAGGAAGAATTTCTGCATGGAAAAGGTGGTCAGGCTTTGGAAGGGGCTGCCCAGGGAGGTGGTGGAGTCCCCATCCCTGGGGGTGTGCAAGGAACAGCACTGAGTGACACGGTTTGGTTGACAAGGTGGGGATCGGGCACAGGTTGCACTCGATGATCTTGGAGGTCTTTTCCAACCTTGAATATTCTGTGATTCCATATTTGAAGGAGGAATGAAAATGGTGATAGGTAGGGATAGAGGTGGTTTGGAGAGGCACTGAAATGGAATTACTGGAAGGGTTTTTGTGTCAGTGTTCCATTCAGGTCAGAGCACAGAGCTGTAACTCCCCAAAGCTCTGTTCTCACAGCAGGGCACGTTTCACTCCTGGATCCACGGCAGGCACGTTTGTGGATGGGAGAAAAACTGTTGGAATGCACAGATCTTGCTGGGATAGCACTGAAGGATTGCTTCAGACAAAGAGGACCAAAATTAGAGATGGGTCATATCCATGACTACTTGGATTCAATTATCTGGAGTCGGGTTTATCTTGCCAACAACTTGTGGACGTTTTCCTGAAGGGAACTCACTGGCTTGTTCAGGCAGGGAGCCCAAGAGCCTCTGTGCAGTGTGGATGTGCCTGTGACTCAGATTCCCAAAGAAGCAGAGCAAAAGGAGGGTGGAGTTGTCAACCAATCCAGATAATCTCCTGTAGGAGCCCTAAAATCAATCCCGAAAAAAGAATTGAGTGGGAACGCTGCAGGATGTCTTGATATAATAACCAGTTTAAAACCTTATTATTTACTGTAGATGTCTGAAATGACCCTAAATCACAGTTCTAATCACTACACATAGAAATTTTTCACTGGAGTGTGACTGTTGTATACTAAGTCATGGCAAGAAGAGCAAAACTTATAATTTATTAACAGCTTAGAACTTTCTAGTTTACTGATTTTCATGGAAACTGAGAGCACTGAACAGTCTCCAGAAATGCCTTTGGGGCTGTTTTGGAGATGCTGGATTTTTGAAAGGAGAGTCTTAGTAGTTTTTTCACGGAAAAGGAATGTTTCTCAAAATGACTGTTCCTTCCAGGGAACTGGTAAGGAATTGAGTTCTAGGAAGTAATTCAAATCTGACCTAATGCTGTAAATAATGTATTTCTGTAGCCAGTATTTATTGACGTGAATTCTGTGAGGAGAACCCATGAGGTCAGAAGGGACCCCTCTAATGACACACGGGGGAAAGATGTACAAAACATGGGATTCCATGTTCATTTAACCCCTTTACAATGGTAGCCAATGTCTGGGTTTGCTTTTCCAAAGGGAGATGTTAAGGAATTAAGACTTCTAGAGAACAAGATGCCTTCCTTTTCCCTTCACAGTGAGGACTGGGATAGAGTTTATTTTCTTCCCAGTAGCTGGTATGGGGAGATGTTCTGGACTTGTGTTGAAAACGGTTTTGATAATTCAGGGATGATTTTGTTATTCCTGAGCAGGGTTATCACAAAGTCAAGGTCTTTCCTACTCCTCATCCTGCCCTGTGGGGAGGCTGAGGGTGCACCAGGAGTTGTGAGGGGACACAGGCAGGACACAGCTGACCCCAAGTGACCCAAGGGATATTCCAGACCAAGTAGCATCATGCTCCATGTATAAAACTAGAGGGAATGTTGGCTTGGGTGGTGGCTGCTCAAGGGCAGCTCTGTTGGTGGTGTGCAGTTGCTTTCCATTTGCATCACTTGTCTTTCTCAGAGTTTGTTGCTCTCTCTCTTTTTAAAAATTATTTCCCTTTTCATTATATTATCATTAAGGTTATGGTGGTTGTTATTGTGGTTATGGTTATTGCTATTGTTTTTATGTTTATGATTGTTGTTATAATTGTTATTTTATTTTAATTATTAAACTGTCCTTATCTCAACCCACGAGTTTTCTCACTTTTACCCTTCCAATTCTCCTCCTCCCATCCTGCTGGGAGCAGAGGGGGAATGAGCAGCTCTGTGGTGCCGAGCTGCTGGCTGGACTTAAACCACAATACTCCAGCAGAGGTGGATACAGGTATTTTCAGAGAACTGAAAACCAACCCCATAAATCAGAATTCCAAGCACAAATGTTCAAGAAAATCCTTGAGTGAAAAAATATAGTAAGTTCAGTAGCAAACAGGGGAGGTAACACCATAATTCTCCAGGTAATTCCTGGGTAAGACTCCCACAGAGAGAGCCAAAATGCACTGAAGAACTGACTGTCATAAGAGTCAATTGAAAGGGATGATGGAAAAAAAGTGAGAAATGGGAGAAAAAACTTTGCTGGAACTTCTGGGACTGGATTCCTCATATTTTGAGGGAAGTCAAGTGAGAAGGCAAACAAATCACTGTAAGAAACTCTGGAGTCAAGGGGGAAACTTGGACAAGAGATAAAAACCCTTCTTTCTGTAGAACTCAAGGTTTGAAGTTCATTACCAAGTCTGTTTGAAGAACACTTATAATAGACACTGAAATTCTGGACTTGTGAAGTCATCACCGAAATTTTGGATTACTTTAATAAAAGAGGGTCTCTCCCCAGCATTTATTTTTTGGAGGGATTGTTCAAGAACTTCGAGTGTCAAGAGTCATCAATCTATCAGCAATATAATTAAATTTTATTTAAAAATACCGGTTATTGTAATTTAATCCTCTCACTGCAAACAAAGGAAATAAAGAAATAGAATATTAGAACATCAATAGATGCTTAGCTCTTGACCTTTAATTTCCTTTTTTTTATTAACTATGTGAAAAATTATTTTATTTTCTGAAAAAACATGACTACTCAAGAGGCTGCCTCGAAAATTATTACCTTCCCAGAGCAAGGAGTATTATTTTTTCCTTTCCTTAAAGACAAATGAAGGATGCAAATGAAACAAAACAAAAAAAAGTGGATAAACAGAAACTTGGGTTCTTTTGGGACAAAAAAAGGTGATGAAGGGTATGAGAAGTCACAAGGAAACCTTGCTGTGTGATTTACCTGCTTCACTATGGGTGGTGAACATCGTGGTCACAAATCAAAATGAATTTCAGGGAAAAAAGAGGTGAGCATAGGGAGCATCTCATTAAAGCTCCTGGGTAGAAAGTTTATTTTGTGCCTTTGGAAATCAAAACATTGATTTCTTATTATCAGTTCAGGGTAAGGTATAGTGCTGCTCGACATGTTAATGAGAATTTGAAAAGCTTTTTCATCTTTATTGGATGGAAACCCCAGAAAACAAAAAAGGGAGGATGGGATACAGGAGAAACAGATTTGTATGGAAATAAGTCATGACAGCCTTAGTGAAATGAGCTGAGAGGTTACTGGGGTTGACAGGAGAGAGAGAGGAAAAAAGTATTGGGGCTACTAGAAGATAATCCATTATCCTTAGGATTTTGAGGTGGGAGAAATGAGGATAGAAATATGAAAGAAAAAGAAAAAGAAACCTGAGGGGAAAAGGGTTGAAAACATGGGTAACGTGCATAGATCTGCTGAGGGAAGGAGATGTTCATAAAGACCATTCCCACCCAACATGGCAAGTTTGGATTTTAAGGTGGAGAGAAGCATGTGGATGTGAGGTCTAAGCAAGTTGGGATAGTGGAAGGTGTCCCAGCCCATGAAAGGGAGGTTGGAACCAGATGATCTTTGAGGTGCCTTCCAACCCAAAGCATTTGATCATTCTGTGATTCCATGGTTCTATGAGGCAGAGTTGGTTAAAACTCCCCTCTCTTGCCTGTGCTCCTGCAGAACTCCTGATCAGTGGGCTGTGTCTGGATCTAAGCCAGCTGGGAAACACTGAAGCACTCATCCCAACATCTAATCCATATTTCCATCACTTCCCTTGCACGAATCAATCTTCATCAAGCCTGGTGCCTCTTCCAACCGCCTCTGGAGAAGAATTCCTGAGCGCTTCGGTCAGTCTGGGGCTTGTTGTGATCCCCTCAGGGAGGACCCTGAGCCAAATTAGGTCATCCCAGGTGATCACAGCTCTCTGCCAGCTGAGAATCTGGAGTTCTCCCCTTGTGGCACGGCTTTCAGTCCCGAACACATTTGCTTATACCGTGGCAGAATTAATACTTTAACTTGATGAAATACAAATAGGTGCGTGCAGCAGAACTATTGTCTGTGCCTAAAGGCAGCTCTTCCCAGATTAATTCTCCATTTGTATTCCTGGTATTTAGCAGGTTGTATTTGCCTTGCTATAATTGCAGAGCCTCAGTAAATAAACAGAAAGCAGGAGGCTTTGGAAAGTCGTTCTTCTTAAGAGACTGCGAAGGGGAACTAATTTGTTTCTAACACGGAGGCGTCCAGACAATTTCCCCGTATCTTGTTCCAATTAGGAAAGCAAATCGAACACTAAAACCACATTTACTCAGAACCTGGAGATATGGACTCTAGTTTTGGCTAATTCTGTCAAGTGCCTTTTGACAGGCAGAGAAATTACTGCAGTTTGTTTGCTTTTTCACTGGATGACATTCAGCCGTCCGTGAAAATGTTGTGCTGTTTACTTGGGTAAAATTCCCAAGTTCTTAGGATATGGAATAGTTCCCAGGTCTTCAGATTGGGCCAGGGCACAGGATCAAGAATTAGGTGTGATGCTCTAAATCATTTACTTGTTATCACACTCCTTGGAATGATTTATCTTCTGTGTCCACTGTTGTCCCACAGGAAAAGATAGTTGGATATCACCATTCTGGTCCCAGGCAGATGGAGGGGAGGGGAATATTTAGAAAAAAAAAAAATTCAACTGTAACCTGGAGACAAAATGTTTGTTCTTTTATCCTCACAGAATTCCCAGACCCCTGAATCCTTTCCCTGGTAAAGTCCATCTGGGCTGTCCCCACATTCGAGCAGAAACCAAAGAACTTACTAAGATCAAGAGATAGGAAATAGGATATTGGTCCAGTATATTTTGCCTGTGTTTAACTGAAAAATGAAAGATTAGCATGTAAAAGTCATTAAGTTTGACCTTTCATAATAGTAGATATATTTTACTCACTAATATGTTTAATTTTCTAAATTAAATTCACTCCCCTGTCTCAGAAGAGTATTTGTTCATTGCTTATTTTTGCAATATCCAGAATTTGTTCTACCTTTTTTTAATCAAGAACAGCACATTTACTAAAAAAATCTGTTAATTCCATTATTCAAACGACTTTGGATGCCAAAGAAACAGTAACAATAAATAAATTGTGGGTTACACTGGGAGAAGCACTACAGGATATTCTA
Organism: Chiroxiphia lanceolata; assembly: GCF_009829145.1. NCBI lineage: Eukaryota > Metazoa > Chordata > Aves > Passeriformes > Pipridae > Chiroxiphia > Chiroxiphia lanceolata. The sequence continues at coordinate 152,984,096 of NC_045637.1, forward strand.
TGATTCTGGGAGAAGTTTCTGGGCAGGTTTTTGCCTGTGGGATAATGAACCCACAGGTAACAGAGAAATGACTGCAGAATAATTTGATTTAGATTGAAAATAATAAAATTCTGCTAGTTTGCCTCTAAACAAGGCCATGGTGCTCTTTACAAAAAGAAGGAATAAAACAAAATTAGCATCGAGCTGTAACCTTAAATAAGATGATAATCATATTATAAATTAATATCAGCAGTTCCTAGTTTATTTTGATTTATTCGAATGTGCACTTGCCTTTGGGGCAGGGAGTGGATCAAACTTGAAATGTATTATGAAGCAAAAAGAAAAAAAAAATCTAGTTGATGTAGAATCAGAGAAACATCTTTGAAGAAGAGGTTCTAACTTAGAGAACTAACTCAACTTATTTAAACTCGCTGATGTTGTAATCTTCATCCATCTAAATTCGGGAGGGGGGGGGAGAAAAAAAGAACAGATCAATGTTTTTCCAAGTACTTTGTATTGTTTAGGAGTGACAACATTCATTACTGCTCCCCTTATAAATCACTTCACACGTTAACAGAGCACGACCAAATTGCTTCTCGTTCTCTCTGAGCATCATTAGGAGCTCTCCAAATCTCAGATAATTACAGCTTAGGTTTTTTAAACAACACCTGTGTCACTGTTAAATCTTTCTGGAAACTGTTTTTTTGGAAAAGAAAAAACAACCAAACAAAAAAAGAAAGGGCAACTTTTCAAGTCTCATTTGCATATAATTCCCATAAAATTGTTCCCCAAGAATTCAATTGAAATACAACAAGAAAATGCCTGAACTTGCAAAGTTTTATTGGAACTCTCCTTCCAATTGTCAGAGTAATAACACTATCTATACTGTTCTACATTCCTGAATACTAAAGATTTCTTTCAGCCTTCCTGCATTTTGTTTGGTTTTAAGTTTTGCAGTGGAAAGAAATCTTTCTGCTTTAAAGCTCTCTTGGCTTTTTTGCTGCTCTCCTTAAATCTGGCTTCTGCTTTTAAAAAGATGGGAAAATCCCTCTGGATACTGAGCTCACACCACAGAATAAAAAAGCATATTAATTTAGAGACTGCACAAAAGGCATTAGGTCATTCAATTCTGGTTGTTTTTTATTGACTGAGTTGCATTTTATATTCTACTTGTAGTTTACTCTGCACTTTCACACCCACCAGTGCAACTCTTTGTATAACCATGTTCAGCTCTCCACACTCCAAAGGAAACTGGTTGGAAAAGACATCCTATGGACAACATTAATGCCAGTGGCATCAATTTGAATAAAACTGATCAAAGAACAATTTACACAAGCACTGAAAAGGGCAAAAAATTTTGGCCACAGGGTCTGAGTAACTGCTGGAATCAGGACGAGGGAAAAACGTGAAAAAGTTTTAACATGTTTGATTTTAGCATCATTTGATCTGCTATGAAATGAACTTTAAACAAATATGAGTGAAGCTCCAACAACTTTATTTCAAAAAGATGATATAAAAAGTGTTAATTCTAATTCCAGGAACTCTTTCTTTGTGTATCCACGACCAGATTCCCCCTTAAACACACACATAAGCATAAAAAACCCTTTTATTTAATAAATAATCCAACTGTCCTATTTTGATTTCTCTTTTTCAGCACTTAGAAACAAAACACAGAAAGCATTCTTTCCATTCTGGTGGCTTTTCAGCACTTACATTATGATGGGAAATTTGCACTGACGTGCTTGACCTATAAAAATCCCTCAGAAAGTCTCGATCAATATCTCAGAAATGTTTTGAAGCACACGGATGAAAGGTACTATAAAATTAGAAGTGTTTTCCCTACTTGGACTCTGACAGGAATAATCACCTTTAAGCTTGGACTTCTGGAAGAGTTTTCTATTTCTGTTCCCATTTAAGGAAGGTAATCATGCACAAGTTTATGTGGGGAACAGAGGGAATGTTCACTATTTCCCATCCTTCATAGGTAGATTTGTTCCCTATTGACATCTTGACCTACCCAAGAGATTCAAAAAGACCTAATAGCACAGAATAAAACGTGGTAGATACCATATAATTAAGCTCATTGAAGGGGGGAATAAATAATAATTCTTGGAGAGAAAAAGCAGGTGCTTAAATGGTTTGAAAAATATATCACTAAATATGCCAACTGTTTCTTTTCCCTTTCAAAATGAAGAAAAAAAAAGATATTTTATAGGCAGACACAATGTACAAATAAACCAGGAGTATTTTGCAATCTCAGTTCATTCTTGAGAATGATAAGAATGATAAGAAATGTTATAGTTCAGCTCAGCCCTCTGCCAGTGTTTTCTCACAAAATTATTTGGCTTCTCTCTGCTCCAGCTTTTTTACCTGAACAGCAGAAAAATCAGCCTTCAGCCTCCTGAAAATGCTTTGATGAGGCTGATCTGGCATCTGCAATACACACATCTATAGGAGGTTTTTTAAATACAAAACATGTATCTTTTTTCTTTCTGGCTCATATTTTAAGGCATTAATGTTTCACCTCTGAGTGCTGTGGTTTAACTGGAATAACCTTGCACCAGTTTGCAATCCAATCTGGGTTTAGTTACGCTGCTTTTCAAGCTGCTTGAAGTGTGCACACGGGTTTATCAGGATTCACAGCTCATCTAAGGGAGACAAGCTGAACTCCCTGGTGGTTTAGGGTGATTTTCACAGTCAAATATAATCTTGTCTAAGCCCTCCTGGCTTTGTCCTCAACTTTGTCACACAGACTCTGTGAAGATCAACCCTTAATCTGCTGTTTCAAAGGGACGCTTGTCAAGTCCAGTTGCTTTTCCTCCCCTCAGAAATCTCTAAATTCCAGCCAACTCTACAGCTCCACTAAGCTCAGATGGAGAGGTTTGCTGTCCCTCATCACTGCTGTTTCAAGTCTTAATGTTTTTTTTTTAATTTCCCCAGCTCTCATGGCCTTTGCAGAGAGCTTATAATAAATGCTTTTTCTAATAAAACATTGCAACATCATTTCTCAGCCTGTGGCTTGATGATCCAGGGCTGATCAAACACCCCTGTGGTGGGTTTGGTTTCATTCAAGCTTCTTTCTCTCACCTTTTGTTTTGAATTCAAAGCAGAGGACCCACACCCCCTCACCTTGCAGCCTTTCCCCAACTCCATTCACACAATTTCTCCTTTTTCTCCCTCTCTTTGCCCACACACCTCCCAAGTCATGGAGTAAAATGGACCTGGAAAGGAAAAGAGAAGTGTTGGGGAAAGGGATGGCACAGTCAGCTACAATTCAAGGTGTGAGTGTGATGCACAGTGGGTGAAGCCAACACTCCTAATTCCAACGTTGGAGTAAGGAAACACAGAATCCCAGAATGGTTTGGGTTGGAAGGGACCTTAAAGATCAGCTCTTTCCACCCCCCTGCCATGGACAGGGACACCTTCCACTAGCCCAGGTTGCTCCAAGCCCCATCCAACCTGGCCTTGAACACTTCCAGGGCTGGGGCAGCCACAGTTTCTCAGGGCAACCTGTGCCAGGGCCTCCCCACCCTCACAGGGAAGGATTTTTTCCTAACATCTGACTTAAATTTGCCCTCTTTCAGTTTGAACCATGATTGTTCCCAGGTAACTACATTCTCCTCATTAAAACTATGACTAACAGACAAGAAAACCAATCAAATCCATGTATTTCTCCCTTTTTATCAGCCTCTCCTCAGGGTTTTTTTTTTGGCCCCAACAAACGCTGCCAAGTTCTGAATCACTTTATCTTCTCTACCCAGAAAAAAAGAAGGAAATGGAGTTTTGCATGCAGCAACAGAAGGCAGAGAGGGGAAGTTTGAATCCTGGCTGCAAGGAACCGATAAAGCATTCCCAAAAAAATTCAGTGTTGTAATCTAGCTCCATACACATGACGTGCACCAAAGGAATTAGGCTGATGTGGCCCATGGCAGACCAGCTGAACCTGACCTTTCCTGGATTTCTTCCACAGCAGTAGAAGTTTTGCAAAACTCTAAAACATGGGAGCAGATCAGATTTTTCCTCCCCTGACTGGAACCTGGCAGGCAGGGATGTGGTTATGGGGGTGATCAGAGCAGTTGCTGCTCTGGGGAAAACTTCTGAGGGATGGGGAATCTGTTTTCAGTTTTTTAAGACATAACACTGAGGGAGCATCTCTCTCAGCAGAAGAAGAGAGGTGTCTCTCTTCTGGCAGTCCTTTTAGTGGGAAGAGCTGTTGAGGAAGAGTTGGCTTTCACTGAGAAGCACAAAATCAGGAAGGCAAGGCCTTTCCTGGTCTTGTTGCCAACGATTTCCTTCTGCCACACTTATTCTGCCACCTGGATTACAGGAGATGCTCTTCATGGTGCTGGCAAAAGCCTCAGATCAGGGCTGAGGACACTGTGGGACACTGTGGTTTTATTTGCCTCTGTTTGAGGTCTCATGCCTACAGCAAAGAACCTGTTCCACCACTCCCCATCACACAAATTCATGTCTTTAGTCCAGGGCCAGGTTTCCTGAACATGTGACAAATACCCAGAACACCTGCAAGGTTCTGAATGCCAAGCACCCCACAGCTTGAATTGAAGTTGTTAAATTCAGGGGGAAAACAACCAAAATTTTGTGAGATTTAGGCAGCAACATCATGGAACTGACCTTGTAATATTATGCCAAATCACTCACAACTGGATGTGAGGGAAAGATCCTCAGACTGTAACTACAGAAGGAAATAATAAAATAGAGAATTTTGTTTGGTTTTAAAATAAGTAACATATAGATGACTGAATTCACTTCTTTCCCCCCAAATTAGTGTAGTAACATCATCCATCCTGCCTGCTGGGAAAAGCTTCAGGACTGGACTACTCCTTAGATCAGAATTAGGATTAGGTTGCTCTGTATGGGACAGAGCCATCCCAGGAAGAGGGATAAGACATTATTGGCATTGGCTGTCACTTGGCTTTGCTCAAGCTTAACCCTAAAACCTAACTTTAAGCTTAAACCTACTCAGTTTGCTATTTTAACATTAGTAGAATAAATAAACATCTAATTTTCCCCTCTGTCCATGTGTAAATATGATCAGACCAATCTTTTCCAGTTTTGTCGTACAGGTGTTTCTGTTCTGCCTCCATCAGTCATGCTACTTATAATTGATTTCTTAATTAATCTGTGCCAGTTCACAAATGTTTTTGTGCTGCATTTCTCAGTTATACTTGTTTTCACATGAAAAAGGAGGCTAATTGTGCTCACCCCACAAATTACTACACAAAACACTTCATTTTGGGCTCAGCGTTTAGACTTTATGATAAAAATGGTCCCTCATGGGCTTGTAAGTAAAAAAAAAAAAGATAATTTTAAATATTGGTTGAAATAACAGAGCAGAGTTATTTAATTTTTAGGATAAACTCTTTTTGTAATTATACATTTGTGAAGAACATCAGTAAAAATGTCCCTCATTGAAATGGGCACTTGCTTGTTGTCACCCAATGTGGGATTTTTTTGAAGTATTTGGATGTAGAACAGAATGATTTATAGCACATCAATAAACACAGTAGTTTACCTCAGCTTGGAAGAATAAGAATAAAAAAAATGAATAAATGCATGCAATATTTTGCAGTATAACAACAATTGCTATTTAAATAGCTTGGTATAATCAGGCACAAGCCCTCCTGGTTTCAGATGAACACTGTGTTCTTTAATGAGGCACGTAAAAAAAACCACTCCATAATGTAAAAAAATAAAGCAGTAAAAGAAAATCTCTTACTTTCAAGATTTCTGGATGGTCTGAGTTAAATTAAGAACTAAACTGAGCTATTTTATTAAAAAAAAAAAAGTTCAAGTATAACACTGAAATTATCGAATAAAATAATTAGGTGGATATGAACAATTTCTTTAAGATTTCACAAACAAAAACTAGGAAAATGCCACATTTTCAATCAGAATTGAGTGGAGAAATGTCTTTACATCTAAAACTTATTACTTTTATTCAGAAGCTAAGATATTTTCCATAGAATTAAACTTTAGAATATTTCACTTTATAGGTGCAATAGGCACAGCACACCAACTATAGAACATCTGTGGAAGGTTTTTCACTCTACCTCTTTTGGACACCCTTTTTCAGGTAACATAACTTATATTTTAGAGGTGCCTTATCCTCTCCTTCAGCAATAAAGAATGGCTGGGGTGACTTGATAAGTTGGACAACTAATTTCAGTCATCTGTGTTATGAATCCGACCTCTAAGTAAGAAATAACAACCTAAATGTGCACGAAATTGTGAATTTAATTTCTCTTCCTTCGTGTCGTACAGGATATTCACACAAATAGAGTTGCTGATGTCGTCAGAAAGCAGTAGAAGGGGGGAGAAGTCTATAATTCCAATATTTTTCTGTTACTGAGATCCATCTGTCAGCTCCAAATCACCTGGAAGAAGCAGGACTCTGCTTTTTTTCCTTTGCACCTTTAAAAGTAGACCACGAAAAAAAACCCCACTAAAACTCACTGGAAGAGGCAGCTGAGGATCTGTGGTGTAAAGTGTCAGCAGAGCATTTGGAGGCCAAAACCAATCAATCCCAAAGTCAGCTGTAGGACAGCTCTGTTACATAAAATGCCAAATGCCTGAAATAGCTCCCTCACAGGGACCCCGTGGAACTGTTGTATGGGAAAAGCTATATAAAGACAAGGACATTATTTATTTACTATGTTGATTCCGCTTGATTTTTGCCTCAATTCCTTCCCAAAATTAGGACAAGAGGGTGAGTGCAAGAAAGAAAAGCAACACCAGCCATCTACTCTGAAGCCTTTCAGAGGAAGATGTTTCACTCTCTTGCTCAGAGCAGTGATTTATGTTCATTCTTCATTATACGGACAATTTTAAGGGGACAGGACACAACCAAAAGGTGTTAGGGTGTGGTGGTGAGGTGGGTGAGCCTGAATATCCTTGCAAACAGTATAATTTTCACCAAAAAGCAGCAGATATTCTGCTTAGAGCAGGCTGAAGATAAGCTACAATATAAAACCCAATAAAGGTCTAATAAAACTGCACCCTGGAGGGTTCTGATCTGCAATACAAGCCCAGGACACCTGCAAATGTCATACCCAGCAGGAGCATCCCAACAGTCTGCTATTCCCAGGAATATTAACCACCATTTCTCCTGGGAAATGACCCCTTCTACCCCCCACTAAGAATTAGCCACATAAATAACTTTATATTCACCTTTATTTTTATTTATACTGTCCTTTATTATACTCACCTAACTCTTCCCCTTGTTGCATTTTGGGCTTCATCACAAATTCAGATTCATGATCAGTGTACCTATGAAAACCTCACATCTTTAAGAACTAGGCTAAGGTAGTTTGAGATAAAAGACATGGCAGTCACAGCAGGATATTTCATAATACCTAGAAAGAAAAGAGAGCTGCTTTTCCCTCTTCAACTACAAACACTCTCTCACTCAGTCTGATTGAGATCCCTGATTCCTCAGTCTCCTTTCCCTCAACCATGTGGAACCCTCAAGAAACTCATCCCAAACACACAAGTGTTCTTTGACTATAGGGCTCCAGAATTTACGTTGCCTTCGAGAAAAGCAAGTTTAAAAGTTCATTTCTATGACTCTGGAGTGGTCAGTGGGAAGCAGGAACCTCTGGGGATAAACTGTGCTCAGTATCTTCCCAGTGGTCCCAGTAGAGCACAGGAGAAAGAGCATAAAAACAAGCTCAGTGCTTGTGACTCACAAGATTTAAAGTAAGGAAAAGGTAGAAAATTTTTTTTAGAAAAGAACAAAAATAAGACAACCAGCGTGGCTGAACAGAGAGTTTTGTGTGGAACTCAGGAAAAAAAAGGAGAGTTTCTGACCTTTGGGGCAAGGGGCAGTTAACTTGGGAGGAATGCAAGGATGTCATGAGGTTGTGCAGGGGGAAAGTTAGAAGGGCCAAAGCTCAGATGGAAATAAATGTGGCTACTGCAGCAAGGCAATAAAAACACATTTCTATAAATATATCAGCAGCAAAAGGAAGGCTAAGAAGGTTCTCCATTCTTTATTGGATATGGTGGTAAGCAAAGTGACAAAGGATGAGGAAAAGGCAGAGGTACTTAATGTCTCCTTTGCCTCAGACTTTAATACAACAATAAAACCATTTATTCTTTGGGTACCCAGACTGCTGAGCTGGAAGATGGATGGGGAAAAGAATGAAGCCCCAATAATCCAAGGGGAAATTGTTAGTTGTTAGAATGGATCACCAGCCCCAAAGAGTGGTGGGGAACGGAGTTAAATCCAGTTGGTGGCTGGTCACAAGTGGTGTTCCCCAGGGATCAGTGTTGGGGTCAGTTCTGTTTAGTATCTTTATCAATGATCTGGACTTGGTGAATTTGAAGACAACACCAAGTTGGGTGGGAGTGATGATCTGATGGAGGGTAGGAAGGCTGTGCAGAGGGATCTGGAGAGGCTGGAATGATGGGCTGAGGCCAAATGTATGAGGTTCAAGGCCAAGTGTCGGGTCCCGCCCTTTCATCACAACAGCCCCATGCAGTGCCACAGCCTCGGGGATGAGTGATGGGAAAGCTGCCCAGTGGGAATGGATCTGGGGCTGAACATGAGCCCAGGTGTGCCCAGGTGGCCAAGAAGGCCAGTGGCATCCTGCCTGTATGAGCAATAGTGTGGCCACAGGACCAGGGCAGTGATTGTCCCCCTCTGCTGGGCTCGGGAGAGGCCACACCTCAAATCCTGGGGTCAGTTCTGGGCCCCTCACTGCAAGAAAGACATTGAGAAAGAAAACTGAGAGATCCTGAGAGCAAGAGTTCAAGTAAATTGATAGGAACTATGTTCCACAGCCTAAACAGTATTGGTTTTCTTCCTTCTACCACAAATAAGGGAAAGAGTTCACGGATAATTAAGTTTTCTTAAGCCAAAAAATCTCGACTTCAGGAGCATTCCAATATGATGCAGACACTCAAGCAAAACATGAATGGCACAAATTGGGAATGGAATTTCTGTGGCACATCACCCACAGCTGGGGTTATCCTGGTTGTTTTCCTGTTTAGCTCATTTTTAGCCATTAGCTCTTACCCTCTTGGTGAGATCATTTCACTGAGTTGAAGACCTACCGTGTTTATTCAACATATTTTGCTGCTGCAGTGTCTGGCAGCACAGGAATTCATGAACAACCACTTTGACCTTACTGTGGTAATGGAAAATATGTCAAATGTATTGATTCCACTGCTTTCCCATTATAGTTCAAGGGAATGAGCCAACTATGGCAAGTGTTTTTAACTGCATTAATAGACAGAACAATGTGTTCTAGTACCAGATAAGAGCTTTACCTGTTGTGATGCTTGAGTGCCCACCCTGCTGGATGCAATCAATAGGAGTCTCATCCTCATTTTAGCAGAATCCACAGAGTTTGTGGCACATTCTGAGTGGTTTTAAACCATCAGTAACAAAGCCACAGAGCATTCAAAGGGGAACTGTGTTGTAGAAATGCACCAAGGAAAAAATCAGAGACGAGAATCATAAAACCATAGAGTGGTTTGCGTTGGAAGAGACCGTAAAGATCATCTCATTCCACCCCCCTGCCATGGGAAGGGACACTTCCCACTAGCCCAGGTTGCTCCAAGCCCTGTTCAACCTGACCTTGGACACTTCCAGGGATCCAGGGGCAGCCACAGCTTCTCTGGGCAACCTGTGCCAGGGCCCCACCACCCTCACATTATAGAATTTCTTCCTAATTTCTAATCTAAACCTACACTCTCTAAGTTTAAAGCCATTCCCTCTTGTCCTGTCATTATATGCTCTCATCCAAAATCCCTCTCCAGCTCTCCTAGAGCCCCTTTAGATACTGGAAGATCTCTGAGCCCACCTTCATAGCACATGTGCCCCAGCTTCTTAAGCATCTTTGGGGCCACCTCTGGACCTGCTCCAGCAGCTCCATGCTCTTCCTGTGTTGGATCCCCCAGAGCTGGAGGCAACACTGTAGGTGGGGTCCCACCAGAGTGGAGTAGAGGGGGGGAATCCCCTCCCTCAACATGCTGGTCACACTTTTGATGACCATTGGCTCCAGCAGTACAAGAGTAAGGGCAGATGACAGGAGGTTTGGTACCTCTGGCTGGCTGCAGAGCACTGCTCTGAACCACACCCTTCAGCCTGGCCACTGTGGATGTGACCTGCTACTCATTAAGTGTCAGAGTCTCAGCTATCAAAGCACTTGAATTCTTCTTGATATATAATCCCCAAAAGTCTGTTGGGTGCCAGTAGAAACAGGCTGGAAGATGCTACAAAAGTCATGTGTTAGAAGCTTTAGGCACTGGCTTGACCAGCAACTTCCTCGTGAAGGGAAGAGGAGAGGCAGGGAACGACCTGGAGTTTTGTCAAGGAAGGTTTAGGTTGGAGATTAGGAAAAGATTCCTCCCCCAGAGGGTGGTTGGGCACTGAACAGGCTCCCCAGGGCAGTGGGCACAGCACCAAGGCTACCAGAGCTCCAGGAGGGTTTGGACAATGCTCTCAGGCACAGGGTGTGACTTCTTGGGATGATCCTGTGCAGGGATAAGAGTTGAACTCGATGATCCTTTTAGTTCACTTCCAACTCAGCATATTCTGTGATTCTGGGATATATTCAACCCAGAATTAGACTGATAGTTCTGCTCTGCAGAAGTCTGGTCAATATGATGGTGTACTCTATATAAAATGAGATTTTATTTCTGCCCAGTTACTGGTGAACATGGAGGATAACGAACAATGAATTCCATCTGGCATTTAAGCTTTTAAAATCCCAATCCTAAAATTGTTATTCAAATCCTACCAGAAAGTTCATTTGCATTTATATGTCAAAATGCAGAGGAGAGGATCTTGGAAGAATTAAATGACAGATAGAAACATCTTGTTAAGCTTCACCAGAGCCAGAAAAGAGTGAAAATGCAGAAGAAACATAGTAGTGAAACAGAACCACTTAACCTGGGAGACACTCCTTAACATCATCATAAAGTATCACACATGTTCTCCTTCAATTGACTTTAATTTATGGGATTCCAGGGGTACCATTAAAACCAATTTTACAACAGTATTTCTGGCACTCTGACGTACTGTAAAATAAATTAGGAAAAAAGAGGAAAGGTGGAAAAAATATTTATTGCTCCTTTGCTGTTAAGAAATAAGGGCTGTATCAGACCATCTGTCAAGAAGAAACAAATGAACAGACATAAGTGAGGGCTTCAGTAATGTTATGTGGGAGGCAAGACAGCAGATCAGAAGGTCACAACTCCTCCTCAGCAGAGTTTTTCCAGGAGAAGGTTGGTTTTAGTAGTCAGCAGTGCTCTCATGGATAGAGGCAGCTCATCCTTGTCCACATCTGCCCACTGCCCCACTGTAAATGAGCAAATATCCACTCACAGTTTAGTTGACTGAAGTGACCTTTGCCATAAATCAGCGATTTAAACTTGGCTGACTCGCATGGTCAGACAGTTTAGTCATTAGTTCCTCACCTTTCAGTGTGATTATGAAAGGCAGGGATATTTTTTTACACCGTTATGAGGAAGATAATAGATCTCATCACCCCAGGAAACTGGGAAGTGGAAGCTTTAAAGAATCAAAAATGAACTGGAATGTAAAAGTATTTCAGAAATACTCAGGGTTCTCACAGTGTGTGGTGAACAATAAGGTATTACTAATGAAGCATTAATTAAAGAATAATAATAAAATACATACTTCAGGGCTCAGACTACAGAGGCATCAAAAAGACCTGTTTGAAGAGATGTTATAACCCTCATGCAAGGGATATAATTCCCCAAAAGTGCCTGCCAAAGGCTGCTTGCCTTGTGCAAGGAATGAGCCAAGATGTATTTGCTGCTGTGGGAGGCACTAACAGGGTCTCAAGGATCATTTCCCTTTCTTGTAGCAATCCAGAATGTTCTTCTGCAGCAAAGGGGACAGGGCAAGTGTAGGAAATGACCTTTTTCACCTGCACATCCTTCTGCAGGTGTCATATCTGCAAATGGGAATTCAGTGTCACTGTTAGGAGGGGGATGTAGATTCATATTCTTTCAGCAGAGAATTCCTGCTGTTCCTAACACCACTCTTCCCCAGGAGTTCCTTGGAGAAGCTAAAGGAAAAGTAACCTATTAAAGCAACACTCAAAATCAGAAGACCATTAATGCACAAATTATAATGTCAGTTATTGTCTGATAAGGGTCAATTCTAAGCAAAATGCGTGTTCTGAAGAGAAAAAAAACCCAAAACCCACATCCTAAAACTCAGAATTTACTGTAGATGTTATATCAGCAAGAATCTGGTTAGATACGGAAGAGGATTGCTGGTGTGAGATCATTCTCTCCCATCTTTACCAGCTTGAAAAAGTTTTAATGCTGCCTGACACTGACCAGTGAGTCCCTGAGGTTGAATTTCAGAGCACGAGTAGCAGGGACCACATTACACTTAGAGATCTCTCCTCTTCACAGAATAATAATTACACAAAATAAATAAATGTAAGGCTTGCAAGTTACTTCATCTGTCATTTGAAAGGACGCAACTCAAAGCCTCTCTTGCAGGGTGAAGTGACCTTGAGCAAACATGAATTGCTTCCCCACCAAGGTTAAGGCCTGTTATGGTCTGATAAGTGTCAGTTCTGAGCAAGATGCATGTTCTGAAGAGAAAAAAACCTCAAAACCCACATCCTAAAACTCAGAATTTAGATGTTATATCAACAAGAATCTAGAGGTGGGAGAGGAGTGCATGGTCTGACATCATTCTGTACCATCTTTAGCAGCTTGAAAAAGCTTTAGTGCTGCCTGACACAGAGCAGTGAGTCTCTGAGGCTGAATTTCAGAGCACGAGTAGCAGGGACCATGTTACACTCAGAGATCTCTTCCCCTTTACAGAAGATAAATAAATAAATACAAGACTTGCAGGTTATTTCCTGTCTCATTTGAAGGGACACCACTCAAAGCCTCTCTTGCAGGGTGAAGTGACCTTGAGCAAACATGAATTGCTTCCCCACCAAGGTTAAGGCCTCTTTAGTCAGACAAAGTGTCATCACAGAACCTCTTTGTGCTCATACTCCAGGGCTGTAAATCCCACTTCTCCTATGCCCTGGGACTTTATTCATACATCTTTTAGCCCAGCAGTGATAGGGGAGTACAGAGATGTCTGGTTTCTCCAAGGGTTTGATAAAGTCACGATCGACACCACGATGAGGACCAACTTGTAATGGAGACAAGAGACTTCACTGTGGAAATTTAAGTGGGATAGTTGGACCTGAAAGCTCAAAAAACGGATGCCCATCAGTAGCTTGGGGCCATACAGGACCATTCAAAGAGATACAAACTCTTTTGACTTACACCTCCAGTTTTAAGTTAGGAAAACCCTACCAAAGTATTCTGGATCAGTCATAGAATTCATCTCAATTCACTCTAAAGTTGTTATTCACTTGTCTGTAACAGGTATCTAAGTGCTGCTGAATATCCCCATGGATAAAATCAGCACCTACAAGGGGCTAACAGGGAGGAGATCTGACCTACAGGAGACCTGGAACCTCCTGGCAAGGAGGTGAAGTCCCAGAGGGATATTCAGGTTTATCCAGGTTATCTCTGGTGGAACAAGATGCCTATTTTAAGAAAATGTATCCATCTCTAGGTGCATGCACTATAGGTGTGTATCTCTGGAATTGTCCTTGCTGTTGTGATCAAGGCAATGGAAAAAAAAAAAAAAAGTCTTTTGTTTTAACAAACAAAATTTTTAAGTTTTGCTTCACCCACCGTGTTTCAGATGTCTGCTCTAGGAGGAGATAAATCAGGCAATAAACTTAAGAAGCCTCTGCATGGACTGAATTTGGACAACTTTAGGTATGTGGCAAATGTATTGAACCAAATACCTCAAATTTAATGATATATTACTTTGCAAACTAAGGATGAATGGAACTCTCAGCAAACCATTTTGTGGTTGATTTTATTTGCTTTTCTTTTGTTAGATGATACTCATGTCTTCCCAAACAAAATGCAGTCAATCCTTTCTCCCAATATCCACCAAATTTCTCAGTAACAGAAGGTGACATTTTATTCTGGATGAAAACACACGTTTGTGTGAGTTCAGAGACTGCTATTTTAAAATGGAACTTCAATCTTTATTAAAAATGCCTTCAGTAAATAAACTCTTCCAACAGTAACAAAATCAATGACATTATTTCACTGCTAAGGTATTGCTTAGGAGTTTCTTTGTGTGCTTTTAAGACAGCTTTTCAGTGCTGGCACTGAGATCCCAAGGCATTCACACAACTCATTTAAAATAATGAGGATGGGTTACCTTTAAAGTCCACGGAAATCAATGGAAGGTTCTTGGCTTTAATCAAATAGTGTGGTCAGCAGGACCAGGACAGTGATTGTCCCCCTGTTCTCAGCACTGGGGAGGCCACACCTTGAATCCTGTGCTCAGTTTTGAACCCTTCATGACAAGAACATGGAGGGGCTGGAGTGTGTCCAGGGAAAGGAGCAGAGCTGGGGAAGAGTTTGGAGCACAAGTCTGATGAGAAGCAGTTGAGGGAGCTGCCTAAATAGGATTCCTTTACCCACCAGGTCAGGAAAGCATAAAAGAGAAATCATTTGCCCCTTCTGCATTCTGGTGTCACCTCAGTCTGCACCTCTCAGGTGCCAAATCTTCCAGCTAAATCCTAAAGGGGGCATTTCCATAGGGAATTTTGTCAGCTCTGATTTCATATATTCCTGAATATTCCTCTTACAGAAGGAAAGGAGCTGAGTTAGAAAGGCAGATGGAATGAGCAGACTCACTGGGTGTAGGAAGAGCAGAGGCAGTGACTGGCTTTGCACAAGACTCCTTTAGGAGTAGCCACCACTAATCCTTCCAAATCCTTCCAAATGGCTTTCCACAACTCTACAGGAAGGAAAATAGCAGAAGGACCATGTCATTTCCCCATGGGAATGGCTCTACCCCCTTCCCAACCTGTGTCTCAAACCAGCTCTGCCCCAGGGAGTAGAGTTTTCATAAGGCAAATGTTTTCTACTCACTGCACTCAATGTGCTTTGCTCCTCACTTAGTAGATAGTATATAGATATTTATAAGTAACACCATATTGGGGGTTTTTTGTGGGTCTGGTGTCCCCCTTACTAATTTTACTGATCTGTTAATGGGAATTATACTCCCCATCCTTGTAGGAGCTATGTGTAAGAAATAAGAGATTCTATTTTCCCTCATCATTGGTATCATTAAACTTTCAGAGGTTTACAAACTGTGTCAGAAAACCTACCCTATTCCTCTGGATACAGGCACTTTGTATGAGAATAAAACTAAATACATAAATAAATTAAATATCAGTTGGTCAAGAAAGGAATAACTTGTGCTTTCAACAAGCAATTCCCCATTAACGATAGTCCATAATTTACCTATGAAATCTGGGGTGAGTTACACTGTCATTAAGATACAATCAGCATCATAACCAACATAACACAATTTGAACAAACATTTATAATAGTATTCAAAAGCTACACCGCAAAAAATTAATTTCCAAGAGTAGTTAAAAAATGGAAATAATATTAAATAACTGGTGTGCTTTTTAATGTATTTATTTAAAAGCAAAAAGTTGTCAAATCAACAATCCTCCTTCTCTCTTGGTCATGCAAAAATTACCTTGACTGGCAGTTATTTTATCAGAACTAACATTTTACCATAACTAACAAAGATATCAAGGTTAAAGTAGCAATAGCATAGAAATTTGTTCTAACATTGCCTTTTGAAGTCCATCTTTTTGGATGAAGTGTCTTTTTTTGAACAGCGTGGATCTAGATACCAGCTGGAACAACTAATTTTGGGATGTGAGGGACTTCAGGGATACAAAACAAGTTTGACTTCTGGGCTTTTTTTTAAATTTGTTTGGGGTTTTTCCCTCATGAACAAGTCCTAATTGAAAAGGAGTTAATTTAGGAAGAACTAATGGCTTATGCTACGCAGAAAATGAGGCTAGAGGACTTCCATGGTCTTCTCAATTTAATAATCTGTAAAATGATTGTGCTGCACATGCATGGAGTTCGAAAGTGCCAAGCACATGAGACAACAGCAATCCAATTCTGAGAAACATTCCAGCACTTCCTGAGGCTGGGAAGTGAGAGCTCATAGTACCATATGTCATCTGTCACACTCTCTGGCGTGTCAGATCCCTACACCCATCCCATGATCCAGCGTGTGTGCGCTTGGGAGCAGAGGGAAAAGTCTGACAGTGCCAGAGATTCACAAGCTGCTTTTCTTCCTCAGCTGCAAAAGAGGGGACACCGAGTACAAATGCTGGGAAGGCAGTGGGAAACTCATGGAGTTATTGCCCAACTCTGCTTAGGCTGCTCCTAAGAGGGGTGTAAAACACAGAGAGGAGACCCAACCTGCAGAGCCTGCAATCTAAGCCAAAAATAATTATAAAAATCTCAGTTGCATGAATTACACCTTTCCCAGAAAGCAGCTGAGCACGTTCTCACCTGTTTTCTCCCCCTGAAGAAAAGAGGATCTCCAGATTTTCACAGCACCCACATATACTGCTAAAATATTCTGGGAAACCAGTAATGTGTGCTCCTTGCCCAGCATGTCTGGAGAAGGTGCTGACCTTGCCCATACTGAACTCAATCATTTCTCAGGACCTTCCCTCTGGTGGAAGGTGTCCCTGCTCATGTCAGGGGAGTCGGAACTAGAGGGTCTTTGAGTTGGTTTGGTCCAACTCAAACCATCCTGCGATTCTGTGATTTCATGTAAAAAGGGATAGGGAGACTCTTTGTATTTCCCATGTTCATCTGAATTTCTCACAGTCATTCTCTGAAGGGTTAATACCTTCTGCTCAAACCTTTTCCTCTGGGACTGAGTCCAGGTGGAGCACTGGTTGCATTCCCATCCTGCATTTGTTTGCCAAGTGCTAGTGCCTTTTTCCTCCTGGTTTATCTGTCCCAGGGCTTTACCCCTTTGTTCTGTTGCTGAAGCTGTTCCTGAAACTCAGCCCCCTCCTGCTCCTACTCAGCACCCTGAACCCTTCTCCCATGCACAGCCAAATAGTGTTGATGGCAAATTGCTCCTGATATAAGTAGGAAAACCCAGCTTTTCTTAGTTATACTCTTTTAAGCCCTGCCCTCACTCCTCCTCAGCACTTTTGATTTAAAGCCAGTTCAGACAGACTCCAGCATAGCCATGGTATGTCCAAACTCAAACCAGTCAGATATATTTTCCTGGGCTTTCAGTCACTGTTTGCTCAGCATGAGGCAATATCAGGGTATTTAATCCCCTGATAAAAAACCTCCCACAAGTATTGGTAACAACAATCAGGGTGGAGGCACAGAATGGGGCAGAGCAAGTTTTTATGTGCATGTTCTCTGTCAATATTTGTCTGTGTGTGGAGTCACCCTACGGTCTGTTAGCCCAGTTCTGGGAAAGTTTTCAGGTCATTATAGTGATTTTAAGAAAAATGATATCATTCAGAGGTTGGGAGAAAAATAAGAGGAAATTGGACATTTCATAGAAATCAGAAATTTTATGCCTCCCGGTGGCTACTCAAGAGAAGGATTTTTTTTTCTTTTCAATCCCTAATGGCTCCCTTGTGTCCAGGGATGAATGTTATCAGGATGGGGAATGTTAGCACCACCAACTCCAGCAGCTAATCCTCAAAATTGGCTCTTCCTGTTTGTGCTCCAAGTGTTCAATCCTTGACCTTTTTGCTCTAACCAAATAAGAGCCATTATTTTCAAATTTATCAGTGTTGCTATAGCTACCAAACCGTGTGTGCCAGCCAATATTTTTTAAGATATGAATAACAAGGATATATTATATACTTTACAGAGTTTGCCATTATCATGACAATAAATTCACATGCCTTTGCAAAGAGTCAGAGGGTAATTTGTAGATAGGAATGATTGAGTTTAATGGTGCTTATTTTATCCTTTTGGGTGGGGATCAGCACTGTAGGAGGGGCTGGATGAAAAAGCACTTTGGAGGTGTTTCCTGTAGTCAAGGCTGATAGATGAACATCTCTAGAAATTGGAAGGAAGGAAGAAAGAAAAAGAGAAAAAGAGAAAGAGAGAAAGAAAGAAGGAGAGAAAGAAAGGAAGAAAGAGAAGAGAAGAGAAGAGAAGAGAAGAGAAGAGAAGAGAAGAGAAGAGAAGAGAAGAGAAGAGAAGAGAAGAGAAGAGAAGAGAAGAGAAGAGAAGAGAAGAGAAGAGAGAGAAGAGAAGAGAAGAGAAGAGAAGAGAAGAGAAGAGAAGAGAAGAGAAGAGAAGAGAAGAGAAGAGAAGAGAAGAGAAGAGAAGAGAAGAGAAGAGAAGAGAAGAGAGAAAAGAAGAAAAAAAGAAAAGAAAAGAAAAGAAAAGAAAAGAAAAGAAAAGAAAAGAAAAGAAAAGAAAAGAAAAGAAAAGAAAAGAGAAAAGAAAAGAAAGAAAGAAGAAAGAAAAGTCTACTGGCACAGACCATCATATTGTACCTACTATTTGCAGATGGAATTCTTTAGAAACTGAACATTTTATCAGGCTGTTTTCTGCATACTCCAGTGACTATACATTCCATGCTCCAATTCGGGTTTAAAAGAGGCATTTTAACTGTTCATATTTCTGTACTTTCCTCCCACCATTCTGTCACAGCCATTTCCACTTCTCACAGGTTGTGTGTTATGTACCAGCCATACTCCAGCTGCACTCTGGGTGATAAAGTGTTGCTAATTTGCTTGAAATGCTGACAAGGAAAACTCTATAGACTGTAAATAATAACTTCATTGTTTTCCAATAGTTCAACAAAGGAGCTATTTGTTGTGTTGATTTTCTATAATAGCACTTATGACTTGTGAACACTCTGTAGAGATAAGTGTGTGTTAGTTCTTTAGCAGCTGAGGCATGGGAAGATAAAATTCAATCTGCTGGTAGCTGGAGGTGTTTCTTTTACACAAAATGTATTGTGGAATTGGGGGAACTGAGAGATAGTAACTTATGATTGCATAAAACTCACCATCATTGTGTCTGCCTCCATATAATTATAATTACATAGCATTATATATTTAATATGCATGTTACAGATATTATATATTTTATATATATTATATTTATATAGTATTCATAATATATTTATTATATTTATAATGTATTTATATACACTATTGTATTGCTTGATAGTTTTGGTGATTTTTTAGAGTAGTGTTTTCACTACAATATAATGGCTAATATTCTTCTATTAGGAATTGAAAGGACATCAGAGTGGTTTCCCACAGAAAGTTTTAGTTGTTTGTAGGGGAAATGGGAAGGCTGACAGAATTTCCATGTTTCATTTCCATTCTGCAGGTCATGGGAAGGAACTTTCAGTGAAGGATAATCAGTCCTGAAAGCTGAATTTCCCTCTCCCCTGTGGCACAGAGGCAGCTGCAGTGACTGTGACTCCCATGTCAGCTGGTTTGGGAAGCGCTGGAGATGAGCTTTTCACCAGGAACATCAAAGGCAAGGGCAGAAGGGAGTTGTGTCCAAAATTACTTCCTGGCTTGCTCAGGTACCATAACCAGATCAGAGCAGCAGAAAAATAACTTATTTAATTTATAAATAGAGAAGAACATCAGAGTTTCCCCAGTTAGAACAAAGTTACTTCAGTCCCACATAACCAGTGGGAAGCCCACAGCAGTCTGTCCTACAGAAGGCTGGGGGAAGAAAAGGTGAAAGGGAATCTCAGCGAAAAGAAGGATTTGTGGCATCTTTAAAAGCTGCCACATCATGATTTCAGAAGTTACACTTCATTGATTAACAGTCAGTGCATTCCTCCCACATCTCACAGAGCTTCTGCACAGATAATCATTAAATGTGGTGTTTAATGGAATTACAGGGAAACCAATGCCTGCACACAGAGCTCCTCATCCTGTTTGGTTGTTCACCAAGGGCATAAATAACCCAAGCAGATCAAGCAGAACTCTCAGAGTGAAATAAGGGCAGAGGGATTGGCTTTGGAAGAAGATTTAATTTCTGTGCTTAATTATTTAGATTTGAATTTGAAGAAATTGGATCTGATTTGTAAGGGTTAAAGGAGGCGTTTACACACCTCAGTGCTCTCCTTGTTCTCAGATATTTTTGCTATTTGGCTTCAGATAAATTATAAAAGTGGGTATTAATCACAACTGATTTGGGAAATCTTCAGTGGTGGCATTTACAGCTGAACTTGTCACATTGAGTTCCCCATATAGATTTATAATTACAATGTAAATCAGCTAATGTGCATCTGTCATATACATTTCTATGAGATGAACTCTGCCCTTCAAACTCCTTTTTCTCTCTGCTCACACTGAGGAGATCCAGGTAACTGTCCCACAGGAATTGTCCCATCAATACCCTGTGAGATGTTGCAGACATCTCTATTTGGCTAGATGAATCTTATTCTTATTTAAGCTCTTTAAATTCTACCTCATCAAATCAGGTTTAATAAATATAACCACAATTATCTGATGACAAATCTTGTCCATGCTCTTTTTTTCTCTCATGTCACACCTTGCAATTTGTTGTTTATTCTTTTGTATGTCTCCATGCTTGGAACAGCCCCTCTGAATGAATTTAAAAGTTCACAGACATTTTTCTTTTCATACTTCTTTCTGGTATTTTGCTCTCAGGAAGTCAACAAAATGATACTCAAAGTGTGTAAAGTATTTATGCCTTAATGTTATACAAATTTCCACCTCCTAGTGAGATCATCAAGGTTTATCATGTTTCTATTTAACTAAATCTTGAGGATATTATTTTTATATAAATATTTATATTCATTTTCCAGACTGGGAGCAATTTTCTATATCTTGTTCTAGGCAAAATCCTGCCACTGCTCCTGGTTCCACCTGTGTTTAAATGTACAAAGCTGTGCAGTCCAACAGCCAACAACCTGGTTCATGTGCTGTGCTTCTAATTCCCTCTTCTGGTACCCAGAACAGAACTGTACCCTTCCCATTTTTAAGCTGGCAAGGGTTTCCCATGAATATTGAGGAGAAGATGTATTGTAGAGTGTCATGTGCAGGATTTCTGAGCACTCCACAACTGATTGTTCAGGATGTTCAGGAAACCAGAGGAGCTGAAAGACCCCTCAGGTTTCTCCCACACAAGACACTGAGGTGGGAAATCCAGCAATAATATACATTTCTCATGAAGTAAAGACACATGAGGTACAAAGAATTATTTATTGAGGTTAATTGATGTTATATTATGATCTTAGTGCCATGCCATGACCTTTCACAGCTTTTACAGCAGATAACAGGCCTTGTGATGTACCAGGCACATGCACCACCCTTGTGCCTGGAATGTGTTCCAGAGGGAGTTTTCCAGTTTCAGAGGGACCCTCAACAACCACCTTCTGCCCACAGAGACTTTATCTCACCCAAATTCACCTATTTATGGTTTAGATGAGCAAATAACCCCATGCAGGTCCCCCTAGTGATTGCAGAGGAACAGATCTCTTAAAATGTGAGTCGTCTGCCTTTTTCCAGACACCCTCTTTAGGATGAGAGGATTTTAATCTTGGACTCTATTGAATACATTAAGTGGAAATTCAGGAAAGAGAAATTAAAATTGCAGTAACAGGCTCAGGTGTAGTTCAGGTGGGCAGGAGGTGCCTCCTACACTCAGAATCTATCCTCCAAGACATGATTATTTCTTCTCACTTTATACTTCTTCCTTGTGCTGAAGTAGAAGGAAAAAGAGAAGTGTGGGATTGATGCTACGAAAAGGCAGTATACTGCTTTTAAATAACTGCATAGATGATATAAGTGTACAGAGCAGCACTTTATCCTCTTGGTTGAATAAAGGTGAATGCATCATTAAAACTTAAATGCAACTGCTTGTAGCAAAGAGAGGGTCAATGGCTGTTCTGCTGTAACACAGATCCTCTTTCTCCCTCTTGAAGTGCACATGCAGCTCCAGTAAATCCAGAAAAGCAGTGATTATTCCTTATATATATATACATAGATTCTTTTCACGGTCTTTGTGTTGATTATTGATTCAGTCATAACAATTTTATTGCCTCTCTCTAGCTTTTTTGCAACTGAAATAGCTTTTTAAGGCTGAAAGTGGGGAAAAACATGGTTTATTCAATTTTGCTCACTCACCAAGAAAAGATGCTTAGCCTGGAAAGACTTGCTGGAGGACAATGATAACAATATTATCCCCTGATGTGCTCTTTTTATCAGCATGTTTACAAGAGATTGCAGGAGTGAAATGATTTGTGCAAGTTCATCCTCTGCACTCTCAGCCAGAAATCCTCTCTCCTGAGTCCTTGGTCTGCAATTCTTCCTCCACTACATCCTTCTGTCCCTATACATTTTTAAGTAACAAATGGCACTTCTGGTTATGTTTAAGTTCCCTTGAAGTTGTGATGTTGAACTTTTGCTCTCACCAACCTTTGCTCCCCTCACAGCACAGAGACACAAGTTATTTTACAAAGGACCTTCAGCCAGCTCTCTACAAGTGCTGCAAATGGTGCAGTGCTGATAGGGCAGGAGATGAAATGTGGAGAAGACCCAAGATCATCCAATTCCACCCCCCTGCCATGGGCAGGGACACCTTCCACTAGCCCAGGTTGCTCCAAGCTCCATCCAACCTGGCCTTGGACACCTCCAGGGATCCAGGGGCAGCCACAGCTTCTCTGGGCAACCTGTGCCAGGGCCTCCTCACCCTCACAGGGAAGAATTTCTTCCTTAGAGCTGACCTAAATTTCCCCTCTTTCAGTTTGAATCTGTTACTCCTTGTCCTGTCACTACAATTCCTGATAAAAAGTCCCTCTCTGGCTTCCCTCTAGGCCCACTTCAAATATTGGAAGGCCGCTATGAGATCTCCATGCAACCTTCTCTCCTCCAAAAACACCTTCAGCATTCGAATTTCTACCTTCCCCCGATGGACTGTCCAGCTTGAGAACAGAACTCCACTCATGGAGTTGGGTTTTTTGGGAGATAAAAGGTGCCTTGAATGTTCCCTGTGGAATTGGCTTCGCTCTGGTGGCAAAGGCATCAGGCTATGGAAGGGGGAATCCTCTGGATGAAAGAGGAGAGTGGGGCATTCAGCATCCTGAAATCTCCACAGTGGTCCCTTTACAGCTGGAATAACCCAGCCAAACCTCTGGGAAGTTTTCTTTAGGTTGACTTCAATTTTGTGCACCATAAGATGTAAAGATGAGGGCAAGAAATGGAAAACCTGAAGCACTCGACAACTCAGAAGAAAATTTTGAGCAGTGTTTAGTCTCAACGAGGGACAGGAGTTCATATTTTCTCAAAGTAAGTAGCATTAAAAAAATAGGAATGCTGCAACCTTCCTTTTAAAGCTCACACTGGAAGATGATTTGTCTTTAAAGGCAGTAAAAACTACAGTGTTGAAGAGAAACAGTTGTTTATATAAGGACTATGCTTTTAAACTAAATCAAAAGGCCACCTAAGCACAGGTTTAACTATAAAGATTCCACTCATCCTATTCCTATTTATCAAATCTCTTCTGCTTATGTCTTGTTGACCACAAAGCCACGCATGGAATAGTTTTGATCCACTTGGAATTTAGGGATAAGGACATAGTTCATATCCTGACTGCTCAACAAAGGCATCTTTTTAAAATACATGGGAGCTTCAGTAAGGCAAGGAATGTTAAAAGAACCACCAAAACATCCTTATGTTCGCTGATAATTCTCTACATGAAGAAAAGAACAAGGAAAATATGGCAGAAAAAGCACCTGGCAGTGTAGCAGTGGAAAAAAAAAAAAAATCAATAACTAATTCTAAGAAGAAGATTAGAATTGAGATCAACCTGTGACAGTGGTGGGGATTTTTTGCCCTTTTTTTTGGTTTTGTTTTTGATTTTTTTGTTTGTTCTTTTTCATTTGGCGTTTTTTCAAGTAACTTTTAAAATATTCCAGATCTTCTTGGAATCCCGTGGGCTGTAACCAATGGCTAAGCATGTGTTTGGGAAAGCAAATGACTAATTTTCTGACAACTTGAAGACTTTTAAGAGACACATTCCTGGAACAGAACATTTCACGGCGTATTTAAATGATTTTGCCAGTGAAGGACATTTATTAGTCCTGAACCTTGTAGACACTGAGAATGGGGCATTATTATGATTTCCCAGAACAATAATACTTTGCCACTCTCCATTAATTTGAAAGGACTCTGCTCTATGTGCACAAGGGGTAATTATAAGAGTATATTAGAGCTTTTTATTTTTTCCCCACTAGCATTTTTTTAATTTTTTGTCTTTTTTTCTATGTCAATGCTGCAGGTCTGTCCTGTTTAAACACTCTGATTCTGGTACTTAAGGCCTATAAATGCTCCGACTGTGCTTCATTTTCAGATAATTTAATCTTGTATTTAAATCAAGGAGCAGGGCAACCTGAACCAGAATCTCTGGTTATAAACAGACTTGGAGCTCACAAACAGTCACTCTGACAGCAGCATTTCCCACTGTGATCCTGCTCTTCCCTCAAATTTGCCAGTGGAATTCTGAATTTGGCTGTTCCCTGTTCCACTCGAGCAAGAATGAGAAGAGCAAAATGCTGGTCTTTCCTAAATCATCTTTTCTTGATTGAAAATTAAGGAACACTCAGAGAACTAGACCTGCTAAAAGACCTGAGGGTAGGAAAACCTCCAGGAGAGGAGAAGCCTGATCACTTATCCACTGCTGATAGAGGGAATGCAGGAATCCCAATCCACATCCTAAACTGGATGTGGGGGGAAGAAATAACAGGAAAAAACATCAATCCATAGCATCTGTATCACTACTGTATTTCCAAATACATCTATTCTCACACTATTTTGTATGTGAAGTATTACATGTATTAGTGTTCCTAAATTAGATTATTAAATATAAATTATAGTATCAAATGATTAGCATTCCTAAATGCAGAATCCTGCATTTCCTTCCTTCCAGATCTTGAATTAAAGTATGTATTTTGTTCTGTTTTCCAGGTTTTTGACCATTTTATCCAGAAATGTCTCCAGATATTTCCTCCAAGAGCTTATGTTCTGGAGAAAAATGCCAAACGGGGAGTGCTGCAACTCCTGAGGGGTTTGTGTCTCTTGGCTTGTAATGACTTTTGGCTTTCATTATTCCCTACTCTGGAATTCCCCAGTCATTGGAATTGCTGGAATAGGTGTACATGACACACCTTTCACAGTCAAGACATTATTTTTGCCTTTGTACAGCCTCTAAAACCAGAGGGTGGGGATTTCCCCATGTAGATAATTAAACAGGTGATTAAACAGATATTGTAGAAGTATTTAGAATGATTCCACTATTTTCTTGTGGTTTGGGTCCACAGTATTCCTGGAGAAGTTGCATCAAACCCTCATTTCCTTAAAAAAATACTTACTTTTACCTCTACTCTCTGCAATTTCTGATTGAGAACAACACTGGATATTTATATTTGCCAGCATCAGTCTTGTTAACCATCCAACCCACCCTCCAGTTTTACTTGGGGTCCATCAATCCTTTGTTTTCCCAGACCTAGGAATGTGGACCTGCAATACCATTCCTGTCAGAGTGGCTTTGCTTCTCTAATTTCTAATTGAGCTTCAGTTGTTTTCTGTAATTTGGAGGCTTATTGGGCAATGTAGAGAAGGATGGATTTTCCCAGTTGTCTGAAAAAAGCTAAGGAAATGTGAAATGCCTGTTTAAAGTTAAATATTTAATTCTAATTTGAGAGCAAAATAATTATTTTTTGGTTTGAAGGCTTTATTTATTTAGAAACACGTCTTTAATCAAAAGGGTTAAATGTTGCCTTTTAAGAATTGCATTTTAGGCTGAGTGTTTCATTTTGGATGAACTGCAGCTGCTATTCCATGGCTTTTTTTGTATTTTGGTTGTTTCACAACAAAGCATAAAATAAGACTGTTCCTTCTTTCTTCTGTAGACAAGACAGATTAATGGCTGGGAATGAAAATACTGCAGTAATTTGGAAGAGATTTAGGAGCTGGAGCAGTGAACTGAACAAACTGAGGTGCTTCTGACTATATATAATATCTACAGTGTGGGTGTTTACTGAAATAGTCACCCTGGTCTGCCTTTACAGGCAACAGAGGTCAAATTATTATTATTATATTATCATTAAAACTATAAATTATATATAAATAATAATAAATAACATAAATATATTAAAAATATAAAATTGCTATAAATATTGTGTTCTAGAGAGTGGTGTGCCTTCATCAGGCAGAACTATCAAACCATCGTCTCCCATTTCCCCTCAGTGGCTACAAAGGGATGTGAGTAGAATATTTTGCCTGGAGAAGGGTTTGTTGCCCAGATTTGAAGGTGAGATGTTGCTTCCACCCTTCCCTCCAGCTGCCAAACCTGCAGGGAGAAATATCAAAAGGAATGACCAGCTGATGAGGAATTATATGCCAAATCCCAGTCACCAGGTGTGGGGTAGTTGCTTTTTGTAAGGATGCAGAAATAAACAAGGACAGAAATAAGGACAAAAATAAACTAATAAATAGGCTGGGAGAGCTGGGGGGTTCACCTGGAGAAGAGAAGGCTCCAGGGAGACCTGAGAGCCCCTTCCAAGGCCTAAAGGGGCTCCAGGAGAGCTGGGGAGGGACTGGGGACAAGGACATGGAGAGTTAAGACAAGGGGAAATGGCTTCCCACTGCCAGAGGGCAGGGATAGATAGGATATTGGGAAGGAATCCTTCCCTGTGAGGGTGGGGAGGCCCTGGCACAGGTTGCCCAGAGAAGCTGTGGCTGCCCCTGGATCCCTGGAAGTGTCCAAGGCCAGGTTGGACGGGGCTTGGAGCAACCTGGGCTAATGGAAGGTGTCCCTGCCCATGGCTGGGTGGTGGAACTGGATGGTCCCTTCCAACCCAATCCATTCTGGGATTCTCTGGAGCACTGCACTGCAGGAAGGAGGACAACTCATCCTCAGAAACTCAAGAGCAGTGCTGAGAAACACGGTTTGCTTTTTCTGTCTTTTTGTGTCTGATTCCCTCAACTAGATCACATGTGCCTTGAAAAATTATATGGGAATCCAGATCCGAGATTCACTTAGGAAAAGACAAATCCCTGTAATTTATGGGGAAATAAATTTTGCCAGAAATATTCCATCTTCTCTTGTGAAGTGTGTAATGGGTCAACTGATCTGCTTTTACAGGACAAGTGTTGTGGTTCACGAGGAGTTTAAAGACAAAACTTGATTCCCAGGGATATATTTTCAGGAACTGTTTCATGCTAATATTTTATGGGCTAAATATGTCAGGATGAGTCACTTGGAAGACATTAGTTTGGACAGACAGTGACTTCTAGAAATATTTAGTATTTCTTAGTTTCCAGGGTAAACTGGCCCTTAAATGCCTCAGATGTGGAAATGGAGTCATGTTTAATAATTGATAGTAAGTTCCCATAATCAAATATTAATTGCATTCTCTTTTTGAGTAGAGTGCATATTATTGGACACTATACATATTTATGTTAAAGTTATAAAATTTATTAACTTCCTTTTTTTGGACTACGATGTATTGTTATGGGAATCTTTTCAATATTGTAATGACACGGGAAATTAATGTATTTCTGTGCTAATGTACACTTCACAAGAGAAATTATTCAGAGGAAAAGAAGGTAGTGGATGAGATTTCCAAGTTACTTCATCACATCCAGATATATTTCTTCCACCATGGTGACTATTTCAAAGTTGCCTGGCCCAACCAAAAATTCATTTCCCAATCAACAGAGATGATGTCAACCCTCACCTTTAATCGTCTGAAAACTGCCTTTCTATTTAACTTTAAATCTGCTGTTCCTCTGCTTTTGTATCGCTCTAATTAAATAATAATTTATTTAATTTTCTTCTCTAGGCCAAATCCACATATGCCTATTTTCAGGTAACACTCTTCCATAAGAAATTCCCATGGATTTCTGCTGGACACTTAATAAAGTACAGTTTGTGCGTAAAGATTTATAGGAACACACAGAGGAGCTCTGAGCATTGGGTCATTTGTTTCATTCAAGAAAATGCCTGCACTGATTTGAATAGTTTCATAAAATGTTTTAGATCACCTTTTCCTAGACTTCTCTATATTCAAATGCATTTTTCCTTTTTTGGCATTCTGAAATGCCATCCAGAGAAGAAACCTGCATTTTTTTGGCGTGTCAGAATGTGGCTTGGTTTCTTTATGTGCATTTTGGGTAGTTTGTGCCTCTTGCCAAGCAATTCAAGCTTCCAGGGCTAATCCTGGATAATTACCTTAAAGAAAGTCCTTTATCCAAATAACAGTTGTACACCTCCAGCTCCGAAGCCATCTACCTGAGCTTCTTTCCACTTACAGCAAACAAAAATAAGCTGAAGCGTTTTCCCACTGCAAGTGGTGTCTGTAGATAAGAGGGTGACTGGAAAAAAAGAACTCCACG
The DNA here is from genome assembly GCF_009829145.1 of Chiroxiphia lanceolata. Classification (NCBI taxonomy): domain Eukaryota; kingdom Metazoa; phylum Chordata; class Aves; order Passeriformes; family Pipridae; genus Chiroxiphia; species Chiroxiphia lanceolata. The sequence goes on from NC_045637.1 coordinate 153,012,385, forward strand.
ACCGCCTGTGCCTCTTCTCTGAGAATTAAAAAATAAAATACAATTCTACTGAACTGAAGTAGAATTCAACAGTTTGTCACAGTGAGACACTGAGTGTGAGAATTTTCCAAATGTCCCAATTAGGAATTTTGTTCTCAAACCCAAAGACTCACATATTTAAAGGCTAAGCATTTATACAGATCTGCTGTTAAAGATTCTCTAGATAATGAATAAAGCATTACTAACATTTTCAGACAGAAATTTAGGATCCAGAGCAGCCAAAAATCACCTTCTGGAGGTGCCTCGCTCTCTTATCTATACAGACACTTAGATAAAATCATCTTCTGAAGGTGCCTCACTCTCTTATCTATACAGACACTTAGATAATTTATATGAACCACCTGGCTTTCATATGACTTTCTTTGGTTGGTCTAATACTTTCATACAAAACACTTTGCAAGTCTTAAACTCAGAACATCACCAGGATCCCACGGGAGATCGGTTTTGCAACGTTTTCTAGACCTCCTGACATGGTGTGTTGTCATCCATTCTCCACAGTTACATGATAACTGTTAAAAACTTCAACAGTTTATAAAAATAATGCAACAATTATTACTGGATGGTCTAGTTGTTCTTTACTTGGAAGCTTATCCTGATAGACAAACCCCTAGAGAACTGAACTTTAAATAGAATAGAAAAGTAAGACTGCTTAGTCACTTATATGAATTACTACATGGTGGATTTTGTTTCTCTATGATTTATGCCTTCACTTGAAATTTTATGACTGTAGAAATTAAGTTGCAGCTACATTCACATCAGCAGGACAAACAGAAGAGAAATCTGTGGAATTTCCTGTGCTGTCCAAAGGACTAAACAAGACATTTCAGTGGCTTTCTCCAGTTTCTCGTGTGGTGACTCTACGAGGCACAGAGGAATAAATGAAAACTCCTGAATGAAAATTCCCCTGCTTGAGTGGCTACATAGGGGGATAGAAACAGGGCAGGTGAAAATGGTCTGGGAGGGAGGGATTACCTGAGGAAGGGAGAAGACAAAAGGTTTTTCTGGGAGGACACTGGGTGGGACTGTAAGCTGTGAGTTTGAAAGGAAGGCATCTTATCTGGGATGCATCAGAGCTCAAGTGTATTTATGGACAAAACACTGAGGGCTTATGGTCTGTATGTCCAGTAAATTTGATGTTCTGGGAAGTATTTGCATCCAAATACAGGGGCTCTGTAGCAATTTTTCAGACCCATGTGTGACTCCAACCCTTTTCCAGTTCTTTAGAAATGCATTTTTGGGATATTTCATGATACTTGTGGTTTGAGTGCAGGAGAATGTGGGAGTTCAGTCTCCATCTCTTGCAGGCTCCACTGTCTAAACAGTTCAAGTTCTTTGCTCAAGCAAGGGCAAGAACAAATAGAGACAGGACTGTTAAAGGGGGTGGAGATATGAGGCCAGATCTTAGAAAGACCCTCACTCCTTGAATGCAGCAGCTGAGGACACCCACCTTTAGGGCACTTCAGGTGACACTGGACAGCTTTGTGCCAGCAGACAAAGCAAGTTATTTACTGTCAGGTGGTGTCCTGGGGGCTTAAACAGCCAGGTAACATCTAAGACACCTCCATCCAGACACTCAGCTCCAGGCAGCTTTTTCTCTAGGTAAAACCCCTTACTGAGCATCTTATCACTCCTTTTGTCCTATGCAAGGAAATTACATCCCAAGAATCTGAGCATAAAGGACTGGTTGCAGTATCTTTGATGTTGATATCTTGCAGCCCTGCCAAAAGCTTTGCTGATCTACAAAGCAAGAATGAAAGTTTTAGGAAATCAGATTGTGACACCTGTGACACTGGCAGAGCAGTGAAAGGATTATTCTCGTCCCAACAGACTTGTGCTGCTCTATAAATACAGTCACAGTACAGAGGACCAAAATCATTTGTGTTGCTAAACTAGGACATCATCTTAAGTGTCTTTATGTTATGTTCAGGAGAAGAAGACTCTTGGCACCTGAGCTGGACCATCTCTCATCAGACTGATGTTCTGTAGTGGATGTGTCAGCAGTCCAGCTGAAGACTGAACACAATAATTCTTCAACATTTCCCCTCCATCAGTGTAGAAGACGACCTGGGTTAAAGAGTGAGCCCTTGACCCTGAATGATGCACCATAAAGTCATTGATCTCCACTTCCAGCCCTTCCTTTCCCACATGCATGAAGTCAATGGGATTGATTTTTGTGCTGAGCCGCATTGTATTATGATTTTGAAATAATATTAAATTCTGCTGCTCCTGGTGTGCAGAGAAGATATGTGGTTTCTCAGATAGAGACATCTCTGGCAATGCTTTTCAGTTCTCTTCTGCAGCTCATATCCATTTTTGGACAGGAACGTCCGAAAGAGACTATTTTTCTCCAGAATTCTTATATTTACTGTCTTAGCCCAGGATATTTCTTATTTTTTGCCTTGTGTTGCACACTTATGATACTCAGGTCTGACCATGCAAGCACTTTGGGATCTTTTTTGGGTAGTTGGGTCTCAAAGACAAGGATTGCTACTGTTGGTTCTGGTATGTGGATGAGGGTTCAAGTGCTAACACCACTTATTTATTACCTATTACTGCTGCTTTAGTATTTTCAACCAAGAAACCTCTGAGAAGGCACTTTACAAATGGTGCCATCAGGGCTGGTCACATAAATGAGGCAAAATATCCTGAAATTCTAATTAATATTTTAACATCACCAGAACCCATCTGACATATAAATTATATCTCTGCTGGCAGACCAAGGTGCAGTGTCAGGTAAAAAAAAAAAAAAAAAAAAGAAGAAAGATGAAAAAATAGTTCAATCTCGATGGCACAGCCTGTTCCTTCCTCATCCCAGAGATTAAGCTCTGGTAGGACAGAGCTGTTTGACAAACCTTGGCTGAAACTGGAGCTGTTTTTCCTCCAGGAAAACCTGGAAGAATCCTTGACATTTTCTCCCATGAAAAGTTCTTCCAAGAGGAGCAGAACTGTTAAGCTGCTGTGTGATAAGAGAGACACAGAGGGAGAAAGAAAGGGGCATATGTATTGGGATCAGTCTTTTAGGACCAACCAAAACAAGGTGAGGCAAGTCCCTTATTCAAGAGAGTGCAAACCATCTGATAACACCTCGTGGATCCCAGGACCCAAATAATTATGGGAAGAATGCTAAAATGTGCCATATGACTTTCATGTGGTTTTATTCAAGCCAAAATTCAGTTCAACTCAGCTGCCTAATGATTAGTTTTTTCTCTTATGCTCAAGCATTTAGGCTGACCCCTTGACCACTGTGGAAGTGGAAGCACTTCCTAAAAGGGGATTATTCCAACATAGGCAGATGCTGGAAATGCACAGGTTTTGTCATAGCTGATGCTCAAAACTGGACAGTTGAAGTCAGATGTGATGGATTTCACCTTTATGATTAAATCCTTCCTATTGCAACCAAAAAGCCTTTTGCTGTGACTTTAACTTCTGTTGTTCTGAGGATTTTGGTTCTTTTTTTGCTTTATGACTCCACCAAAGCCTTTGCTGCCTGTTCTGTTTGTGTTTCTAGGTTTTTAATTGCGTTTCTTTCCATTTGCTCGCTTTTATGCTTTCTGTGAGCAAAATAACAGGTTTCTTCCTTACATGGAAAACAACTGCTGGAAAAACTAGAAGAAAATGCCAGCTCAAACCCCAGGTCTCCAACAGTCCTGCAGTCTGTGCAACCCTCCCATTATTCCTCAAATGAAAGGATAAAACATTCTGGAAAAGACAGAGTATAATACCTGCTGGCAGGTTTCCTTAGCCAGGACCCAAGACAAAAACTTTGAAAGTGAAGTGTCAAAAAAAAAAAAAAGAATCCTTTTCAAAAAATAATTTTATTAACAGTGTGACAAACATTGCTTTTGTTCAGCTTGGTACCCACAGGGCTTAAGCCAAAACCACTGTCAACATAAACCCAGCTAAGCAAACAGCACTGTAGCTGTGGTTTTCTTTTGCTTTTTGCTCTTTTTTTTCCCATTTAATTCAAAGAAATGACTGTATTTGTGTGAATCTGTGGATGTGTGAGAGGCTTTATCCTTGTCTTACAGCCTGAGTTTTTCCAGCACTTTAAACAACTTACAGGAATGGTGCTATTTTTAGTTCAGTCTTTTGAAACATTTGACCATCTTGAGGATTAACTCTTAGCGGAGCCGATGAGGGGAATTTATTTTCCATTTGTATTATTATCACAGGTGGTGATGGTCACAGTTTTCATGATTACAGCTGCCTAATATTTTTATTTATATAGGCCCATAATTCGTAGCTTCTAGATTTGCAAAATTAACCATTGTGGGCTGAGATGCTCTAGTTCACATTTCTGCCTCATGATGATTTCTCCCTTTCAAATTAATTTTTTAAAAATAAAAGTGAATTCATCTCTGAGAACAACAATAAGAGAAAATTAGTTGCTTTGCTCATGTTAAAAAAAATAATGTCTTTCCCCTTGGTTCTCTTGTGCCTCTGGTGCAAAAGATGGTATTGAAAACTTGAGGGGATGAAAGGGCAAAACTTTTTTATCAGAGGTGGGGGTTTGTGTTTCTCCTGAATAATGTCCCAGTTTGAGTAAGACAAAAACCTCTGAGATATCACCAGCTGCACACAGACAGAAGAAACAACTCAGAAATCTACTTGGATGTCTTAAGAACTACAACAGGGGATCTAAGGGCCCTTAATTCAGGAGGACAGTTCAATGAATGTCCACCCAAACTGATTTAAGACACCAAAGCAAGAGACAGCTCTTCTCTTGTCTTGAGTTTTTCTAATTTTGCGTCCTCAGCAAGAGGCAACCTCAGTATTCAGGGTTCAAATGCACATCCAAGGAGCAGAATCCAGGGCCAGCAGTGGGTAAGGGCATGAGCCAGCCCTGTTGAGCAGCCACAAGCAAATCAAGGGTCTGAAGAGAGTAGCCAGGAGAGGGAATGGCTGGAGCTGTGTCAGGGGTGGTTTTGGTAGAATATTAGGAGAAAGTTATTTATCCAGAGGGTGGTTGGGCACTGACCAGGCTCCCCAGGGCAGTGGGCACAGCACCAAGGCTGCCAGAGCTCCAGGAGGGTTTGGACAATGCTCTCAGACACCTGGTGGGATTGTTGGAGTTGTCCTGTGCAGGGCCAGGAGCTGGACTTGATAAGAAAGACTGTAGGTCATGAGAGACACAGCATGAGATCATGCATACACTTGATTTGGGGCAGAAGTCTGGACTCCCTACACTGGATCTGGAAGGAACAAACACTTTCTGATACTGGTTTAGGACAAAACAAATCCTTGTGTACTGTGAACTGTCTTCTGAATGATCCTATAACGCCTCTTCAATTAACAAGATGTCCCCTTTGGTTGCCCAAAGTCAGACAATATGAACACCCCTCAGAGCTTCAGCTTCACTCTTCCACGGCCCTGGGGTGGATTAACCCTGAGCTAAACCCAGCTGGGAATCCAGCAGGTTTCCATAGTCACTGTAGGGTGTTTGACTGCACTTTTCCACACTGGTGTGCCATGGACAATCCTCTTTTGTCCTGTCAGATCTCAGGCCTTTGAGCAGCACAACGATAACACCCTTTCCCAGCACAGGTGTGATCCTTTTTCACTGCCAGTTCCTGAGCTGATCTGAGTGAGCTCAGGAAAGCTGAAAACTCTGCTTTTGTGTGTCTTCTCCAAGTCAGAATTCGTTTGTCTTGGAGGCAGAACACGTTTTTCTCCCAGTTTTGGGCAGGAGTCCATCTGACACTGAACTCCCAGTATACCTGGTAGGTATCTCAGGTGGCAGAGCTCAGATTCTGCAACTCAAGAGCTGGAACTGCAGGTTAAAGAGAGGAAAAATACAGGAACATAAGTTTGCATTTTTCAGGAAAAAAAACCCCTTTTTTTTCACATTTAATTTTGTTATATTTCTAGCTGAAAGTTTACAGAAGGGTTATTGTATATATTATTGGAAACAGAGCCTTCCTACTTCTCAAGGTTCTTTTGAGAAGTCCTGCTTAGTCTATTATTATCATGATGCATATGTATGACAAGTAGTATTTTAATGCTGTTTGATATGAAATCTAAAAGAACACAGTGCCAAAAGAGAAAGAAAGAGGAAAAATAAATCAGAACAAGCTTAAATTTTTATATACCTTCTCATTTAGGAAAAAAAAAAATAGGACTGCCTTGTGGTGATTTGTGACATTGGATTAAATAATTAAAATATTTTTATACAGTTTTCTAATGTAAAAAAAATTTCATACTTATTCCAGAACTTTTCACAATCTGAAACAGCAGGGTTTAAACATAGATAATTTTTTATGGTCTCTCTAGTGAACAGAGACAGAAGCTCCTCCAGGTAAACCAGAATTACATTGGGTGTCTCTTCTCGTTTAATCTCTGAGGGAGCTTCTCTCCTTCTGCACAGCCCAGGCAGTGTTGCCATCTGTCTTGGGCTGCAAATACAGCTGGGATGGATATTCCCAGCTGCCAATCCACAGGAGGACTTCACTATTATACAGGAAAAATGAAAAGATCATAAAGTGCTGAAAGGAAAAAATGCAAATTGCAAACCTGTGAACACTGGACAGGATTCAAGTACCCAAACTGGAACCATTTAAAATTGTCACGTTTCTGTGGTTGGATGTCCAGGGGCAGCTTAAAATCAGCACAGACAGGGGACATCTCCCAAGGAGGAGTCATCAGAGAGACTTATGATGGAGAAAATGGTCTTGGGTTCACCAGCTCCTGAAAAGACCAGTAATCCAAGGATCAGGGAATGATTTAGGCTGAAAAATACCTTTAAGATAATCAAGTCCAGCCATTAACCCAGTACTGCCAGGTCCACCACTAAATCACCACCCCAAGCACCACAACTACACATCTTTTTAATCCCTCCCTGCTGGAAAGGCTTTGGTGTGGATTTGAGAGGGCCCTGCTTCATTTCCCACTCCTGCACTGAACAGCTGGTGTGAACATGGCAATAAAAACCCAATAAAAATCTAAATTTAAACGAGACCCAGGACTAATCATTAACCCACTTTACAGATTCTTGTGCATTTCCCTATAGCAACTGTGCCTTGACAGCAACATCAGGAAGTAATAAATTCCACTAAAATTGCTTTATAATTTTCAATAATTAATCAAACTAACAACAATGGTTCCAGACTCCGCTGCACATATAATGAATCCCTTTTGGCCTCATTTTTCCTCTTTGAACTGGAAATAAAAGGGTTGCTTTTGACAGTGCATATTTCTATGAATGGTCAGTTCTTCAGGGAATGATCATGGGGTACATGAGAGGAGAGTTTTCAAACTGCTTCTGCAGTACCTATAAAGAAGCAAGACTAGTATAGGTTGGGCTCAACGATCTTAGAGATCTTTTCCAACTTAGTTGATTCTCTGATTTTGTAATAATGGTTTTTCTAGAGGTAACAGACCTGCAAAACTGGAGTAAGTATTTTCCAGATGGGGCAGATTTACTCCATTTGCCTTGTTGACTTGTTAAACATTGTGCCAGGAATGCAAATAATAATTTGATTTATGATTTATTTGAATGTAGAGAAGTCTTTACCAACATAGAGTCATAGAATGGTTTGGGTTTGAAAGGATCTTAAAGATCATCTCCTTCCACTCCCTGCAATGGGCAGGGATGCCTTACACTAGCCCAGGTTGCTCCAAATTCCATCCAACCTGCCCTTGGACACCTCCAGGGATGGGGCAGCCACAGTTTCTCTGGGCAACCTGTGCCAGGGCCTCCCCACCTTCACAGGGAAGAATTTCTTCCTAATATCTCATTTAAATCTCTCCTATCTTAGTTTGCAACCATCCCCTCTTGTCCTACCACTATTTACCTGTGCAAAAAGTCTCTCCCTCTTGCATGAGCCCACTTTAAGTATGTTTAAAAAGACCCCTGCCAGGAAATTTGTGACTCAAATGCCCTCTGGTTGCACAGATGCTGGAAACCCCAGAAAGTTGTGTGGTTTGGTTACACCTCTCTCCATCTGTCCCAGCAAATCAAGCAGGGCCTGGGCCTGTTTTCTGCTTCTCAGGCCAAGGATGACATAAAACCCCTTGTCTTTACAGCTGAACTCTTTCAACACTGAAAACAACAATGTCAAACACAAACTGTCTGTTGGGAATGACCCCTGTGGGGCTGCGACTTCCGAGCCAGGAGGTGTTTGGGGAGTGTTGCTGGACTCTGCTGGCCCAGAAGGGCTGTTCCTCACACTGGGGACAATCTCAAAAGTTTGTAAATATATCAATAAACTTCCAGTTCCCTGCAATATTCCCTGCCTGTGTTTAATTCACTGCTACAGACATAGCTCCACGAGAAGGCATTTCTTGCAGTAGAGCAAGCAAAACTCTGTTACTCCATGGGACAAGTGTTACAGATTCCAGGTGTTTTGATCCATTAAGATGCAATTTGGAGAGTTCTTGCTTTTTCACGAGGAAAGAAATCAAGATAAAATTAATGACAAATGTTTTGCAGGCATGTAGTAATTTACATACGTGAGTATTAAGCCATAAAAGCTGAGGGCTTTGATGAAGAGCAGAAATCTCAACAGCACCAGAGTGATGCTGGATTTTATGCCAAGCAAGGGCAAAACTGCAAAGCTTGCACTTCATGGAGTTTGAAAGGACATAGCACATAAACACAAAGGCAGAAATAGAAAGGAAAGAGTAAAACTGAGGTTTCCTGTGCTGCTTGCCATATTTCAAGTAGCTCAGATCACTCTAAAAAACATAACTCCACTCCAGCCCTAAGTGAGTGAGTGCTCTCTGCTCTGCATCAAAATGGAGAGTTGTGATGATCTTTTGGGCCTTAACATCAACAATACTTTAAATAAATGCATGTTTCCATGCAGAGCTCTCTCCTTCTCTCTGTGTATATAATGCCTGGCTGTAGGTCTGGCCATGAATGGCCATTCCACCCAAGGAATTTCCTATGGGCATGTTTAAAATTAGATTTTAAACATACTACACTGCACTGCTACTTTTTTTTTTTTTCTTACAGTCTCTCTGGTTTCCTCTAAGTAGAATTCCTCTATATTAGGTTAAAAGTAGCTACACTTGTTTATTTTGGAAGCTAAGCCTGGTTTACCTTGTTCCTCCATGAAAGTTTATATGGGAAGGCAAGGTTGGAAAAGCAGGAAGGGGGGGATTCATCTCATCCAACCTTTTGTATCTAAAGGTAGCTGTAGGTTTTCAATCCATTTTGCCTGTTACTCGCATTCCAAGAGGACACCTTTGATGAAAACCTTATATATGTAGGTTTAAGATGCTTAATTAGAACAAATAAATCCCACCTGCAGCGAAGCAGAAACCTCAAAAAGTGCATTTTATAACTCCTAAAATGAGAGGCAGTGAGAGGAAGGAAAGAAAAGAACAGGCCTCTGACTACCTCTAAATAAACCCTTTAACCCTTGTTCTTAATGTTTCCATTTTCCAATTATTTCAAAGCTTTTGTGTTTTCTGTTCTGGTTCAAGCCAACCATGACTGTGGCACCTGACAAAAGAGGAAGAAACACAAATGTTTTAATTTACAAGATAGATTTTCTTTTTTTTTTCTGAAGAACCTGAGCCCAGAATGGCAGATTTATCTCAAAGTATTTATCTGGTTTTGCCTTTCTCATATACTTCACATGGCCACTGTTTAAATACAAACACAAACATCTCTTCCACAGGTTTGTTTGAAGACCAAACACTATCCAGAAAGATGACAGAATATTTCATGGGATCACAGCTCGTAGAAGATGATGAAGGAAAAACAAGATAGTTATTCCAAGGTTAGAGTTCCAGTTATTCCACCTCTCAGGTGTCTTGCAAGTAAACACAAGGGATTATTATTTCTCCCTACTAAAGAGTAAATTTTCAGGAGTGTCAGGAATTGTTGAAGATGTAAAAGTAGCAGACAATGAAATTATCCAGTACCGTTTTTCCAATTGATTTTATTTATATAAGACCAACCCTAGAAAAGATGGGAAAGGGAGGAGAGGAGAGTCAGGAGAAACACAGGAGCTACAATGAGTTAAAACCCTTGGCTTGAGAAATTTACAATTAGATGTTGACCCAAGACAAGCTGAATCATTTCTCCTGAATTTTCCTTGGAGGCTGAGGAGATTATTCAAACCCAAATGCTCCGAGTTTACATCAGGGACAAAAACATGAAGGAACTTCTGTGACAAACCCAAATTCCACATTTCACACATTTCGGACCCAATATTCACATTTCAACGGAAGTGGTTATTGTCAGGTTTGAGAATCACTGTTGCCCAGAAATTTACAGTCAGGGGATCGTAATGGAAAAAAAAATGCACCATGTGCTGAAATATTTTATTGTGAGTAATTTAGTGGGGAGGAAACAAAGGCAGGCACGGGATCTGTGCTTTGCCTCCAAGTGTAAATGGGAGCGTCCCCCAAAGGAGAAACTAATAGGCCCAATTAAGGTATAATTGAGCCTTTTGATGAGTTTGAAGGAAATAATCTCTTGCTGCTTCCTGCAGAAGACTCAGGGCCCGTATTCTGTCACTGCACGTGCTGAGAGGCAGCTGCTGCTTTCTCTGGGTGGCACTTTTATTGCATTTCCCCTGTTGGTAAAGCACACAAAAGGCTGTGTGGGTTCAATGATTGAGAAATGATATTTGGAAGTTCACAGGTTTATTTTTGTCGCCGAAGTGAGATCTTTGCACGTCAACTCGATGGCAGCCCCACCACCCTGATGCGTCCTGGGAGGGGATTCTTACCCTGTAGTAGCTTCTAATTCCATTCTTTTAAGCCTGAAACTCTTCAAATCACGCCTGTGATTAACCATGTCAGGCCTGTCAAATACAAGAAGGTTTGATGGGATTAAATCCAAAGCAGCATCTCACAGAGGGATGTGTCACAGCTAGGAATTGGTTCTTCTTTGTAATATTGGCAGGGAAAAAATATTCTTTTGTGATGCTACTCTGTATAAAAAGTTTACTCTAAGCGCTGCTACAGCCAGCAATATAATTTAGTGATTTAGACACCTCCTGCTATTTCGTTGTGCTCTGCTTGTGATGCCATGGAAATTACTCTGAGAATGAATTGAAATAAAATAAAAACAAAAATTTAAAAGGTAAAAATAAAATTAAAAAAAGAAAAAAAAAGAAAAAATAAGAAATAAAATAAAACAAAAAATAAATAAAATAAAAATGAAAGAAAAGAGAAAAAATAAAATAAAAATATAAATATAATATAATTCTGTTAACAGGAAGAAATTGAAGACTGAGAATTCCAGAACGTGCATCCTTAGTTCTGAAGTAGAGAGATGGAGAAGACTCGTTGAATTATCCATTTCATCTCTGTGTAAAGCATAGGTAGAGTAATGTAAAAGTGAAGGAATAAGGTTGTTTAATTGAAAGGCTGGAAAAGTAAAACAAAGTGAATATGCTTTATAAAAATCACATTAATCAAGCAAAATATTTTCAAGTTTGGGAAATCTCACATAGGTCCACAGTCGGCTTTGAGATGGAGCCATTCAAGGAATTCAGATCCAGACATTTAAATAAATATAAAATAAATAAATAGAAATAAATTTAATATGAAAGTAAATAATAAAACATATTAATATTATATTTATAGTTAAAACATAAATGTATTTAAATACTATGTAAGTATATATTTAAAATTTTATATTCAAAATATAAATATTTATACAAAATAATTGTAAAATTATTATTTCGTATAAATTTAATAATATAAACAGAAATAAAAAATATTCAGGTCCAGCTGAGTCTGGTCTCCCATTATAGACGATGAAGAGCTAATGATGTCATCAGTAAGCTGTAAAAAAAATCAGTTCCATCTAAAGCAAAAAAGCCATTAATTCTCTCCACTGATTTTAAGGTCTTGATCTTCACTGACAACAGTGGCCACTTGGGTTCTGAGCAGAAACACAGCAACTTAACAAATCACAATTTTAAAAGTGACTAAACCTGGATCCAGGTGACCTTTCTTCACTTTTCCTTTCAACCTCATCTCGTTTTCCCTCATCCCCTTGCCCTAAAACATCCTGAGGACAGGCTGGGCCAGGCTTTGTTGAAGGCCTTGCTTGGGGCAAGCTCTCCAGCTCACCCAGGTTAGTCAGCTGTTACCAGACTGCAAAAAATGCTTAGTCTAATTTCTTTTTAAAGCAAATATGTCAATACTTCTCAGAAATAAAATTCACGAAATATGGGATTTGTTTGAAATTAAACTCAAATGGAAAATTTCTTGCCCAGGCGAGTCCCGCTGTAATGGAGAATAACTTGTTGCACCCGTTAGAAATGAAGAGGTTTGTGGGACTGGAACAGGTTCCCCAGGGAATTACAATGCCAGGAATAGTTAAAAAATCATGTAGATGTGGTTTTTAGGTGTATGTTTAGTGGTGGCTTTGCAGTGCTGATTTAATGGTTGGACCTGATGGTCTAAGTGCCTTTCCCAACCTTAATGATTCCGTGATTATTGCAAGAATTTCTCAGCTGGTTTTTTTTGTTTGGTTGGGTTTTTTTTATGTTTCGTTAATAAAACTGCATTTGATGTTCTTTCATGTCTTCATCACGCAGAGAATCAGGACAGGGACAGCACGTAGGCCAAAAATGACTCTCAATTCAGACACTCCCCCACCATGTCCTCCAGAAAGCCCTGGCTGACAGGAACAGCCGTCTGTATTTTGGAGCTGATGTGAAGGGCAGACACCTGCACATTGTTCTGAACTCTTTATGGGAACAACCCAAAATACATCCTGATCACCTCCCAGATTAGAAAGCTGGAACAATTATCTTTTTCTGTCCTACGCTGTCACCTCGAGCCAAGTGTCTCTTCCCTGTATTGAGGTTACATCCCATTGTTGTTTCTTGGCTCTGCTGCAGGAACACCTTGAAAATCCAGACTGAAGCCACTTATGTGAAGTGCTGTACAACCATAAATTATGACACAGTTCAGGTCCCAAAGAATGAATTGCTTGAAAATTAGATGTTCTGAGAAAAAAAAATATGAAGGGACACAGGGGAATTTAGTTTTGTTACTCAAGGTGAATGAAGAGGTAAAAGCAAAGCCAGGGACAAAAGAGATGTGTCTCAATCTCTGAGACAGTTCTAGACCCATATCTAAGAAAATATTTTGACCTGTGGGTCAAATTGCTTGAGATTTTTAATGGCTTCTGTGTATAATAAATAATATAAGAAAATAAGAAGAAGAGAAGGAGAAAAAGAGAAGGAGAGGAGAAGGAGAAGGAGAAGGAGAAGGAGAAGGAGAAGGAGAAGGAGAAGGAGGAGAAGGAAGGAGAAGGAGAAGGATAAGGAGAGGAGAAGGAGAAGGAGAAGGAGAAGGAGAAGGAGAAGGAGAGAGAAGGAGAAAGGAGAAAGAAGGAGATGAGATGAGAAGGAGAGGAGAAGGAGAAAGGAAAAGAGAAGGAGGAAAGGAGAGAAGAGAAGCGAGAGAAGGAGCAGGATGAAGGAGAAGGAAAGGAGACAGGAAGGAAGGAGAAGGAGAGAAAGGAGAAGGAGAAGGAGAAGGAGAAGGAGAAGGAGGAAGGAAGAAAAGAAGAGAAAGGAGAAGGGGAGGAGAAGGAGGAGAAGGAGAGGAGAAGGAGAAGGAGAAGGAAAGAAAGGAGAAGGAGAAGGAGAAGGAGAAGGAGAGAGGGAAGGAAGAGGAGAAAGGAGAAGGAGAAGGAGAGAAGGAGAAGGAGAAGAGAAGAAGGAGAAGGAGAAGGAGAAGGAGAGAGAGAAGGAGAAGGAAAGAGAAGGAAGAGAAGAAGAAGAGAAGGAGAAGAGGAGGAGAAGAAGGAGAAGAGAGAAGGAAAGTGTATCATTATCATATATAATTATTACTATATATAAAATAATAATTACTATTCACCACCAGCAATAGCACCTTCTCTTCTATCAGAAGAAATGGTCCTACACTGAAATGATTTAAAAAATCCAACCACTTGACTCAGGCATATTTTCTGAAGTAAAATAACATCAGATAAATAATTTAATAATGCAAATAAATAATATTTTTAAAAAGGGCAATGAAAAAACATTTGATTTATGGTTTGCATTCAGTGTTATAATTGAAAATTTTGAAAACCAAGAGAAATTTGTTTGAAGAACAAAGTATTTATATTTCTGTGTAGTTACAGGAATAGCTGATATATATCAAGAGAACTCTTCATCAACATAGAGTTATATCTAGATACAGTGCATACAAATATAAAAAGAGAGAAAAGAGATAAAAATAAACATCAGATTTGAGGTTTGTCCTTTTTTTCTTGCATTTTTTTTGTATTTTTTATAGTTGTATAGCTTTTATTTTAGAAAAAAGTATCAAACTATTTTTTTATCCATTTACCTTTTTTTCCCCCCCGGGTTCTTTACTGCAAACCAGAGGAAAAAACCTCCTCAACCACTGATTTCCAGCTGTAATTTTAACTTGAACTGTGTAGCAAAAGGCTTTATTTGGATTTGGCTGGTGGCACTTTTCAGAAGCCCATTGAATGTTTTCAATCTGATAATGTCATTGCTACGATAACAAGGACACAAAGAGGCATGAAATGGCCTCTGAGGGTTTAAAAACAGCAGCAGTGCTCTTGTTTTCCAGTTTTTATTATCAAATCCAGGCGATCCTCAAATGTAAACAATGCTACAAAAGCCAAATTATCATAAAGCCCTTCACAAGCAGAAATAAAAATGATGATTATTACTCTCTGTGAGTCTTGTTTAAAATGATCTGAGCTCGCCCCTGCATTTTTCAGGGCTGTTACATATTTGTAATTAGGCTGTAATATTTAGTCAATCACTAGAACAGGACATAAAAACGCAGGGGGGTTGAGTGATATCCCTGGAGCCTTTAAACCAATTTGCTTTTTATTGGCGAAAAGGAAAAAAATCAAGACTTCCTTCATTGGGTCAGTGAGTTACAACTGATTTGAAGCAAAATATAAGCAGGTACATAAAATCAATCAAGCAGAATAAAGAGTCAACCTCTGGTTAAACTTACTCCTCTTAGATCCAGTTCATTTAAAATGGGATAACAATGATATAATAAGGTTGGAAGAAATATGATCATTAGGGTAAGGAAAATATTGACTCTCCTTAAGTGTTGTCTTCCTGGTTGGAAAGGGGGCGGTTTAGAGATATTATAACTCCTAAAGTTAACTAATGCAGCCCCAAATGTTTCACAGGATAATGGTAACACGTTTTTCAAACTGTAAAAAGTTGATGTACATTTTATTTCCCTCTCCCAGTAGAAATGGTAAATCAGAAAGACAGAATTTATTGCAGAGTAAAGCAAAAAGCCAAACAGCAGCTTAATAAGGCAGACACACCAAGAGCACACTGGTCTCATCCCTTCTGGGCTGCACACATTTTCTGAAGAAAGGAACAGCAAAGATGCTACAGATGTGGCACAGGAAAGTTTTAATTAGTCACTGTGACTGCATGGAACAGCAAAGTCCACATTCCACTTGCTCTTCGTGTCAGATCGATTTTTGAGGGGGAAAAGTTGGTGTCGCCACATCAGACAACAAAGACAATGTTAGTCAGGGGAGGCTGGATGTAAAATTAATCACTGAGACACCATATACTGAGACAACGTTTTCAGAAGGCTGAATTTAACAGAGCTATGTGAAAATCTGCTATTTTTCTTTATTTCTTTGTAGTTTCTTTCGTATGTCTTCCAAAAGAACCCGCATGGGTCTAGTTAGAAAGAATATGGCTTTTTAAAAAAGTTTCCTTTTCATCTTATTTTTCTTTTTTTTTTTTCCTTCATTTTTTAAAGTACTTTGATTGAAAAAGAAAACTAGTTTTACTCTGGAAATTGATTAAATGTTTTAAATAAAGTTAAGGTATTTCTCATGTCCAGTAATACAGAAAGGCAGCTTGTGAGACAGATGGAGTTTTTGGGGAGAGTTTCTCCAAAAGCCTCTCTGTCAGACCAGTGTGGACAAATGTGCAAATCTGAAATATTGGTTTTTTCCCCTCTGTGCAGTCCATCCTGATCTAGTCATGGAGTTGGGGACTATGGAATTACCCTGAAGCAGATGTCTAAAGCAGATTAAGTGAAGAACAGTCCAGAATTACCTCTTTCCTCTCTGTACTGGGAAAGTAAAATCACAGAATCCCAGAATGGTTTGGGTTGGAAGGGACCCTGAAAATCACCCAATTCCAACCCCCTACCACAGTCAGGGACACCTTCCACTATCCCAGGTTGCTCCAAGCCCCCTCCAACCTCTCCTATTCCAGTCCCTTTCTGTTGTTCAGTGCTCACTTTGGGCTTTCCTTTCAGGGCTGTGACAGTGTCAGGAGCTCCTCATAACCACGAGGAGATGGAGAAATTCAGGATGTGTGTGGAGTGGGTCAAACAAGACCTGTTTCATTTCATGTAGTTGAAATATGGATCATGTACACCAAAGGAGCCATCAGGACATGGTTCAGGTTATTCTGTTGCTTTGGGGTTAAAGGACAGGCCTGGAGGTACCACCACACTCCGAGAGACTCAAGATTGAGCAAAAAGGATCTTGGAATTATAGAACAGTTTGGGTTAAAAAGGAGCTTAAAGATCGTCTCATTCCAACCCCCTGCCAAGGGCAGGGACACCTCCCACTAGCCCAGGTTGCTCCAAGCCCCGTCCAACCTGGACTTGGACACTTCCAGGGATGGGGCAGCCACAGCTTCTCTGGGCAACCTGTGCCAGGGCCTCACCACCCTCACAGGGAAGAATTTATGCCTAATATCCCATCTAAACCTGCCTTCTGGCAGTTTAAAACCATTCCCCCTTGTCCTGTCACTGTGTGCCCTTGTAAAAAGTGTCTTTCCATCTTTCTTGTAGGCTCCCTTCTGACAGAATCACTGTTCCAATGCAGAAAATCACTGTCTAGTCACATGAGGTAACTGTCCCTTTCCTTGATGGGCTTCACCCACAAATATCCCTGATGAATAAATCAAAATAGTTCTTGGAAACTGGAATTGGCTGTAACACAAGAAGACATGTCTACTTTAAAAGAACATGAGCTAAAATGATTGAAATCCTTGCGCTCACCGACATTGGAGAGACCTGAAGCTAATCCAGAAAGCACCAAAGTGCTCAGTGTGTGGGTTCACCTTGCTCTGCAATCCTGACAACCTGCTAGAAAACACTTTATATCCTTTTTGCAACTACTGAGACATCTGGGGAGCTTTTAGGTCCTTCACAAGGCTTTGAATGAGCAACTTAAATACCAGGCTGTAACTCTCCTCCACTAAGTGTTTGGTCTGGTTCGAATATTCCATCTGCCTTCTCTGGATTTTGGCTGGATGTTAATCATTTTAATTGAAAACATACAGGCTTTAATTATTTGCTCCGAATCCCCAAAGAAAAAGACAATTTAATTTGGAGAGTTGATGTGTCCAGGAAAATTGATAAAACCTAATCAGCAAGAAGTTGTCCTGCAGATAATTGGTTGGGTTTATGGATTATTTTTTAATATCTCTGTAAAAAATGTACAAATAGTGGATTGCTTTATTATGGTTTAATTTGGCAGTCACTACTCAAATGGGAAAACTTTTAGTTTTCTTTACTCAATTCAATATAGTCAAAGGCAGTGGCAAACGAGTTTTATCCTCTCTTGAGTGTGAAATCTGTCAAGACTTCAGTTCCTCACCAGCTGGACATGACACTCTGTAAATAATATGTAAAATTTATGACTGGAAGACATGGAAAATTAAATTTCTCTCCCATATAATAAATGCTGCATTTCTTTATCTTTTAATTAGTTTCTTAACTATTATTTAGTTTTCTAAAATGGAGAATTTCCTGAAAGAGAAATTATTTTCCTGAAAGACCATGAATAATTTCCATTAACTAATGGGAATTTTTTCACTCTTTTTTTTTTTTTTAAAAAACTTATTTTGGAATATTTTTGTTTGTAAAACTTTGAAAGGTCCCACATCAGTTCTACCCTTGTTCAAAATGGCACAGACAGGTAACTTTGGGCATTGACTCCTTCTGGGCATCTGTCTTGAGGAAGGATGGACCATTAACTGTCAGAGGTTTAAGACAGGGTGACAATGCCCAAAGATCAGATAAACCAGTTAAACTCAGGGTTTCCCACAGAAAAAGTGCTAACACATGATGCCACCACCAAGATTTCAGAGAAGCTTATTCCCATTTTTATTATTTTTAATTTCATTTATATTTATATTAAATTTTATTAATTAACTTTTATTAAACTTGGAGTTTCCCAAGTCACTTTTGGCACTGAAGTTACTTCCATGTTGTATCTCTCTGAAACGGAGTCAACCTTCTTTTTTCATTTAAGCAAAATTCCTTCAAACCCTGTGAAGCTGAGGATGGATGGCAAACAAAACACAAGTTTGTTATTCTTATATTAAAGTTATAAAATAAATAAATAAAATAAAATAAAAAAGAAAGAAAAGAAAAATCTGAGCATTTTTTCCTTTGCTTCTTCAAATTTAATGGATCTTCTGGACTTGGAGATCTTTAAGTGCCTGGGACCACAGCTCTGCTTTTGAGCCACCAGGGTGCTGGTGTGGAGGTGAAGGCCACGCACCAACATCACTCCTGAGGAGTCTGTTTTTGAGGTACCACACTGGGATCAGCCCTGTTGGGACTTTGGAGCAGAATCTTCATGACATTTAACTCTAAAAGTTGGTATTTGAGGTGTCCCCTCCAGGAGAAAATCTGGCAGCCTGAAGGAGATGCTCCATCTCCTCTGATGGAGGTGACTCCTGTCCTCCCCTCTGACTGGAGGAACATCTCAAAACACTTCCCAACTTTTTGGTGCCCAGAGTTATCTGAGGGGAATCTCATCCCATGGGCAGGAGCATCGGAGATTCAAGACCTGAGATGCTTGATTGAATTTTGGGGAAAATTTGGGGTTGAGGGAAGGTGCATCAGGACACAAAATTCCTTGGATGTGAGAGCAACCCATTGGATTCACATATCCCCCTTGCCTGTGACACAAATAATACAGGAATGTGAACTTTTAAAAGGATTTATGGCTAATATGTATGAGGCTGCTAAAAAGATAATAAATAAATAATAATAAATGTAGAATAAGCAACCCCAAATCAAAAGGTTGTACTGAGGGTTCCAAAAAAAAGAACATTCAAATAAACTAAATCATCAAAGTTCTCCACTGCCTCTGTTTATTTCCCCTCTTTTTTTAATTTGTTATTCTCTCTCTTTTTTTCACAGATCTTACTGGCAAAGAGAAGCACTGAGGGTATTCTTTTCAAAGCCTCCAATTACTTTATATAGCTTTTAATTTACTCTGGCATCTTTCTCAGGAAGTTGTAATCTTCCTCTCAAAGTTATTTTATCTACACGAGCAAGGAAAAGCTCATTATTAAATCAGTACAAGGAAATTGGCAGGTGTTACATCCTTGTTCTTTTTGGAAAGAACTTCGTTTTACCAATTCCTATTTTTGTTGTTCACTCAGCCAGTTGCAAGTTATTTCTTTGTAAGAGATGCCAAAGGTTGCAGTGCAGTTATTTTCCACATTGACAAACTACTGACGCCCCTTGGAGCTCTAATAAATCCACAGAACTTCACACAGTCTTAGTATTGCCCAGGCCCAGCACCCTGATCCATCTCCCTGTCTTTCCAACCTGTTATTTGTGTCCAAATTACCCCTTTTCTCTTCATTTTTTTCCCCACTGCATTTAAGGATTGGTGAAACAGAGGTTTTCTTGATCCAGGGAAATATATTCTATTTATCTATCTGTCTATTCTCCCTGGGGCTCAGCCCAGGATTTGGTAACTTTGTATGTGTTTAAAGCAAATAAACAAACAGGGGAAATAAAAAAAAAGAATCCCTGAGAAATATGTTCAAATAAGAAATTTCCTTGACTGATGTTAACATTTCTCAATTGCCCTGACTCAGTCCTCACTCTGAAAAATCTCATATGTCAGCCTTACTAATTGCTGTGTTTGAGTTTTATTAAATGAAGAGACTCAGTAAAGGAGAGATGTCAACAGCCCTACAACTGTATCTCCAATTTTCATGGCAAATAAAGGAAAGAATGGGAAAATGGCTCTCTGGAAAGACACTGCTTTTCTCCCTTGAATCTATATTTCTTTCCTTAGTGTTTCCCAAATGATTCATATATGATCTGGACATATCCATCCATACATGGGTCGATCCAGGTCGTATGTTAGGGAATGTGAAGATCTATATGTGCAGAATTTGTTTCAAAGAGGTCAAGAGGGTTTTTTGCCACAAGTTTAAAGGACTCGAAAGGAGAATTTGGAAAAAACGTAGCTAAGTTACAGCATTAACTACTGCATGTGCACAGGGGAATCACAGAATCTTTGAATACCCTGAGGTGGAAGGATCGTCAAGTCCAGCTCTTGGACAAGCCCAAAAATCCCACCATGTGTTTGAGAGCATTGTCCAAATGTTTTGTGATTTCTGTCAGGTTGGTGCTGTGCCCACTGCCCTGGGGAGCCTGTTTCCAGTGCCCAACAATTCTCTGGGGGAAGAACCTTTTCCTGAGATCCAACTTAACCCTCCCCTGGCACAACCTCATGTCATTCCCTTGTGTGCTGTCACTGGTCACAGAGGGAAGAGAGCAGTGCCTGTCCCTTCCCTTCCCCTCGGGAGGAAGCTGCAGACTATTAGGTCTCCTCTCAGTCTCCTTTTCTCTAGATGACAAAATTTTCCAGATTGTAGGTCTGAGGACAACGCTTTCATGTGATCCACACCCCTTGTCCTGCTGGGCTGCTGTGAGTGGGAATACAGGGATGGAAACCCACCCGGGGTGGTGGTCGCTCCTGGCCCTGGTGGCACCACCTGACCCAACGCTGAAGGCCAGCTGGCATTTTCCAGGTGTGAGCTCAAGGAGCTCCACTGAGTCCTTCTAGTTCAGTCCTCTCCTCTTTCTACTTGCTTTCCCTTTTTGGAGAAAGAGCCAACTCCCTGGAATAAATTGTATGACTGATTTTCTTCGTGGAAGTTTGACGCTGCTTCGGAGAGATTGAAACAGTCTGTTAAACAACACACCACGTGCTTGGATACCAGAGGCACCAAGGCAAGTGTCCCCAAAAATAAATAGGTACAAATATCTTATTATTTTCCATGAGTGATCCCACATTTTACAGCTGTGTAGCTGTTGAGAATACATCAGGCTTGTAATAAAACAATATTTCTTTCCAAGTCCCTCAGGATAAGAAATGATTGACTAACATTTGTCTCAAGTGGAAAAAAAAAAAAAAAAAGGCTGCAATACTGGATGAATCATGGACAAATCTGTAACCAGACTGGATAAATCCAACATTAATCTTCAAATTTAGCATTACTGTTAAGAGCCTTGCACTTTTTTACTGACTCTCAAGTCTAGAACCCCAATGAATTTGGGATGTAAGAAGTTTTCTCTCATCTTTCATTCTTTCCTCCATCTCCATTTCTCTCCCTTAAAACTGTCCAGCTCCAAATCTTTGCTGTAACATAATTAGAGCCTTACGAGTTAGGAATACCAAGGCAGAATCCATCATCCTTTTACAAAAACCATGCAGGATCAGGAAATATATTTTTTTCTATTTTCTTTTTTCCCTAGGAGTTAAAATTCCTTAGATCTTTGTTTATAACCCATCTGTGTCAAACAACAAATAATACGGCACAGAAATAAACTGTGAACTGGAAAAACAAAGATATTCTCGTTTGTTGTTTGACATGGTTTTCAACTTTCGGAGAGGCACAAAAATTTTTCTTAATTTAGGTTGGTTTATTAAAGAAAAAGGACATCAGAGATGTTTTATGCAAGCTCAGATCTTTGAAAGGGCATTCACT
Organism: Chiroxiphia lanceolata; assembly: GCF_009829145.1. Classification (NCBI taxonomy): domain Eukaryota; kingdom Metazoa; phylum Chordata; class Aves; order Passeriformes; family Pipridae; genus Chiroxiphia; species Chiroxiphia lanceolata. Next base: position 153,034,140 of record NC_045637.1, read on the forward strand.
CTTTGAGGAATGTTATAAAGCTGGAGACCGCACAAAATTAATGGATTGGTTTTTGAGTTTGTTCGGGTTTTTTTGGTTTGGGGTTTTTTTGGTCAATTTCCTTTTAGTTAGAGATTTTTAACCTCACACACTAAAAAAATCGATATAATTTCTGTTCAATTCTGTATTAAGCCAAATTTCGGGTTTGGGATTTGATTTTTGCCAGTCCTGATGGAGCCCAGAACACCAGATCTGTGTATTATTACGATGTTTCTTTTAATTATAACAGGACAGGATCCTTGTGCCTTCCTCCTCATGACTGCAGGATCTGACAGCAGCTCCCCATTGCCTCTTCCCTAAAATGCTGACTGCCTAGGAAAGCCAATTGTTCTGATACATTGGTTTGGTGGCCAGGTTTTGGTAGTGGGGGGGCCACAGGGGTGGCTTTGGTGAGAAGCTGTTGGAAGCTTCTCCCATGTCCAATGGACCAACACCAGTGGCCAAGGCTCAGCTCATCAGTGACATTGGTAGCACCTCTTAATGGAGTCCAGAAGGGGACAGAATTTAATGTTAATTACAGCCAGAGAAGAGAGGAGTGAAGACATGTGATGAGGAACAGCCCTGCAGACCCCAGGGTGGTGCAGGAGGAGGGGCAGGAGGTGCTCCAGGTGCTGAGCTGAGGTTCCCCTGCAGCCCGAGGTGCAGCCATGGGGAGGCAGCCGTGCCCTGCAGACATGGAGGTCCATGATGGAGCTGAGATCCACCTGCAGCACAGGGAGGAGCCCACATGGAGCAGGGGATGCCCAAAGAAGGCTGTGACCCCCCTGGGAAGCCCCGCTGGAGCAGAGTCCTGGCAGAACCTGTGGAACCAAGGAGGGAGGAGCCGACTCTGGAGCAGGTTTCTGGCAGGATGGGGGACTCATGCTGGAGTAGCCTGTTCCTGAAGGACTGCAATCCATGGGATGGACACACACTGGAGTAGAATGTTCCTGAAGGACTGAACCCATGGAAAGGACCCACACTGGAATAATTCATGAAGAACTGCAGTTCATGGTGAGGATTTATGTTGGAGCAGTGCATGAAGGACTGTCTCCTATGGGAGGGACCCCATGCTGGAGTAGGGGAAGAGTGTGAGGAGTCCTCCCTCTGAGGGGGACAGCGTATGATTAACTGAATCACAGTCCCCATTCCCTGTCCCACTACTCAGGAGGAGCGGAACTGGGAGTGACGTCATGCCTGGAAGAGGGAGAGGTAGGGAGAAGTCATTTGGGTTTATTTCTCATCATCCCATTCTGTTTTGATTGGTAATAAATTAAATTAATTCTCCCCAAGTTAAGTCGGTTTTTTTTTCCCATGATGGTAATTTCGGAGAGACTGATCTTTCCCTGCCCTTATTGCCACCCATGAGCTTTTGTTGTATTTTCTCCTCCTCTGTCCAGATGGGCAGGGAAGTGATAGAATGGCTTTGGTGGGCAACTGGCGTCAGCCTGGGGCACTCAACCGCAATCAATATGATAATATTCACACATTTTGTCCTTTGCAAAACTGAGAAATGTCTCAGGATCCCAATAAAATGAAAAAACACTCAGATTTTGCACGTTTCAAAGGCCTGAAGTTTTTTTTTTATGCCCGTCTCTTATTTAAAATGCAAGAGAATACAACATTTCAGAAAATTTCAGAAAGACTTACAAAATATTACTGAATTAATTTCTTTGTCCACAACTGACAAGAGAAACCACCTCTGTTTTACCTGCAGTGCTGAAGTAGGTCAGTGGCTTTGTCACCTCAGAAAAGTGACATTTTGATATATCAATGCAACATCATCACAGGAATAAGGAACTATGATAATCCAATGCATTTTTCATTCCCTGACATTTAATATGGGAATAGCATTAAGGTGGATCATCAGCATTTGCATACTGTAATGTTTTTGCATAGGTTTGGGAGGGTTGAGTTAACAGGGACCTGTCAATGATATCAGTTTTTAATTACTTTATTCAGTGCTGTTCTCGAGCTCCAAGACAAGGTGAACTTTAAAATAATTCGAATAGATTTGTGCCTTAAACTAAAATATAAATGCAATAGGCTCTGTATTAGCAAAAGAAAACTGTTCTTATTTCTTAACCTGACAGCACTGTTAGTCTCTCCTTAGCTGTTTAGATATCACAGATTAATTGAGAATAACGGAAGCAACTGGTTCATATTCATTCAAATAAATGGGAACTTGGGTATCTAAGGAGGGAATAAGTCTTTATGGACCTCTATTTAGGCATAAAACTTGGGCCAGCCATGTAAATTACCCACTTCCTCTAAAATGGAAGATTAGTAATCAGGCAGCTGGACTAGATAATCACTGCAGGTCCCTTCCAACGGAGCTATTCGCTAAATCATACAGTGATATAACATTTGGGTTGGAAAAAAACCTTTTAAGATCATTGAGTCCAACCTAAACTCAACATGCCAAGTCCACCACTTAACCATGTTCCTATCAGAAGCATATTTCAGATATCTAATCAGATATATCCCTCACTCTAAGTCAATAACTGGAGGAAGAGTGGAGGAGAGAGAGATAACTAAAGAATGTTGTTTATAACAAACCATTTTAATTCTCCTTTTGGATGCAGAAAGACCTTTTGGAAAGACCCTTATCTATCACTGACTGGAGGAGAAACTCAGCAACTAATTTATGTCAAATACCAGCACTTAGACATCAGACATTGAGATGAACCCCAGCTTCTGATCTGCCTTAGCATTGCAACATCCTTTTTCCTTCTTCCCTAAAAGACTGTCCTTAAGGGATGAATCTGAACAACAGTGCTGGTGATGGGCAAGACTGTAAACATATTTAATGGAAAATTAAGAAAACCATTTATGGTGCTTGGGTTTGAGATATTAACACTGGTATGAAAGTTTTATCTTAAAATTGTGAGCTTGATTATTCAAAAATCAAAGGACGTATAAGAAAATAAACAACAACAACAAAAAAGAAACCGCAACAAAATAAAGGGATAAACTATCAAATATTTGAAGGAGAGGAATCATCAGAAAAGAGTAGATGTAAATCTGTTACTGTATGATACTCCAGTAATGGGAGTATTTGCACTCAATAAGATGGGAAGAAGCAAACCAGCATATCCTTATATCTTATCAACAGTTCTGACTCTACATTTCCATGAGCAGAAGTAAGCCAAGATGTCCATGTCCCTCTTAGTTCCAAAGCCTTCAGAGAGCTGCCTCAGAGTGGAAGGCAGGTCTCTCCTTTCAGCCACTACATTTCAACAGACCAACTCATAAACAGGAAACAACACAAATCAAGGCAAGACACGGATCTCATCCTGCAGGGACACCCTGGGGACAAAACCCATCTGCTCAGGTGTGAATCTTAAATCATATCAGGAGGCCTCATTATTCTGTGAGCTGAGCTTCCTCCCAGAGGTGTACATTTTATTTCAAGCCCTGGTTTAAAACCGAACACAGAGCTGTCCCTGTGAGAAGATGGATGTGTGTGTTGGGCTGCGACACCAGTTGCTCTCAACAGCAGCAAATGTGTTTAGACCAATTGATTTCAGGGCTCTGTCCTTTGTGGCTGGGGTTTGGCTGCTGTTGTTACTCTCATCTAATATCTGTTCTACCTGTAACACAACCAGACAGATCTCTGTCTGCAGGTCAGTCTGAATATTCACAGCATTCCACAATCTCTAAAGTGCAGTTTTTAATTGTTTGTCTAAGACCCTCTTCCCCTACATCACTACACAAGATGAATCTAAATTAATTGGCGTCTGCAAGAGAGCCTGAAGATTGCCAAGAGTTCAGAAGACAGGTTTTAATGGAATGAGAAGGAATTTTACAATGTTAATTTGTTTCCTTCCCAGAAGGTGTAGTTGTCTAATTTTTATTTGTCTGGTGAGTTTCCAAACTCATTCTCCCTGTTTCCTGCTCGGGACCTGTTCTTCAAGAAGTGATGAGTGATCTGGTCTCCTGCAAGAGCTGCTATTATTTTGGGTCTCCAAATTGTATTTATTACTTCCATGCAGTCCACATTCCCCACCATCACCTCCTCCCTGGAAATCCTTCCAGTAGAGTGTGTAGCTGTAGTTGTCCTGTTAAATTTATCCTGCCACGAGTTTCCATCCACTGCAGCATGAATTTCTTTGTTCTTTCTGCTTTTTCTGAAGGTCTTCAACTCATCTTCAATGCCCTTTTGTTTCCCTCCAAAAGAGATGGTGTCAGACAGGGAAGCAGAGACCTGATTGCTTTCAAGAGTGGAGGAATTAGGTCCTTGAGTACCACTCTCAGAATTATGGAACTGTAAAGTTTGGAAAAGACCTTTCAGATCATCAAGTCCAACCATCAACCCAGCACCACCATTATTCACCATATTCACCATTAAACCATATCCTCAAGTGCCATATCCACGTGATTTTTGAACACTTCCAGGGATGATGACTCCACCACTGCCCTGGGTAGTCTGTTCCAATGTTTTACGACCCTCTCCCCGAAAAACTATTTCCTAATATTTAATATAAACCCCCTTCAGCACAACTTGCACTCCTGAAAAGCGCCATTTGTGTGGAGACGTGGCTTTGCTGAGGGAGCTCAGTGTACAAACATGGAACATTGTTTGTGGACCTAAATTGATACATGGAAAAAAACAAATCATGCCAAAACAAAACTCTTAAAACCTCTCAATCACTTTCAATTAAATCAGTTCGGTGTCTGGTTAACAATATTTTAATGTTTGTTTTTCTTACTGCAATAGCACATGAAAATCAGGAAAACAACCACTTATTATGAAAGAAAAAAACCCAAAACGATGTATTATATCTCCTCCCCCCTTATATAAATTTTAACAGCCATATATAAATATTAAAATTGTGTTAATAATGATCTTGGTCCCTTTCATCCAGGGTGGGGAGGCCCTGGCACAGGTAGCCCAGAGAGCTGTGGCTGCCCCATCCCTGGATGTATCCAAGACCAGGTTGGACAGGGCTTGGAAACAACCTGGGGTGTTGGAAGCTGTCCCTGTCCATGTCAGAGGGTTGGAATTAGGGACTTTTTAAGTTCCCTTCCAACTCAAACCATTCTGTGATTCTCTGGCAATAATAAAGTTTTCCTGAACATTTTCACCATTACCATTGGAAGGCTCTTCCACAAAGATTTTGCAAACTCCACAGAAAAGTAACAGGGTGAGAGAGGTCCCCATGACAGCACAGTGGGAAACCCAGCTGACCTCGATTCTGTTTGCAAGGAGTCAGCAGAGGTGGAATTCATCTCCTTCAACCAGTTACATCCAAGTTAGGCCTAAACCAGACATTAAATTATGTACAGGGTCAGTGAGGAGCCAGAGGTTTCTCCAGTGGTTACCTAAACTGGAGGGTGTTAAAAGTGTGCTTTAGGACAGGATGGTTTGGCCCATGGAAGTCCACATCTCCCTTCTCTGATCCCAGTAGATTTGGTGCTCATTCAGATGCCCCATGAAGGTACCTAGTGCTGTCAGAGATGCCAAAAGGATCCCTCTTGGTTGCCAGCTGCTGGTGGGTTTCCCACAGCTCCTGTGCCAAATCTCCTCACTCCAAGGATGAGATTCAGCTCAAGACCAAGGCATCCAAATTTAGGACTGTAAGTGGAGGTTTATCCATGTGAAATGGGGACCCCAGCCAGTGGAGATCTACTCAGTGGGGTTGGAGGAGGTGATCCAGGAGCAGGGATGGGCTTCCATGGCCAAACAGAAGCACATTTTAGATGCCATTTTAGACTCTGAGAGTGGGGAACCCACCTGTCCTCCACCTGCAGTACCAGGTGAGTGGGTGAATATCTCACGTGTCTCCTGTAGGATCTGTTAACCCCATGGAGATGTGTTGGCCTAGATTACTACACTGGAAGGATGGTCACCCAGTTCCCATGTCACCCAAATGTAGTCACTCAAACACAACAGTCTTAATGTCAGATTGAACCTCAGCCCTAAAAACTGTTTAAACTCCACACCTGGTTTTCAGAGGGCTGCATTTGGATAGGAGGGACATTCCTGCCTCACCACAAAACCAGGCTGGTTTGTCTTAGACCTATTATCCCATAATTCATGCCTTCATTTCCTTCTTTCTCCTTTTTTTATTTTTTTTTTTGCCAGGCCCAGAAGGATGTCAGCTCAGGGAAGACTAAGTTTTAAACTATTTAACATTGCAGCAGCAATGCTTTATTAAGTTTTTTTCCAGCTCACATCTGCAAAGTCAATCACTGCAATCTCCTTGATGTCCAGAAGTTATAAGAATCGCTTCAAAACAGGGCTTCAAGCATGATTTTTATTCTTCAGTGGGCACAATTAAAAGCATTGAAAAAAAAAGAAAAATTAGAAGTTTTGAAAGCACTCCCTGCACAAATAAATCCAGGTGTTGCCTCCTGTCCCTTTTGAGAGAGGAGTAACCCAGCCCAACAGATGTGGGATGTGTTTTCATCTGCACACTTCAAACAAATGTGCATTTAAACTTTTGGGGACTTCAAGAAGTTTATTTTTATCTGAGACAAGTTTAACTTAAAGGAGAACGACGAGCTTCTTGAGTTTATTCCTGTCTGGATTTTTATTTATTTATTCATCCATCATCTCGTTTCACTGTTAAGGAATATGCAACCTGGCATGGAGGAAGGATCAACTGCCAAGGCAAAGGAAAATCCCAAGAGAATGACAAACTTTGAGTGGGAACGTGGAGAGTTGGAAGGGAACAGGAACAAAGAGAGAAAGACAACAAAAGAAATGAGAGGAAATGAGAGGTGAGAGGCAGAAAAGTCTCCTTTTCCCTCTAGGTTTAGCACATCTGGCTTTTAATTTTGAATTTGCACAAGAAAACCTTTATAACCCCCTAGAGAAAACCTGAAAAAATTTGCAGGATTGTGTAAAGAAAGCCCCTTTAAACAGGGGAAAAAACTGCAAGCAGTGGGCCAGAGTCCCTTTATTTGGTTCTAATGTCCAAATTACAATTGTGTGTTATTGCTGGAACTAAGCACTGAAACCAGGTCTTCAAAACCATGAAGTTGGATTAAGATAAAGTAGATTTTAGAACAGGGATATTTTAATCTATTTTACTTCCCTTCTGGTGTTCAGGACTCACAGTGAGAACCCTGTTGCCTTTTTGGCTGTGACCAAGAGACCACAGGTTCTTTATTTAGATAAAAACAAGGGAATGAGACCACAAGATGAGTTTTTCATGGTTTTGTGTGACTTAAAAAACTACAGATCCTTCCAAGACTGGCATTAAACTCTAAGTGTTGAAAGGCCTTAATGCCTTCAGACTCTTTGATTGAATGATTGATTAAATTTGATTTACAGCTCATTCAGAAGACAAACAACAGGAATGAAAGCTGGTATTGGCAAGGCTAGAAATGAAAATGTTAAGAAACATTTTCTTAGAAAGTGACTCTTCCATGAGCCTACACACTTTATTTCTCAGTTTGAGACACCATGGGGATGATTAAATGTTTGTCTTGTTGTGAGTGACTGCAGGATGCTGGTTATTCACTGCACATCTCCAATGCTCTGGGCATTGCTGCAGTTGATTGAGATGCAATGATTGGCTTCACTTAACATGTTCAAGAGAAATTCATTGCCCCTTGGGAAATAATGTCAAGATTTCCTTCATGGCAAAATCAATCTTTAAGCCTACCAATTGTTACAGAAAAAAACTTTACATATTAATGACTACTGTTATTCTTATAAGCAATCTAAATGTGTGTGTTTTTTTTTTCTCACTTATATATCCAGGCCACATTTCTCACTTATATATCCAGATTCCACATTTTGGCAGAAGCTGACAATGCTAAGGCAGGATAAAACAAAACCTGAAATGATTTCTTTTTAAATTGCTAATGACCAGCAACTCAGGGGGGACAAGGAATGGCTTCAAATTGAAATAGGGTAAGTCCAGATGAAATATTAGGGAAAAAGTCTTGACTGTGAGGGTGGTGAGGCCCTGGCACAGGTTGTCCAGAGAAGCTGTGGATGGCACATTCCTGGAAGTGTGGAAGTCCAGGTTGGATGGAGCTCTGAGCAATTTGGACTAGTGGAAACTGTCCCTGCCCATGGCAGGGGGTTGGAACTGGATGATCTTTAAAGTCCCTTCCCTCCTAAACCATTCTGGGATTCTATGAACTCAAGTCAAGTTTTGTCAGGAAGGACTTAAGAGACAGTAGGACCATGCCCAGCAAACATTCTATCATAAAACAAAATATTGTCTTTGAATAATAAAGTGTTGAGTGATCAGCTCAGTGCAAAATTCTTCCTCCAGAGAGGAAAAGACACTTATCTGTTGAAAGTCTGAATCCAGCTGCCATAAGGGTTATATGATTTTTCCCTGTTAACTCCTGCAAACGGAAAAAAACTTAATAAGTACAGATTTCCAGAGGGAATAATTCCTCTTAGCTTCGTGGAAACAGGAAAATAATTATAGGATTGTCTCAGGTATTAAATATCCAAGCACACTTAACAAGTAAGGAAAATAAGAATAAGAATAAGCCTTATTAATTTCTTTATTAAAATGGGGTTTCACTGGGGCCTGGAGGGCCTCTCATTTTAGTGGGAGAACAACACCCTGAAAACAAGCAAGCTTTTGTAATTCTTTAAGAGCATTCAGGATATTCCCTTCCAGTACACATAAATAATGGATTACCTGAGCTTTATTACCTTTTTGGCATGATCTGTCCTTCTCCCAGGTTCGCAGCACTCAAAATTACATGAGCAATTTTCCTGTTTTCCACAGTGCTGGTTCCCCCCTTCCCAGCAGCTGGAGTTTGCTCATAATAACATTTATTGCACAGTCTTTGGGGCCTATTTCCTTACACTCCCTGCAGTCTAATGAATGGTCCATGACACTATTCCAGACTCCCTGATTTCCAATCAGCCATTGTTCCACGGATCAGCGCTTTCAACGTGATGACCCTAAAAACCTTGGTTTGGAGGATTATTTCACTCCAGATCAGCATTTCAGGAAGGCTGCTCTGTGCTGAGTCAGCACAGATGGGGACATACCCTGATCCAGCTAAAAGAAGCACATGAGAAGGGGGAAAAAAACCAGCACAAAGAGGTAAATTGAAAAATCATCACGAAGGTTGCAAGGGAAAGGGGATGGTGGTGCCAGGATGGAGCAAAGTTGAGATGCTGCAGAGACAAGAATATCTGTGCTGATCAACCCCACAGCCATGGTGCTTGTTTAACCTGGGAAATAAAAAGCTTAGGGGGAACCTTCTCACTCTCTACAACTCCCTGACAGGAGGGTGGAACCATCTCATCTCCCAGGTAACAAGTGACAGGATGGAAGGAAACGGCCTCAGGTTGCACCAGAGGTGGTTTGGATTGGATATTAGGGAAAATTTCTTTGCTGAGAGGGTGGTCAGGCACTAGAACAGGCTGCCCAGGGAAGTGGCAGAGTCACCATGCCTGGAAATGTCCAAAAAAAGTGTGGCTGTGGCCACTGAGGATGTGGTTTGATGGTGAACGTGGTGGCAGGGCTGAGCTGAAGGTTGGACTTGACGATCTCAAAGGTCTTCTCCAACCATAACAGTGATAACAATGATTCTGTGATTACATTGTTACAGCCCCGTTTTCCTCTCAGCCACCAGCTAACCTCTGGAAAACCAAAGTTTTTCTTCCAGCTTTGTCCCTTCTAGAGGAAGATTTTAACTTCTTAGAAACACATCTAAATCTCCTCACCGTGGTCTGTCTTCCTCCCTGTTTCAGTCTCCAGAGAGGGAGGTGTGAACTTCTTGCAAAAGAAATTTAAATGCAAACCCCAAACAACAGACCTGTTCCCACCTATTTTCAAGCAAGGCAAAGTCTAGACTTGGCTGCAAGCTCTCAGCAACTAATTTCAGTCCTGATTATAAAATAAAACGGGGTATATAAACAAAGAATATTTTATTTACTCACACTGATGTTGAGTAAATTCACCTCCCTCATTTTTGTTTTCCTTGTACAAACACATTCAATCACCAGGGCATAGAAAATTGCCCCTGGATTTTATTAGTCACAGGTGAGGTGTTCTTTCAATTAGATATAATTAAGAAATTCAGTCCAGTATCATAACATAGTCCTAAGGAAATGACACGTCTCCCATTGACTGTGCTTATTGAAAATAGCACTTTTTTTCATTACAGCCTATATATAAGTAAGTTAATCCTTTTCTGGATGAGAATTAATTGCTCAAGGTCAGTAATTAATCTCTTTGTTTTGCAAGATGGACTTCGCTTAACTGAACTGCATTTAAGAGATTCCAAATTTCCAAGAACAAAACCTTTCAGCATTTTACACAAATAAAAGCAGGAATCAAAGGACTCTGATTTGACTCTAAAATAGATGACTATAAGTTGCCTTTCTAAATCCTTGATTTTTTTTCCAAGCTGATACAGCGTTTTACACTTAAACGTGAAATAATTAGGATATTTACAGTGTTGTCCCCCAGAAAAACTGAAAGCTTTTGCCCTGCAGTAGCTGTTGCCTAATTCTAGAGTTTTGAATGTCCAATATGGAGGGTTTTTTTAACTCCAAGTATCACCCCCAGATGTTTTCACACCCCTAAATTGGTAGTGTAAATTCTAATGCTTGTTTTAGGGATATAAAAAGCTCCATCAGTCTCTAGTTTGCAAGGTGTGCTGTAGAACGTCCAAAATATATCCCAGCAGCAAAAGGCACAGACTCCACCACTCCTGCAAATACAGTAGGAGGTGTGGACTCAGCAACACCTTTTGTTCAGGAATAGGGAGGCAATGAAAATATGCACTGTGGTGCTGCCAAAAAAAGACATTAAAGTGGATGCTGCCAATGAAAACAGAACAGAACTCACCATAACCAGCAGCTCACATCCACACCTCCAGCAAGGCTTCATCAGCCTGTGAAGGTTTTTTTTGTCCTGCAGGTTTTAACGATTGGTAAAATGGGAATATTTACAAGAAAGGAGTAATTTATATTACAAACGCTCAGACAAAAGATCTTAATCAGAATTATTTGCTACACAGTATAAAAGCTAAAACTACCAGCAGTACAGTACAAGATAGGATAGTGCACTATATTTAAGCAATTATTAGAACAATTATATTAAAGCTGGCAAAAAGGAGATAATTATTAAGTAGAGATTTGATGTAACTCACCCAGATCAACCCCCAGATCTTTTTCCCTCAACCTCCAGGCCCAGCACAGCCCATCCTCCAGGTATCTCCCAGGAGTTACATCATCAAAACCTTCCCAGAGAATAGTTGGATGAACACACACACTCAAATATTGCAGTCAAAGTGAGGAAGGAAGTCAAATAATGAAGGGTAAGTGTGAGCCAGAATTTACTCTGTGAGTAATCATCTTGCAAAAACACACTCCTGGGCCAGTGGAACAGGCAACTGTGGGCTCTTCTCTCCTGCTCTGCTAAATATTTGCCTCTCTTCAACTTCTCTTAGAGAAAAAAAAGAATCATCAGTGCTCATGTTTCCTTTCTCTCAGGGGTTTTCTCCCCTATTTTTTTCCCTCTCTTGGCATATTTTTAGCTCCCAGTTATGTTATGAATACCCAAATAGACCCCAACGAAATCATTCTGCCTTGAAATGGCTTTTGTGTTAGTGTTCCAAGAAATTACCCTTTGGAAACAAATATTCTTTATGATTTTAAGTGTGGAGAGATAACTAAGATTATTCTCTATTAAAAAACAGGATTTTTTTTTTGCCATAAAGGGAACAGGAAGAAAACCATCAGAAGAAATATTCCTCCAGCAAATATTTCTGCTGTCTGAAGCCTGTCACTTACATAAATCACTCTGTGCTCTGGGTAATACACACGACTGTACTACAAATGAGCATTTAATTAGTGCTCTAATACAAATACCAAGCACCTCCTGTGCTAATAACCAACATTTGAGGCTGTAAATGTTTGTCAGGTAAATATCATGGAATTGTGAGGCTCCACCTGACCTCAGGCAAGGAAAATGAGTGAGAAGAATTCGCTGGCTCCATTACCCAGAGATCAATTGATGGCATCCCACAGTGCTGGCAGGAGATACCAGAGGTCAAGGAAAGGCCATAAACCAGTTCATGGGGAAATGAGCCTCAGGCACGGCAGGGACAAAGCTCAACAGCTATTTTTAGGCAGTTAAAAGTTACAGAAAAAGAGTTTCACATAACCACATAGTGAATTTATTGGAAAAATCCTGGTGGCTTCGTTCTGTGACCCAGCCTTGGCTCAGTGCTCTCCAGCAGGAATCTGGAGGCTTGTCCTCCCACAGGGGCTCAGGGAACCATCAGCTTCTAAGTGTGATGTGGACAGAGAGAAGACCCTGTGGAAGCAGGGGTGTGTATGGATCCCAGGGACACTCTGTGTGAGGCAGAGTTTGGTTCTGTACCAAACAATAAAGAAAAAAAGTAGCTCTGGAGGCCAATAAATGTATATGTGTTTTCGGATGAATTTTTAGCACACATTAAAAATAAATTGCTGGAGATAAGTCTCCCCATTCCAAGGGAGAGACACCACCAGAATTCCATAACCAGAAGGTTCCTGTACCACTGGTGGTACTGAATCTATGAAATTATTTATACATATGCACTGATTTTGTACAAAGAGCTCAAATAAGCTTAAGCACAGTCTGGAGCCTGAATTTACACACCATTTCCACGGTAGTTGCACATCACTCAGTGCCTGCAGCCATCCATATTCCAGCCTGGGGGACTCCAGAACTGCAAAACTGCTCAGCAATCCCACATTTCCACATACCTGACTTCCAGTCCTTCTGCAGCTCACCATCCATGTCAGCTCCTCATTGGCAGAGGCAAGTTTGGGACAGATGAGACAAATCCCAAAGATGCTTCCACCACATGAGATTGGCAACCTGAAGTAAAGTGAATTTAAGGGCAAAACAGCTCAGTGGTGAGGAATGGTTGGAGATGATTCTTGGGATGAACCCTAAATATTGTTGTCACCCCATCTGAAGGCCACCAAGTATAAAAAACTGATTTCTCTTTCTGAGACATCCTTGCAGGATGTCTGTTCTGGGACACGTCAGCACTCACCTGTAGGAACATCTGCCCTTTCCTATGCCCTTTATTCCCAGGAAATAAAGAAATTTATTCCCAGGAAAGCCATGTGAACTTGGGCTGGGCACTTTATGCAGATCATCCTCACCAGGTCTAAAACCAAGAATAGAATCAGTAGCAAAAACAGACACTTAATCCCCCTCCTTAGCACTGCTGACTGCAAGAGGGAATCTGAATGTTTGTACAGACCTGAGCTGTATCTTCCCATAAACACAGTCTAGATTTGCTGTTGGACATGAAAACTTCATCTATAATGTATAAGGAAAGATTGTCACCTCAGGATGGAGACTAAAATGCCTCTGAGTAATGTAAGAGCTGCAGTGAGGCAGCTGATAGGACAAATTAGACACTGTTTAAACTCTTGTCCCTCTCCAGACATCAGCAGTTCACACAGGGCTGCAAGCAAATGGTTTTGACACTGTGCTCTCCAAAGCTGGGAATCCTTTTTGTTCAGAAGAAACTACCAAAATAAGGCACTGGGATCCCAGGACCTTCTCATTTCCATGGCCTCAAGCACAGCTCTTCTAAAAAAGCACTCTGGGCACCAGACTGTGATTAGTGTCTAGATAAGAATCAGTCTTCTTTCTTCATCAAAGGCTTCAAATTAATCAGGAGAAGAAAACAAGGCAATAAGAAAGCCAGACAACTGAATCCTCAGCTCAGAACCTGACATGGGTCCTGAGTTTGAACACATTCAGTGTACCCACAGTGACCCCACTGAGGGTAAAACAGGATTGTACAGACACACACACTGTTCTGCAGGATGCTTTATTCCTTCACTGAGCTGGATTTGTCTGACCAGATGTTGGCATCTTCTCTATAAATCTCTGTAAATCCAAAAGTGAACATCTAAAATATGTCAGAAGAGTCATCTTTTAAACTGCCTGTTCCTGTCCAAGGATCCAGGTTGACCAGCTCACCTCATGATGTCTCTAGAATCACTGGCTGCAGCTACCAGTAGTACATCTAATGTTTTCCCTGTCAGAAAAATCATTGAATTCACTTATTTTTTTGATTAATCTTAAATTCTCTATGGTTCCATTTCCTACCTGAAAGTGGCTCAGTGATCCATGGCTGTGGAAAATAATCCCATTCGTGTCTATGCAGTTCTAAGTTACTGCAGTGACAAGAACCTGGAAAAATTAATACACTTCTGCCTTCAGATTCTGGAGGGTTTGAGGAGTATTCAGTAAATCAAGCAGAGGGCTGTTGCAAAAGAGAGGTAGAACCCAATGTTGTTTTGCTGCACATTTGAAAGAGCACCAATATGCTGAATAAAAAAATACCAATACAGGCAAAAAAAACCAGAGTGGAATTTTAGTCAATCAAATAGAAAGGGAAATTAAGGTTGCACAGGCAAATTGTTCCAGTGTTTTCAGACTTCTGAATACCTTACACTGCAGTTTCAATGTTACTTTAATTATTTTTCTTCAGCTGCAACCTACACAATAGTATGTTCAGCACTCTCAGTTCCAAAGGCATCACTGTCACCAGGTGAAAAACAGATTCTATTACTACACTGAAGATTTTGAAAACTCTTTTCTGATTTCAAGTCAGAACACAAATGTTTGCCATCTGCATTGGATCAGAAATTGTGAAAAACAGCTCTATTTCAGCATTGAAGTGTGCAGCTTTCACTCCATCTTCTCAAAAAATAATAACTAAAATTAGCTCTATAGAAATACTTAAGTAAAAGTTTAATTTTCATAAGAAAATAAAACTAACCATTAGAATTTTTTTATTCCTCAAAAATAAATACTGGAAAAAACAAATACCTTTTCAGTGTCACTGATGTTTATCTTCAGTTAGTAGTGAATTAATGAGTTCAGGCTTTTCCATCTTCCTTTGAAGGCAGTGAAATAATACTTTTTTTCTTTAAGTTGGATCAAAATTTATCCCAACATGCTTGGGATACCCATAACCAAGCAGGCTTTGTGTCTTTTGTTAAAACCTTTTTGTTGACTGAGCACATGGGACTGCACAAATGCTACCCAGAATATATAGGATGCAGTTAGCAGGGAATGTGCAGCTGAACAGGGAGGAAAAGCTCATGTGTGGGGATTTTGAGCCCAAATCTGCCACGTTGAATCTTGGCAGGAGAGCTCAGAATTTTATCAAGTTCTGTGCTCTTGGTGCACAGAGGGGAAAAGCATTTATTGCCTGAAATATTTATTCTGAAAGGTGTTGCTTTAAAGGTCAAAGCAGGACCCTGGTGGGTGGTGCTGGCTGGGAGTCAACCATGACATGTAGCAGAGATGTCCTTCAGTGGCATTCCATGGGGTGCAACCGGCTCAGTCCATCTGAAATCCTTCCCTGTGAGGGTGGGAAGGCCCTGGCACAGGTTGCCCAGAGAAACTGTGGCTGCCTCTGGATCCCTGGAAGTGTCCAAGGCCAGGTTGGACGGGGCTTGGAGCAACCTGGTGGGAGGCATTCCTGCCCATGGCAGGGATTGGAAAGAGCTGATCTTTAAGGTCCCTTCCAACCCAAACCATTGAATAATTCTATGAATCCATGATCACAATTTCCATTTGCTGATCTCCTCAAGATTACAAGAAGCTCCTGACACTGTTAGAGCCCGAAAATGAAAGCCCAAAGTGAGCAGTGAACAACAGAAAGAGATCGGAACACAAGAGGTTGGATGAACTTGGAGCAACCTGTCCTAGTGCAAGTTGTCCCTGCCCGCGGTAGAGGGCTGGAAACAGTTGATCTTTAAGGTCTCTTCCAACTCAAACCATTCCAAGATTCCATGATTTTGTGATCTGACTGACTGGTCACAGGAGGTAATCTGGAAACTGGTATCTGTAGGAGGTGGAAAAATGAAGGAAGCTTCGCCTCTCAAGAAGGAACATGCTATGGAAGCAAAGGTAGACTTTTATGAACTGTTTCAGAGTGTGTTTTGTGTTTAATATTGTGTTTTCTTTATATATTGTAATATTCCTCTCATTATTATACCCTAGTTTTCCAGAACTTTCCCTCATCCCTCATGGCCCTAAACCCTGTCCTCTTATTGGTTAATTTTTGGTGCAATGCAGCACCTTTCCCTGCATGGTTTTACCACCCTGTTAATTTACGTACTCTGCCCTTGCTCCTCCCTAACTCCACCTCTTCTTCCAGAGGGTTCTTGCCTTACCATATAAAAACCAGGAGCCATTTTGTGTTGATTCATCCTAATAAAACCTTTTCACCTGGATGCCAGAAGTGTCCCAGTCTCACTCATTTGGAGTTAACCGTGGCAGGTATCCAATGCATCTTGGGATGCTCACAGATGTGCAGGTTCAGGACACCTCCTGCCAGATTAGTTGCTTCTGTTTGAGTCCTGTCCTTGGAGATACTCCCCCTTGGGGAATGTGGGAAATGTGTCCTTCATCACAGACCCACCCTGCTCACACCAGTTGACTATCAAGATTATCCTTCCAGTTTCCCTACCTTTCCATCTTCACTGTGATCTGGGGAGAATGTTTATTATATGGGATATGTGAGGTGCCCTATGGCCTGGCTTCTGATACCTACATTGCATGGGAGAAATTGTCCCTGTTACTAATTAGCCAGTTGGCATTGAAGGAATGTTTTGCTTCATTAAAACCAGGTTTTGAGGATTGGTTTTATTTCCCTCCATCTCCACACACTGTGTTCTGTCACTTCAACAGGCTCTCCTCCCAGGAGACTGGACTTAGTCAAGATGTTTGGTAATTAAAAAAAATGAATAAAAAGACAAAAGAGAGAGAGAAATCAGATTGTCTAATTAAAAATAATTTCTGAGGAGTATCCCTCCCTCAACTTAATATTTGTTCTGAAATAGGAAGGTTCTTAAGTTTTTAATTACTCTGTTGTTCATTGTTCTGAAGAGGGGCACAGGGTGTTCATGGCCTTTGTGGACAGGCCTATCCAGTTTGGTTGATCAGTCATTCCCATTAGCAAGAAGTTACCAAGGATATGTATTTTTATCATGTTCTGCAGCATGGATTTGTTTTCAGGATCATAAAAGCAAGTACCTCTGACAACTTCTGGTGAACTTCAGCCACAGAGCCATAGCTCAGAATGATATTTCCTGCAAAATTCCTTTTCCCCAGGGAACTTACACTGTCTGAACCAACATAAACTTTCTGGTTGCTGTGTCAGATGAGCACCTGAAATCACACCTCTGTGGGATCATAGACTCATGGAATCATAGAATGGCCTGGGCTAGAAGGGACAAGAAACATCATCTAGTTCCAACCCCTCTGTTTTGGGCAGAGACACCTTTCACTAGATCAGGTTGCTCAGAGAGCCATTTAGTGATGAGACCCAAGAATTATTCACACACAACAAAGTTCAAACCAACAATAAGTGTTTTAACTTGTATGCTGTCTGTGCTTGTCAAAGTCTGGTTTTTGTGTGCACTGAATGCAGAGAAGCAGAGGTTGTACCCAGATAATCTGTTCAGATAATGTGCTTATTCAACTCCTTTAATTAGTTAAAAAATGCTGATTGCTGTGGTTAGATTCACCTCATGTATCATTCATCATCTCTAACAGGCATTTACCCACGGATCAGTCAGCCCAGAATCCCTGTATCCCTCAGTGGAAAGGATGCAGCTCTGTGGGTCTATTTTGGGTGGGATGAATTGTGCTCTAGACCCCAACCACAGGTCTAGGGAGCCCAAAGAGAACCCTAGAGAAACATCTGAGATATAACACCTCTGCCACAAACATTTATGCTTTTGCAGTTGAATACCCCAGATATTTCAATCATTCATCCCTCTCTTAAAGTCACATATTCCTGCAGTACCTAATTTTCTCTGGCACAGCAGCCTCACCTCCATTTCTTCACCCAGTGAATGTCACCCCTCCAATCACCTCCTGCCTTGTCCCACTCTCCATTCTGGCAGCAGCTGGATTATGCAAACACCAATCCAACAAGTTCAGCTTGATTTGCAACCTCAAAATAGAAACCTGCCAGTGGAAAACTGATGTCTGTGACATTGCATTAAAGGTTATTTCCCATCCTGGTGCATTAAAACCTTCCCTGGCAGGTGGTGTGCACTAGAGTAGCAGCAGTTTAAATTCCCCAGGGAAGAGGGCAGTGAGAACCCAGGCACAGCAAAATGCAGTGAGCTTTTATTTTCTTCACAAGCGTCAAAGTTGTGCTGAATACGAACAAAATCTCCTGTTCTGGTCATTGCAGCTACAGCAGTGAACTCTAAAAGGATTAATTGTGTGTTATTCCCCTCTCATTTCATTGTTTTGTTAAGGGAACCATTGCCTGCCACCTCGTTGTCAAACCCTCTTTTGATGCTTCACTTTTGGTGTTGTTTGAAGACAATTCAGTGGAGAGGCTTTTGATGGGGGCAGAGTCAAGAAAAAGGGATGATCATTCCCAAATATTTCCTTATTGCTGGTGAACAAGAGAACTGGCACCTGGCTGGGGAGCAGTGGAGTGTGTGGGGGTCTTCCCACCCACCTCCCCTTTTTCCTACACTCTTGTAACCCACACAAAGCTTCTCAAAACCTCGGGGTTGACAGAGGATTTGAGTTTGTGCAGGCAGAAGTACCGTTATCCAATTTTTTCCAGTTTTATATATTAACATTCACATCCCTGTGAAAGTCTGGGGCAAACATGCTCTTAACTAGTTACAAATCTGAAGCAGGGAAGTGTTAAGATGAGGGAAAGCAGAGGGTTTTTGCCCCAAAGCAAGGGAAGAATGATGCACCTGCAAATGTAGCAGGTCAGTTTACATGCAAAATTGTGAAATATGAGGTTTCATCACAACAAATCAATGCAATTTTTGAGAAATTAATCTCCTATTCCTTCCTTGTTTCTTTGAGGAGTCAAAGCAAGGAGGTGATGAAAACCAAGTGTGGGTTTGATTGTTCCAAAAACTCTTGGAAAACACAGGACACCTCCACGTCAGGTGCTGTGCACAGTTAAACCTCCAAATCAGTTTGGGAAGTTAATCTTTAAGAGAGTTTTTCAATGAGACTCAACCTGGGTGTTGCATAAACAAGACTCAGATGTTGAGTCCCGACCCCAAGCCCTAAATCTGCTGCCAACAGGAGGCTGAACTCTCCATAAATTATGGTCAAATCATTTCAGCCCCTTATCCAGTTGGATTTTCACCTACATGGCAAGGAGCTGTCACATCCAGAGGTATGACACTGCATAAGAAGAGAAATTCCTTTTTTTATTTTCCAGTGATTTCATGCTTTAAATACGAGGATTTAGAAATAACCCAAGACATGAAGAATACAAATTTTTCCAAAAAAAACCCCCCACCCATTCTCCACTGTCTTCTAAAAGTTTTCCCACACCACAGTCTTTTCTGGACACCTTCATCTGTCTTTTTATGTCACTCAAAAGGGGAAGCATAAAACCTGTCTTAAATATAACTGTTATATGAATAACATGTTTAAATGTAACTGTTTTATATAAATAAAAACCACTGTGGTTATCTTTTCCTGGAGCATGTTGTGATAGCAGACCCAGTGCCATTGTTTCCTTGGAAGAAAGTGTGACAGTGCAAAAAATTGGGATAACTTGTACAATTCTCTCTCCTGTGTCACCCAAAGGGCACATTTTTTATGCAATGCATTTGTGGAAAAACTGTCCCAGCTTTTCTTGCTGTTCCCCTCCCCTTGATCCTGTCTGACCTGCATTTCAGACCAAAAGATGTGTCCAAGTCGTCAATGAAGAGAGCAAAACTTGGGAAAAAGCTAAAAACAGCAGATGCAATGGAACAGAAGGGAACATCCTGTCAGAGATGTGTGGCAAATGCCATTTTTCCTTTCAGTTCTTCTGTAATTTTTCCAAATTTTCCATTTCCCAGCAGATGTTTGACGCATAAAATTTGACTTGACTGGTAAGGAATAGTTTTATCTCCATAAGGATATGTTGGTTTTTTTTCTTTTCCTCTCTCTGAAAGCATCTCCCAGAAGATCCAAAAAACAGAGGACAGGGCCAGGCTTCCTGAGATTTGATATCACTTCACTCAAGAATTTCTACCATAATCAATTTTAAGCATTGACAGTTCATCAGGATAAAATCTCAATCACAGCATCACTTCTAATTTGTACCACGGTACAAAGTTACTCCCTACAGGGTCAGGAGGGTCATATCAGGTGCAGCAAAGCAGATTTTATGGCTGAATAAAGGGCTTTTTGTCTCTAGGTCCCAGCTCATATTTTAGGCTTTCTATCAAAATGGGGAGATGGATCAAACTGCCATTAAAAACTTGGAAATCTCATGATCCAACCTGCTGTGTCAGGGGCTCTCCAAAATTAAATTATGGCTAGACAAGGTATTCTCTGCCCAGCTTCTTTAAATCTGTGATTGCTAGGACAGGCTTCAAGAAAAAAAATTCTAATTCTTGACAAAATAAAATATAAAATAAAATAAAAATAATAAAATAAAATTAAAATAAAATAAAATAAATTACTGTTCACAGTGTCTGTCCTGGGATGTCTCTTCCAGCACTTATCATTAGTCCCCATCCTGTCTAGTCCAGTGAAAATTAGATGGGATAAAAGGCTCTGCACAGTGTTTACAAATCTTTCAAGCCTGGAATTAGGGAATCTCTAAAGCCTGGATGGTTTGTGTCACCATATGTAATACAGGAGTTTGTGGGTGTCTTCCATGCAATAAATTACTTTCTTGGATAAACATATAAAGCTTGAAAGGTGCTTTGTTACAAACCCAGGCAAAGTTCTCAGCAGACTTCTCACCATGGGGTTGATTCTGTTCCACTGACCACACACCCACAGATATCACCCTTGGGCAGCAGGACCAAACTTGTCACCTCCTGAACTCAGCCACATCTTGTGCTTTGAATTCCCTCAGAATCATCAAATCATAGAATTGTAAAGGTTGGAAAAGACCTTTAAGATCATCAAGTGCAACCATCAACCAGCAGCAGCACCACGTTCACCACTAAACCACGTCCTCAACAGCCAAATCCACACATTTTTTTGAACACTTCCAGGGATGGTGACTCCACCACTTCCCTGAGCATCGTCTCCCAATTCTTTACAACCCCTTCCACGAATAAATTTTTCCTACTACCTAATCTAGACCTCTGTACTGATGTTGTGTGCAACGTGTGAACCAGACCTACTGATCTGCCCGAAAATGACTTTTCTCCCCTTCCTCTTTGGTGGGTCCATTTTGTTTAGCAAGGTCAGTCCCCTGGTTCAAGTCAGATTAATTGCCAGGGTTTTTTAACTTGCATTTGTTAACGAGGACAAAGCTGAGGACTCTTTCTGGTGTAACACGTTCAGATGACAACAGCTTCGGTTTTAGGTCTGCTCAGTGAGATCATTCCTGCTGGTGGGGATGTGTGACAGATTCTCATGCAACCAGCTCAAGCAGAAGAGAAAACCAATCTTTGAAACACTGACCCTGTGTGGAAGAACTGCCTCCAAGCTGTTAATTTTGCAGTTCTGTTTTGGTAGAGGTTGAAGAACCAACAAGCAAATGTCAGCAAGCTGTTTTTCCATTTTTGACTTTTTGCATTGAGAAACTTTCATGGATTTCCTGAGAAAACTCTGAGGATCTTGACAAACAAAAAAGGCTTGTAATCAATTAATTTATTTAGTATCTCTTGTCCTGCATGTTCTGATTACTCTTCGTGTTGCAATTTTAGTTTTAGGAGAAAATCTCTTAACAGACCATCCATAAATGTCTGTTGATGAGGCACTTTCTTCAGTGTTATTTCATTGTCTTACATTGACTGGTAAAGACTTTTTTTAGCCTTAATTGATTATTTTTTTCATCTTAGTGTATCCAATTTAATACTTTCCAAAGTAAATGTTGCCTGCTGTGACTCTGAGAACACTGGGCTTTGAATAAAGGATGAAGAGAAAAGTCATCATTACAGAAAGAATTGTCCATCCCTTGAGATCTTTTGGGTGCTCAGGGCAGCTTTGTTTTGGCTGGATCCAGAATTACTGGATGAATGTCAGACCAATTTCTGTGGGATAAGTATCAGAGAACTCTGGAATAAAAGTGTTGGCTGTGCCCCTGCAGCTGCCCACCAGATTTAGGGTCTGTGTGCAAGTTCCTCACCTTCTGATTTGGGGATATGAAGGCCCACCCACAGCCTCAAATTCCTTTTGGGCTTCGAAAAATGGTAGATGTTGAATCTAATTTAAAGCAAATAGATTTTTGATGAAGTGATTAGCACTCCCCTGCACACACACGCTAATTACTGCCTTCTAATGTAAGACTAATTAAAGAAGCTCTTAAAAATACCAGCCTGACATCTGAATTGTCTTGATTTGCAACAAAAGAAAGGTGCTTTGGTGTTTTTTTTCTTCCTGTGAGTTTTCTTCAGGTTCCCTTCCCCAAATGCTTTAGGAATAATAAGTAAATGAGAATTAAAATGTGTTAATGAGTTCTCCTGGATTGCAAAATGTAATCCCAGATAACAAGTGACAGGACAAGAGGGAATGGCCTCAAATTGTGCCAGGAGAGGTTTATGTTGGATATTAGGAAAAATTTCTTTACTGGAAGGGTGATCAGGCGTTGGAAGAGGCTGCACAGGGAAATGGTGGAATCATTATCCCAATAAAAAAGTCACTGTATCTCTGCATATCTTTTTATTGAAGACTCAGGCAAAGGAAATATTGACCCACTCTCCAAAATAAGCAGCTTCTGACAAAGCCAGAGGTTTTTCCACAGACTGAGCACCCAGAGTGGACATGGAGTTGTTCAAGCTTTTGGGAAATCAGGACATTTTTCTTGCAAATAAGGGATTTAAAGCTGCAAAGAGAATATTCCTGCTCCCTGCAGACCCCTTTGGGAGGCTGCTGAGAACAACAGATCTGTCCACAATTTGCCCCATTGCACCTTTTGGCATAAACACCCAAGTGCCACTGTGTGCCTTCCACAGTGCCAAGGGAATCGTGTGGATGGATTCCTTGTTTTGCAAAAGCCCAGGAAGAAAAGGTCCTGAGTTTTTTGTGCATGTTAGGCCCAACCCAAAAAAGCACTAATTATGGCATGGAGGGCACCAGGCCCAGCTACAGGAATTTAAGCCCTGATAACACCGACAGGGCAGAGCTGGGTTCAACCTGTGACCTTCTCTAAGCCCCTCAGGGGTTGTACTTTCAAGGTATTACTTTCATTGGAATTTTTCAAAATTTGAACCTGCTATTTTAAAACATTCAGAATCACAGAACCACTGAGGTTGGAAAAGACCTCTGAGACCATCGAGTCCACCCTGTGTCTGATCCCCACTTTGTGCCCCAGCCCAGAGCACTGAGTGCCACGACCAGGCCTTCCTTGGACACCTCCAGGGCTGGGGACTCCACCACCTCCCTGGGCAGCCCCTTCCATTTCTTAACAACCCTTTCAGTGAAGAAAATCCTCACAAAAGAAGGGTAATGGGATTGAAAGTTTGATTCAATATACACATCAATGGCACACACTTTTTATTCTTCTCTCACACCTCAAATTTCCATGATCACCTCATGAACATGAAAAGGTTGTGCCCTAACCTTAATGAAATGTTACAAATGTCACTTAATACAGAGATGATAGTTATTAATTTTTCAGCAGGTTTGAAACAGCCTTACTTACACCTTTTCTTTAACAGTAGCTGGGGAGCAGTTAAATTCAATACTTGTTAATATCCTGCATCAACCTTTTAAATCCTTATCAATGCCTGGATCAATTCTTATTAGCAAACTTTGTAGGGCAGGTCTCCCTGGCAATTGAGTTCAATCAGAAGATTAGCATCTAAAATTCAAGGAGAGCTCTTGGTTTACTCAGTAAATTGAACCATCCATCATACTGCTGAACTGAGGCCCAATGGGCATTGGAAAGACACTGTGGCAATTTGCACAAAGTTCAGTGACACAGATCTGCATTGTCTCTAAATAAATGGAGCTTCAGCTTGCAATTAAATATTTCACATGCTTGCCTGTGATTATCCTCCTCTTTTTTATTCACTGGCTTCTGGGTTTTTTTAAGTCCTTTATCCTTTACCATGGTTTGCTCAACAAAGGTCTCCACGTCTCTTCCAATGTCACCAGGAGCTTTGTGCCTCCTTTTCTACAGAAAATGAAAACTTGAGATGAGGTAATTAAATGGTGTTTTTTTCAAGGAACAGGTAGAAGTCATAGAATGATAGAATCCCAGAATGGTTTGGGATGGAAGGGAACTTAAAGATCATCCAGTTCCAAGCCCCTACCACATACAGGGACCCCTTCCACTAGCCCAGGTTGCTCCAAGCCCTGTTCAACCTGGCCTTGGACACTTCCAGGGATGGGGCAGCCACAGCTTCTCTGGGCAACCTGTGCCAGGGCCTCACTACCCTCACAGGAAAGAATGTCTTCCCTAATAGCTCATCTAAATCCACCCTTTGTCAGTTTAAAGCTATTCACTCTTATCCTGTCACCACATCCCTGTGGGATGTTGAAGATTCCAAAATTCACAGTGTTTTTCACTTGTGTTTATTTCCAGTGAAAAGCATAAGATGAAGAAGGGCATTTAAAAGATTTTTTTCTCTTTTTCCTTCCCGTCTTGCAATGGTCTCTTACTGTCTGATTGCTCAGCTAAAGGCTCGAGTGCTGCATTGTTTCTCTGTTTGAAGATCAACAAGCCTTACAAGACTCCTGTCTCTGAGGAAATGGTCACCAGGCACCAGCGCATCTTACAAACAGAAACACAGTCAAGTTTGGAGCAGAATGAGATTCAGCAGGATAACAGGATTAATGAAGGAGAAGTACATGATCTGTTCAGTGTTTTTGAAAGTAGCCACACTTTACAGACAATAAAGCAACAGCAAATCTCAAAAAGCTCCTTCTCAGCAGTGACTCATCTGCTCTTTTCCCTCCACTCTGCACAGCTGCCACGTGTTTAAGGTTACCTGTATGTTTGGGTACTTATCTCTGATATTTCTTTCAATCCTTTTTGGAGTTTCTGGAGTGTTCAGTTGAAGAGAATCGTAGAAAGGACTGAATCCAAAATCTATTAATAAGCAAAAGATAAAGCCATAGACTTGTGGTAGAATAATAGAATATCCTGAGTTGGAAGGGGTCCACAAGGATTATCAAGTCCAACTCCTGACCCTGCACAGGACACCCCACGAATCACACCATGTGCCTGAGAGCTTTGTCCAAATGCTTCTTGTCCTCCCCGAGCAGCCTCTCAGATGTGACAGCTTCCGCATCCATCCAAACATCAGGACTTACTGCCCAGGCAGCTCTCAGCATGGGCCCAGGATCTGAGAGTACTCACCTCTTTTTGAGGCTATCAAACAATTCTGGGAACAGAAAACAAGAAAGTGAGGAGCAGTTTTCCTTCCCTTTCTCGTCTCCCAGGAGATCTGTTGGTAATCGCTTAAAAAAGCTGCTTGGACAATGATTCCTTGGAGAATTCCAGATTTCCTCTTGCACCTCAGGATGGTCACAGTGCTCCACCTGGGCACAGGACCCTCATTTTCAAGCTCTTCCTGGAGCCTCAGAGATCCACACCAGGGCTGTTTCTCACTCCTTTCAGTGCAGTACTCAGGAACTTTTTGACAGTCAGTGTCAGCAGACTCGATTTGGGTGTAAAGTGGGGGATGAATTCCATTGTTCAAGGACAAACGTGCAGAGCTGCTTTGCTGTGGCTAAATACTGGTCAGCTGCAGAAGCCAGGAGAGTGCAAAATGACCTAAGAGAAACCCACAGAAGGCCAAGAGAAGTCCCAGGAGGCCAGGTGGGATGTATTCTTTGGGAAGACACTACTTCATTCCCTTCCCTGCTGCTGCCATGGCTGGTGCATCTCACAGTTTCATCCCAGCATCCTTCTCCTTCCAACTCTAAACAAAGTGTTCTGAGTCACTGTGTTCCTCTCTTGCTCTAATTGTTGGAGAAAATTCCCTCCAGGGAATCTTTCCAAAGCTTTTTGCAATGAAAAGTATCACTGCTGAGGTAAATATGAGCTTTTTGTGCTAAATATGTCATGAACCAAGAAACAAAGGCAAAGAATTCTTTTGGAAACTTAACCCTTCCAAGGGATACAAGAGAAAGAGAGGGAGAAAAGAAACAGGTGAGCCCACACTGGACATAATGATGGACAGAGGGCTTAGAGCCTTTTCCATGCTCCTGACCTTTTGGAAACATCTAAGAAGGGGATACTTGTTGAGCAGGACTCAAATCTATGAGGAGGGTCAGAAGAACAGAGAGCTATGACAGAGAACTTTTCACTGTGTTCTGGAATAAAACCTTTAGTTTTATGTTCCACTTTGTACAGCAAATATGAACACTGATGCTAATCCAGTGATTTTCCACAATCTTTAACCATAAAAAAAATCCGTAAATAAAATATTGTTGTGGTTTAGGTCTTCTCTATATATAAGTTTTTCTTCAAATCTGCCTGAGGTTGGAAGGCAATCAAGTTTTCCCAGAAATCTATGACCATAAGCAGAGAATTACTGAATGGCTGGAACATGAGGCTTCCTGATGAAAAATATTTCCCCCCAGGAGTTATGGGCGACCTTGTGAGTAAAAGCCATCCCCACATTCACACTGAGACACTTCAAAGCACAATTCTGGTGCAGCAGAGTGGAGGCAGATTAAAGCCTATTCCCTCACCCAGAATAATTTAGTGCAGCTCTTCCTACAGTGCATTATATTGAGTATTTTCCCTTTGAAGGATTGAAAATGCAGGCATGGAGCACACAACTTTTTGGTGGAGACCACGGGAATCTCTCTGAAATGATGGAATCTTCTGCACCAGTGAACATTGTGTGTCATTCTTGTTGATGCAGGAGCAAATTAAAATCACCCATAATTAGATCAACTAACTACCGGTGAAATTGCATCCCAAAAATCACATTAACCCGGACTCACTGTTTGTCTTTTGGATAATTTATTCCTGCTGCTGTGAGGCAAAAAAAAATCTCCTAATTCCAGGAGATACCTGCCTTGTGAGCACTGCAGAGCTCAGGGTTCCTGTTCACTGGTCATGACCAACAAGTATTCGGTGACTTTCCAATAAAACAAAGGTGACATGAACGTGAAATTAGTTTGCTTGGTCTGTCCCTGCCAACTCCAACAACTCTTTTGGCCTCAGCTATTTGAAATGTTCACATTTTTATACAAGACTGGCTTGACAATCTTTAAGATGATCCTAGTAGTGCAAAGTTTTGACTTGATAGTCAGTTCAAGTCCCATGCTGGTAAATCTCAGCAAATATAACAATAAAGAGGTTATTCTGAGCTCAAAAAAAGAAAAAAACAAGAAAACTGTCCTGAACTAGAAGCATCCTTAACAATATAAATGCATGGAGTCCTGCATGCACCAAGGAATCTATATTTTAGTCTGGATTCCCCCAATTATATTTGGATTATTGACAGCAAAGAAAAGGAGAAAAGGACAAATGACAGAGCAAACAATTCTTATCTCTAGTGATGTTCATCTCTCCCTGACAGTAAAACTATTCATTTCTTTGCTGTCCCTTATTCTTGTCTCCAAATTTCTTTTCTAGGGCTCACCAAAGTAAAGATTAGGGTTTTCCATAACACATACAGCATTTTTAATATAAACAGCTATCCATATGATCACTACTGTAAAAAACAAAAACCTATCTATTTTCATTTATTTCTTATGAATTTTCAAAAGCTTTTTTGTTTTTAATCACTTTGGCAGAGGTCATAACAAGCACCAATATCACACATATTCCAACATGAGCTCTCTCAGATGAAAGCAGAATGATTCACTGGATGATCAATCCTACAATGATTTAGATGGGCTATTCATTGTTTATTTAGTATTCTGAAACATTTTGAGCAAGGCTCCTGTGTTTTGGAAACGAAAGCCAGTGTTTCTCAGGGGTGAAGTCGTGGGGAGCTGCAGTTGACACAGAAAAGGCCTCAGTTCTGTGCAAGCTCTGCTCATCCATGACAAAAACACCTCTGTTATCAACACTATCACCAGCACATATCCAAAACATAACCCCATCCTTGCTACTGGGAAGAAAATTAAGTTTCTCACAGCCAAAACCAGCACACCCATCCAAAAAAAAAACCAGGAGCCTGGACACAAGATTCAGACACTGAAATATTCTGTGCATCTTAATCTTTAGAGATGTGGTTTTTCACCCTCTATGCCAAGTTCCAGGGCTGTCAGGCTGCTTTTTTGTCTGGGCTGGACTGACAGTTGTACCTCAGAAGGTGAAATTTGTTGCCCTCACCCTCCAGAATGTGTTTGGACTGTTATCCTGAAAAGGTCTCCAGCCATTAGGAAGGGACTCAGTTTAAAGCAGATGAAGTGTCTCTGCCTGCTTACCACGGGAGCAGGATACAAATGGGAAATTGAGAAATGCAGAGAAAGCAAAAAATCCCCAGCTTGTGGTAAATTCCATCCAGATCCAGAGAGGCTTTTTTTTTGATGCAGCAGTTCAGCACTGCACTGCACCTGTTTTAGTGATGCAAAACATAAAATAAAATGGGATGGGGTTACAGTTAAAGGTTGGCTTGCAGGACAGGAGCATGTCCTAGGAGATCAGCACCCTCTGGAAGAGGTACAGGAACTGACCATGGGAGCACTCCAGGACCACTTCAAGAACTAAAGCAGCCTGGCTGAAGCTTTGGAACACTTAAACACAGGTAGATTTGGGGCTGACCAAAACCAAGTTCTTTTTGCCTACCATAGAGGACTGCATCAGATTCTGCTCTTAGATGAAGTTCTCCAGCGTTTTGTTGGTTTGTTTCCCTGGGTTTTCTTTTTCAAGGAAGGGGATCTGGAGACAAAGAAATTTGTTTCTTAGCCTAACTCATTCCCTGAATATTATTAATTGTGAAATGTGGGCTAGATACTTGCAGCACACTCATTCCTTAGAGAGAGACATCCACTTCTTGTCACAGCACCCAGAGTATTGACTAAGGCATGATCTTGACCACAATTCCACAAATTTATGGAATTCTGGTGCCAGATGTGAGCACTGAAGGAACAAAACCAAGTTGGGATTCATTTTCCAAAATGAGATATTTAAATAAAGGTGGATCTATTCAAGCTGGTTTAACCTGGCACCATATCCATTGGATCAGTCAATACAGGTAGCAGAGCCCCAACAATTCAGCTCATGCTCAGGAAAACACACAATATGTGGCTGGAGATGATTTGGGGTGTTCAAGGCAAGCAGGGGGGTTATTAGGAAGATCTGAATCCTCCTTGAATTAAACATGAAGGCCATAAAATGTATTACAGGGCATCTTAACTAAGGTGTTACCCTCAGCCTGCTAGGTTGGCATCTTCCCTGACTTCCCTGGAGAGATTTCCTCAGCTGTAAGGAGATCTGAGACACTCCACTTGCAGGCACAGCCTCACATCTAAATCTGAATCAAATCCGTCACTTGAAACATCTTGTGTAGTTCTACTGTGCATCAATCTTATATTTTTCAATTGGACACCTCTGGATTTCACATCCCTGGTGTTTCGTGGTACCACTTTTCACGGTATGATAGATAGGCTGTGCTCTTACAAATAGTCCCCCAAATTGCTCCAGGGACAATAATTCTCATTGTGTGTTCGCAAAATCTCACACAACATGGGCCTTGTGCACTTTGCTACAAGATCAATAAAGCCATTTCAGTTTTACCATCACTTTTAACCCACCATGGATCTGGATCTCTCACCTCAGAATGAAAAAACAAGTTATTCTCAACCAGAATATTCACAAAGTACAGACTTAAAAAAGTAAATATTTAATAATTACTTGCAATATTCAGCCTTATTTGAATTTTTACTACTAAAAAAACCAAATAAATATTAGAGTAGAAAGTATTTCTAAGAAAAACCCACATGTTAACTTGTGGAAATGGCAGTCACCAGAGTGAGCTGAACTCTGCTCTTTGTTACTACACTGTGTAAAAATATAGTTACAACTGAATATATCTTGGTGTATGGAGTCCAGAAAAAGGAGGAAACAGTCATTTTAGGAATTTCTGTTGAAAAGCTTTGACATATTTAGGTGATTCAGGTTCAGTGTTACCCTACCAGACACATTCCCCATTTACAGCTACAAGTAAAGACTCTCAGAGGGAGAACTACCACAAATAGCAACAAATTCCTGCAATATGTCCTAGCACTTCTACCCCAATACTTATTTATAAGTTTAAAGGACAGTTTTTCCAGTATATCTGATATAAAGGAACACAAACATCTCAGTTATTTGAACAGATTTATCCCTCTTCTATAATATGAGTTTTGCACTGACACTCTTGGCCCTTTATTGGCAATCCCCAAATTTTTTTCAACCTTTCCCTAAGAAAAACATTGGATAAAAAAATACAAATAAAGTCTTTGCTCCTCTGCCTCAGTTTCCCCCAGAACATTGCCATTGAGGAAATACTCTTTTCCACTGAGGAAAAGAGAGTATTTCAAATACCACATACTTTACTAAGCAGTTCCACTTCTTGGAGAATCTGCCACAAGCACCTTTGGGACCCCCTCACATCAACATTCCCTATGAGGATAACTTGTCCCTGGATTACAGGATAAAATTGAATTGATAATGTTGTCATGCTGCAAAATTTATCTTGCAAGAGTGAATTTGTTACACTTGTTACACTGGGAGCTGCTCTTTGGGACTGGGTTTGTAGGGGATTACAGGTTATATAGGGAGTCATTCACTCCCATTACCCAGGCAGGACCCACCTCCTCCAGAATTTATCAGAAATAGCTGAAGTCACTAAGAACTGGTTTATCCCAGCTGAGATTCTCCCACCAGGATGTCTGCACACATGAGCAATTGCTGTGATTACACATCCAGTGCTCCCTCTCTTTAGGACATGTCTTAATCTAATTTTCATTCATCTTTTATTCCTGGAGCTGTTTTTTAAACACAAAGAGGGTGACAAGTTATGAGACTGCTCCCGTGGTTTTGCTTTAATATGGCAGAATTTAATGTAATTGAACTATTTGTGCAGCATGGGAGAAAAAGCCTTTCTAAACCTTCAGAGATTTAAATGAACAGAAGACTCTGAAAATAAAAAACTCACCGAATGGGATTTTGTCACAACCCCACAATTGCTCCAAACCCCACTGAAGGTCATTAGAAATCTTCGAATAAGTTGAGATTAACCTTTAAGAATACATCCTGAACAAGACAGAAGGAAAAAGAAAAATCAAAACATGTCTCTGTTTTTGTAGGGCCATAAATCAAAAATATCACAGATTTTTCCTACAGAGCTCTGATTCACAAAGCGTGTTGTTTAGTAAACTCCTACTCTATTCAAGGCAGGTAGGCCTTTATAAAAACTGAACAAAAATTTCCATTGTAACTTTCAATTTTTAGTTATTATTAACTTCCTCAATTTTTGCTCCAGATTCAGACTTGATACAAACTTGATTTTTCTTTATTGCTTTCTCATTCCTTTGTGTTCACTTGTTTGCTTCATTTAACCTTGGCCAAATTAAGCCTTTTCCTTTCTTTTGTCTGCCCTTGTAGAGCACAGAAAACGAACTCAAATCATGTTCATTGTGTTCTTTTGGTAATTGAAAGTCTAACAGAGGAAGCTGCTGAAAGCTGGAGGTTCTGGTGTAGGAATATCCCTGGTGAAACATATCCCTCATTCCAAAGGAAACTCATTTTGGATTGATTAACCCAGAGGACTTTGATGTTTTCATGCTGTTTGCAATCACTGGGGTTTTGTTGGGGAGTTGTTTGCAGAACAACCTGGAAAGGCTCAGGCTGCTGGAAAGTTCTGCTGAGGAGCCCAGAGCCCTCTCTGCCCCTGTAACCTCAGAGAAAACACCTCAGGAAAATATCCCCCCATCCCTGGAAGTGTCCAAGGCCAGGGCTTGGAGCAACCTGATCTAGTGGAAGGTGTCCCTGCCCATGGCAGGGGGTGGAACTGGATGGTCTTTAAGGTCCCTTCCAACCCAAACCGTTCTATGATTTTACAAAAAGAGTTTGGTGCACCAAAGTAAATTCATTATGTATCAAAACCTTAACGGGAGCAGCTCTCCTGGGCTTTTTGTAAGGGGTTTCAGGTTGTCGGTGAAGGAATATTTCCATCTCAGTGTTTCCTGTAAATTCATGGATTTCATGGCATCCCCCCTGTAAGGTGGGCGTGGGTCCCACCCCTTTCTCCATGCAGTACCCCGTGCTGGTCACAGGGACAGTAGAGAGTCCCAGGGGAAGCAATCCAGAGAGGCACCACATCCATAGGACCCGAGAGGTGCAGAGGATTCCTGTTTTTTCCAGGAGGAGAAAAAGGGAGTTTAGCAATCACCAGTTCCATCCATGCCAAGCAGGAATGGCCGTGTTCCCACAAGGGGTTTTTTGTGGGTGTCCCTGAACTCTGAAAAGCTGAAGCAAGCTGCATCACTTCAGAGCTTGACAAAGGATAAGTTGAAACCTAACAAGTGATAAAACAGCTGCATTAATATTGGACTGTGCTTTAGTTCCTGTCAACTGTTTCTCCACGAAGATCCAGCTCCCCACCTCTCCTACCTGCACAGGGTTTTCCAAGCTTCATGATTTAGGAAGCTTTGATGACCGAAACATTTTTACTTGGATTTTAGGCACAGGGAGAACTGTATTTGCTGAGCACTGACCTTGGGAGTCTTTCAGTGTGTGGGCTGCAGGATTTAGCATCCATCCCATCCATCTCAGCTCTTCTAATCCTCTCGGAGTGCACTCTCCTCATCTGTACCCAGCTGTGGGCAGGAGGCACTGGTGCAGAATGGGAAATGCACCCTGGGCTCACTCCAGACCACAAAATTTGCTTTCTGAGGAAATTAGATTGGTACTGTTTGAAAAATGTAGCTGTGATAACATCACTAAACATGGGAGAACCTGGACAACTCACAACCACACTTTGGACATGCTTGGGGCAAAGTTAGACCTCAAAGAGCTGTAGATAATCATGAAAATTGCTGATAGCTCCTGGAAAGATTAGTTTGGACCATTCTAAGTAATAATTTTCTTTTTTTCTCCCATCCTATTTCCTCTATATTACTCCCACCGTGTCCCTAGAAATTTATTCACCAATGACATCCAAATGTCATTTTATCCTTGGAAAAACAACCTGAAAAAGAAGGATCTACTTCCACTAACAGTATTAATACCCACTCATCTGCATTATTCCTGTTTGTTCTACCAAATTCCACTGTTCTAATTTTGTTTGGAATTTTACTGGGACTGCTGTTGAAATAATCCATTGACATGTGCCCTAAAAACCGCATCCCTGTATGTCTTACATCATTGCAAAATTCAAAGGATTAAATGTATGGAATTGAAATCATGGCAATAATTGCACAGAATGATGGCCCATTCAGTGCAAAACTTGAAGTAGTCTGGAAAACAGACAAGAAACAACAAGTGAGAGGAGTTCTTTGGGAAGGAAAAGAAAGATCTTTGTTGTGAAGTATCAAAGGGATTTTTGCTTTAACCCCCTGTTAACAAAAATAAAACCAAAATTGTCTGTTCATGTCTCACAGTGTTTTTGCAATGAAAGAGAATTCAAGCTGTAAACACTTTATATACTTTATAGTCTCTCATTCTTTACATAACCACATGTAATTCTCACCTCTGCATAGCTGTGTATGGTTTATTCTTTGGCAACTCTTGTATGCTGAGAAAAAAAAGGTGTGGTGGGTCCATATCTTACTTTATGGTTTTTTATTTCTCTAACTTCTTCTACCCATTCTACACATGTTGTTGTTACCTTTTAGATGTCTCAATATAAATATCATATACCACCAGCATGTCCTGCCCTTTCCAAAAATCATTAATTCTCTACCAATCACAGAATTTTCTTTTTAAAATATTTTTTCGTGTCAAAAGTTCCAATTTTCAAAGCATTTAGAATGGTGTGGGTTGGAAGGGACCTTTAAGATCATCTAGTTCCAATAACCGTAAGTAAAAATTAATTTCAAATCAAATAATGACTTTTTCCTGTTGTTGTTGTTTTCTTGCTGGAAAATATCAGAGAGTGCATTTGAAGAACTTCAGAAGAGTGAAGCTTTTGTGAAGATGAAGCTTTGCCAGGCTTGACACTTTACTAGAACAATTTCCTTTTTGGCAAAATCATGTTGCTTTTAAACCAAACTGACTGTGTTGGATAATTTTTACATGGTTCTAATTAAAATTGTTTTGTTTTATTGATACTAAGGAGAAAAAAGTGGTTGGAGAACACACACAGTCAGGATCATCCCAACCTCTCATGGACAAAGAATGTTCATGGTAAGTTCTACTGATTAATAAGGTCTCCTTCTGAAAATAAACGTGGGCCATGTTTTAATTAGACAACCAAAACTGAGACCTGGACAGCAAATGGACTCTTGCAGGAAAATTCAGATGTATATTCAATGCTCTGAAAGATCTGGTGTTGAAGCCACTCCTTCAGACATCCTGTGGAATTTGAGACAAGTCATCCAGATTCTCTGGCCAAGGACAGATGATGAATGTCTCCAAAATTTTCACATAATCGAGGGGCACATGAGCACCTCCCTTAATATTAAAACCATCATTATCAAATATGATCCTACTTTAGAGAGCAAGAAGGGTTTGTTTTTATTATTAAATTAGGTAGGATATACATCAGCTGCAAGTGGCTTAACTCTTTGGGATTTTGGTACAGTTTAAGCCTAAACCAAGCCCTACTGGTCCCTTCCTCAGGCTGCTCCTATCCCAAAGTGGTGAATCATGGAATAGGTTTGCCAAGGAG
Organism: Chiroxiphia lanceolata; assembly: GCF_009829145.1. Taxonomy (NCBI): domain Eukaryota; kingdom Metazoa; phylum Chordata; class Aves; order Passeriformes; family Pipridae; genus Chiroxiphia; species Chiroxiphia lanceolata. The sequence continues at coordinate 153,068,809 of NC_045637.1, forward strand.
AAGGGGAATAACATACTTCCTCATAGTAACAAATTCTCCATATGCCTGGTTTCACAGATACAATATTCCTTATTTTGCCACTTAGACTGGTACCAAATTTCCCCTCTAACGGTTTGAAAAAGGAATTCGAAAAAAGAACAAAAATTACAAATTAAGATTTAGGGACTGAGAGCAGCAAATCATCACTTTAGCTTCTGTGAGGAAAACCACTTTCTATTGTTCTTTTATTTTCTTTTTCCCAGCAAGTGGAATTCTACCAAATAAGGGGCCATCAGCCCAAACAGCTACTCTGCTCCCACCTCCTTCCCAGTTGGATCTGTCAGGAGCAAAAGGGAGGAATTATGAGGGGTCTCTGAGGAGATTCATCCACGTCACAGAGTCCTGAGCAACGAAATCTGAGACATTCACAACACAGGACAAAGATTAGTGGAACAAATGCAGAACAAAGAGCTGCTGACAGAGTTTTCTGGAGGAAACAATCTTTCTGGTCCCATATTTGTGCTGACAGGTGACTTTGCCTTACCACTGAAAGGAAAGTGGGTGCAGCGAGTTCACACCTGGCCCGGTACCTTCATTGCTGTGCAGCCTTTTGTAAAGCCTTTTTTTTTGGCATTTCTATCAGTTTCACGAGGAGGCCTTAAAATTAGCCTTAAAATTCCGGTTAAGAATTTAAATTGTTCATAAAATTTACACATCTAGTCACAGACTGATGGAATAACACAGTTTAGGATGGACCTCTGGCCTAACGCTGCTCGAAGCAGGGCCAACTTAATTCAGCCTCCTCAGGGCCTTGTCCAGCTCATTTTCAAATCTCTCCAGTGACAGAGACTTCACAGCTTCTCTTTCCCCGTTCTCTGACTATTTTCACAGTGAATTTTTTTCCCAAAAAAATATTAATGGTTTTCTTTCCTCACAATTTCCACACACTTCCCTTTATTTTATCACTTGGGGCTTCTGAGTAGATTCTGCTTCAATCTTCTTCATCCTCCTCATTTCCTGGAGTCAGCAGGATAAAATACAGTCCTTAAAAGCACAAGTGGTTGTATCTCTAAAACCACAAGTGGTTGTATCCTTAGAAGCACAAGTGGTTGCCACTGAAAGAGTTCACTCTTCTTAATTTATTTATCTATCTCAAGTTTCTTTGTTCTCATGAAAAATCACAGCAAAACAATCTTTAATCTTATGACTAAACAGCCACTCAGCTGTGCCAATTAAATAAAAATTAAAAAATAATCAGAATAAGACCCTATGGCACTTATTTAAGCATCCAGAGATAAAAGGGAGAGGAAAAATAGGAATTCTTCCATTTTGCCTTAGGAGCACCAGCCTGGAGCAAAGGCATGGGCTCTCTGACAGATTTCAGCATCAGCATCCACCTTGCAGTGAAATTCTCACAAATCCTCCTTCTTCAAAACAACATAATTATTATTTCTAATTTCAAGGCTCTTTTTGGAAAATAGTGTTTGGATAACTAATAATTCTCATTGAAGTTACCATTAATATTCAAGTGTTTCTCCACCTGTAGTCCCTCTGACCAGAACATTCTTCTCCTTCCTTACATTTACCTTGTGATGTTCAAAAATGCCAAACTATCTCCCACCTGCCTTCCTTTGTTACAATAAACAGCTCATATTTCTGCCATATTTTTTTTTCATTTTTAAGCATTTTTAAGCATTTTATTACAGCCAGGAGAGCTAAAAATTATTTGAATTTCTTTTTCCTTTTCTTTCTCCTTCTCCTTCAACCTTTCTGCTGTAACCTGGGAACCGTGAAGATGAAAATCTGCTGAGCTTTATTCATTTTCAACAACTAAGATATTTTTTAAAGCCATCCCCAAATATTGAAAGAATGAAACATCAGCAAAACCTTGGTATGGTTTTATGGGCTGGCTGTGACTTTAAAGAGCTACGAAAGGCAAACAACAAAACCGTATCTTTTTTTCTCACTTCCTACTCACATTAATAAAATATGATTTTTACACTATTTGCATGAGTTAACTGGGGTTCTTTCTAGTGGAATATGCTGACTATTCCACTTCCAGGCCCTGACAGCAGCACAGACAGATAATCACACAACTTTGTCCAAAGTCAACTGAAGTCTTTTAGGGAAAAAAAATGCTCAGTTCTGCCCAAATTTCAAACTTTTTAATTCAGCTGGTTTTCTTCCCATGAAAACAGGTCCTAATTTCCAACACAGGTTGCATTTTTCCAATTGAAATGTTCATTTTAAAGATCATTGATGAAGCCAACTTTGCTGGAACACCGAAACAGTGACGTGCTGATATTTGTTTTTAATGAGGGGCAGCCTGTACTTGTTACACCAGACGTGAATGATTAATCCAAGTGTGACAAAAATCTACTTGTCAAAACCTTGTCTGTGTTTCAAAATCTAAATGTGCCTCTCTCTCTCACGTGCCTTTAGAACTCTGTAAATCTGCAGTTAAAAAAAAATTAAATATTTTTTTCTGTTGTCTTGGAAATGTTTATTATGATGATTTTAACTGCCTTTCTTTATGCGTGTTTTCTATATTGTTTTTTTATTCTACATGTTTTTGACATGTCCTTGTGTTCACTTTCCTTCTTGATATCATTACCCTTTTCTTTTTGTGTTAATTACTTTTTTCCTCCCATGTTTCCCACGACTGAACTGTTGCAGCTACGGCAAATATAAAAAAATCCTGTGCCTAAAGGTAAAAAGACTTTTTTCAAATTAGCAGACATTAAACAATAGCAAATGTTCCTTTGTAGTCCCCGTGGCAAAGACAATAAAATAAGGAAATTACTGTGTATAAATAAAGCAAAATAAAATTAGGGCTTAATCCAGCCTTCTGAAGTGATAAAGAAGGGAAGGGAAAGAAAGGACCAAGGAAATCCCTTTCTGCCTGACCACTTTTCATCCACTCTGTCCCCAGCCTCTGGTGCTTCAGGGGGCTGTTGTTTTTAATGTGAAAATAGTGGAAACATGAAATACTTTTAGACAGGAGGGGTTTTTTTTCCAAACTTTGCTTGTATAAAAGCATTTCCATGCAGTATTCTTTGCAAATATTTATTCTGCTTTAGTTTTCACACTTCCTGGTGACCTCAGATAACATCTCTGCAGACAAGACCCTCACACACTTCAAACTGCAGATCTCCACATGTGTGGGTTTGGGTGTGTTTTGTATTTGCACGAGATCCATCTGCCCCAGTCACTGCAATTTTTTGCTTCAATGCAAACCTCATAATCAAGTGCCAGCAGTGTAATGAGTTACCAGAGAATCACAGAATGGTTTGGGATGGAAGGGACCTTAAAAATCCCCTAATTTCAACCCCCTGCCATGGGCAGGGACACCTTCCACTAGCCCAGGTTGCTTCAAGCCCCGTCCAAGCTGTCCTTGAACACTTCCAGAGATGGGGCAGCCACAGCTTCTCTGAGCAACCTGTGCCAGGGCCTCCCCACCCTCACAGGGAAGAATTTCTTCCTAAAATCCAGTCTAAATCTACCTTCTCTCAGCTTATCATCCGTCAGCTGAAGTGCATTAACACTGTGAGTGATCCCCGGGTGTTACCAGAGTGACTTAAGCCAGCGGTTGGAATATTTCCAGAGGTTGCTCCACTTCTACCAGAGGTCACTGGGGAACATATAAACTGATCCAAATGAGCAAAGAATCCCCACCAGACCTCGTGCTGGAGTAGAATGAGGCATCCTGGGCGGGTGATGCTTCGTGGGACTGTTATTTCTCACCAACTGTACAGAGAAAGCAGCTGCAAGTGGAAACATTTTGGATTGAATGCGCTCAGTTGATGGATGGAATTGAGCTGCTGACACATCCTTCCCCTGTGACCACAACAGAGGGGTTACCTGGCTTCACCCACACATATTTTACAAGCTTTAGTAACTCCCTTGTAAATGGACACGGAGACAGAGCAGCGACCAGGACTGTGGGAGACAAACAGGACAGGAGCAGAGCAGGGAAAACGTCCATTCCATCTGCTGAGCCCAGGGATTGGGAGGGTATTCCCATAAAGACTTCCCATCTGAGATTTCAGGGAGTTCACATCTGGGCATTACATCCCTGGAAAAATGATTCCCTTCGTTCCAGAAAGGGGTTTGGAAAGTCCAGCAGAGTTGGGTTTGAGACTTATCCTGATTTGTATCCTGATGTGTGGGAGCATCATGTTGTCCTGAGGGTCTCTTTTTACCACCAGGTACCATTTCACCACCTTGGAGGGAAAAGAGAATCAGAGACGACTCATTTTTCATAATGGCTTAATTTTAGAAGATTGATTTTTTTTTTTTCAGTATAATAAAACTTTGGAGTTCTGTGTTATTGTATAATATGTTCACGTATTACAGCAAATATAATCCACCTTCTAAAAGCACTTTCTGGCATCTTTGATTACTTGCTGGAGCTTGAACCACTCATCTGGTTCCATCTTTCTGGTTTCAAAACAGAAAACAAGTGAAAAAAAGTATTTCTTCATATAAATCCTACAAGATTAGTGTATCTCTAAATGTGTTTCCAAGGCAGCAGTAACAGACATAATTTGAAGAAATTGTTGGAAGGCTTCAATTTTTATTTTTTTTAATCACTTAACAAAACTGACTAATGCTAAAAAAAAACAGATTGAGAATAGTTCAGTGTAAAAGTGGATTGATTTCACATTTAAGCCTTTTAAAATGACCAACCCTCCCATTCATGTGGCCTGTTTATATTTCATTCCACAGATGAATAACCTTTATTGCTATAAATTCATTACCTGGCTCTTCTACTCATTTTTTATTTCTGTTCATTCACTGCTTAACAATTTGACTTAAATGCAGTTTACAAAAGTTCTGATGCCTCTTAAATGATGCCTTTTGGGCAAAACTGAAGCTGCTCTGATGCCAGATAAGTACCTGCTGTTAATTACACTGCACTGTGGACACTTTTTAAAAAAGCATAAAAATAATTATTAGAAAGAATGCAGATTACATGTGAGCCAACTGGAGCACAGGAAATAATAACAAGATTACTCCTACCTGATTCCTTCCACAGCAGATATTTGAATGGTCATTCTTAGTTTATTTACATGTTAAAAAAAAATGATTATTCAAACATTTAGGAATCTTTAAGACTTCTGCAGCAACTCATCCCAAATATGTCAAGAATGATGTGGAAGAATTGGCATGAAAAGTTTCATACCCTTCAGTTTTGTTGTGAAGAAGGTAAGAGATAATGGCTGCTGTGCAGAATATTTATTTAAGGATCAAATGATATTTTTGTGGAGTCCATAATTTGTGTGCCTTCTCTGAGCAAGAATGATTTTCCAGCCAGTGAGGAGCTATTTTCAGCTTTACTCGTGGAATTGTGATTTAATTCTCCACAGCCTGGTCTCAACAACTGTGATTTATCTGGAATTAGGCTGATACTAAATGGTTCTTTTTCCTGCAATATCTGTTTTCCTGGACTCTACCAAAAGACAAGTTCATAAAAATGACTAAAAACTGTGCGTATTTTGGGGATGTGGAGTTGTAAACACTTTGTATTCTTGATCCTACCTGGACAGGGCTGTGCTAATCAGGAAAAATATTTCCAACCCCTCTTCCAGGGGTTCAGAACCTGAGATATCAATACTCCTTTTCTGTCTGTGGCCATCAAGTATCTGCAGGAACCCAAAGTGTACCAAGAAAGCTGCTTGTCCTTGGCTGGCATTTGCTCTATTATTTCTTTGGAAATACAATCAAAGACACAAGTGAATAAATAATTCAGGCCTTTTAGTCTTTTTTATCTGTATACCAGGAATATTTTTATGTTTTTCCAGCTCTGTTCTAAGTCAGAACTTTAGGGGTATTTTTGGAATTCTCAGCTCAGGCTTTAAACGCACCAGATCCTTATAGGATGAACCTGGAAAGGCAAAAGTAACATAAGGACTTATTTCAGCATGAATTTATTCAAGGCTTGGGTTATTCCATTATCTAGGAATAGAGAGGAAGAAAGGAGAAATATTCCTTGGTGGAGACTCATCTCCAGATTCGGGTACCAATAAATGCAGATATCTACTTGTAAGTGAGGCGTTTACATCCTCATGACAGTAATTAAAAATCTGGTCAATAAAATTAATTAATGGAGTTCACAGCGTGATCCAATTAACAAAAAAGTTGAGACTTTAAGATGAGCTCAATAACTTTTCAGGATCTATTGATGCTGCTGACCTTCTGTATTGACCCTTTATTATATAGTCCCCTGGTATGTATACGATTTTATATGCTCAACTCACAGCAATATAATCAGAATTTAAAAACATAAATGAAGCAATTAAATTGAGTTGTCTATAATACAAATTTTAATAGGGTCATTTGTAAAGGCATCGAGGTTCTGAAGCATCCAGTCATAACACAGGACCTGCAGCCTTTCAGACTGACAGCTGGATCCAGCTGGGAAGCTCAGGCATGTCTGTAATGGATTGGGTGTCTGCATAGACCAAATGAATCAAGTCAGAGATGATTCAAAGTCTTGCTGTCTCTATTTCTCCTCCTCCTCTCCATTTTTCATGCCTGTAACAGAGAAGAGCTGCACTAATTCTTGCTGCCAGGAACAGGGGACTTTGGTCCAAGGGTCCAGCTGTAAGAGCCAGGTCCTGGCTCCCAGTGCCTCTGGATGTGAACAGAAGAGGAGCTGGAAGGTTCACCTGCTGAGTCAGAATCCAAAGGCTTAAACCCAACCTTCAGATCCTAAGAGAAGATATCTGAGGGGAACAGGAGAGATATATTCACTTTTACCTTGGCTAACGCTCATCACTGAGCATTTGCACCGTGGCAATAAGGCAAAGGCTTCATGGGTAATGGAAGTAATCATGGAATCCTACAGTCTTGGAGTGGTTTGGTTGGAAGGGAACTTAAAGATCATCCAGTTCCAACCCCCTGCCATGGGCAGGGACACATCCCACTATTTCAGGTTGTTCCAAGCCCTGTCCAACCTGGCCGTGGACAATTCCAGGGATGGGGCAGCCACAGCTTCTCTGGGCAAACCATCCCGACCAAAATTAAACTGTCATTTCCCAGTTGTTAAGACATATTTGCTTTTTTTTTTTTTTTTTTTAAGAAACGCTGCAGCACCACAATGCAGAAACGCTTCTGTTGGTATCATTTTACTCCTGCAAGATTCACAGAAGGACATCAGAAGGAAAAAAAAAAAAAGAAAAAAAAGAAAAGAGGAAAAAAAAAAAGAAAAAATAAAGAAAAAAGGAAAAAGAAAAGAAAAAAAAAGAAAAAAGAAAAAGAAAGAGAAAAAAGAAAAAAGAAAAAAAAAAGGAAAATAAAAGAAAAAAGGAATGTGTGAGAAAAAAACCCTGCAGCTTCTAGACAAGAAACATATTTACTATTCAGTGGATGCTTCATGTCCAGAATCTCTTCCTCAGGAAGTTTACAAATGCTCCCTGCTCTGCAGAAATGACCTTTACGTGCCATCGGAAAAGAGACACTGCAAAGAATACACGACACCAAATCCACCTCCCAAAGACAAATGTCACCTCATAGTGGAAATGTCAGCAGACAAATCCTTTAGCAGGAATTCTGATGGGCAAAGTCCAGCCCTTTGAGAGTTCAAGTCAAGACTCCAACTATTTCTTTTGTCTTGTTTGGATTTTTCCAGGAGTCTAAATGATTGACGAGCCCTAATTAGCATCTGATGGAAGCTTTGAGAATAACAAGCTCCACGGGAAAGACAAAGTTTAACAGGTTATATTTAAGGGTAAATTCAATAATCTAAAATGACTGGATACCTTTATTCTTGTCTTCTACATATTACACATTTATTTTTCTAGTGGTCAGCTTAGAGTAGGTTTCTGTCTTTAAATTGTGGAATATGCCAAGCATGGAGTAGATTTTACTTCAGAATAAATGTGACTTCTGTAAAAATCAGCTCTAAAAGTTTTTATTTTCTACAGTGGCTTTTTCCCCCTTACTATAAAGAATTGGGAGGTTTTAATATAATCTCAGCACATTACTCTGAAAACAGGAAAGAATGGAGAAGGAGAATTTTTACGACTCCTCGATGATGATATCAAATGTTATCATTCTTTGCACACACATTTTATTCTTCTCTCATGGACACTAATTACTGCACATTCTGTAACAAGTTGAAAGGCAGATTGTGTCCCTGGAGTCTTGCTGACCCACATTATCATATCTCCTTTTTCAGGAGAGCTGCAACAATTTAAATCAGCTGAAAATCAAGTCCCATAAATTATTGGCTGCAGCAAGATGTCAGATGTGTTGCCATTCCTTCATCTTTAATTAACTTTCTCTGTTACAACATTAATGTGGAAACATCAGAATAAAGAAAGAACAAGGCACTTCCTTCTTTAAATCCATCCAAGAGATTTCTGTAAGTGCTGTTAAAATGACCACATGAATCTGTGTAATCCAGAGAAGAAACTATTCCATGTGTGGAACGACAATCGTTCAAATCAGAGATAACAGAACAAAACAAAGCCATGGGCTCTGAAAAGGAAAACCCAACCTAAAGTTAAAATTTCAAAGGAGTGGGGAAGATTAGCTCTGCCTTTCATGATCTTATTATTGGCTTCAGCATAATAAAAGAAAATCTCAAGGCAGAAAAAAAAAAGTGGACTTTCTTAGCACACACACTCCATTCAGTCATTTCTTGGTGCTTTCATGTTGTCCCACTTCTCAGCTTGAGAATTATCCATTCTGTTGGTAATTTTTTCCTAATTATCGTGAAGAGTCAAGAATGATATTTCTGGTACAAGAACAAATGGCTTTAAACTGGTCACTGATAAATTTAGGCTACACTTAGTTAAGTATTTTTAACCACAGAACAGCTTCCAGACCAACCTTATAGTAGGTTGAAGAGACCAACCAGGCAAGTTAATTTTAAGACAGAGTTTGGTTAACTGATAAATTGTTTAAGTAGCAGAAGACTAGAAGTGGAATGAAACTCCTTCAATAATCAGTGGAGAGAAATACATCTTATACAGCATGGTGAGAACTGCCCTCCAGAGGTGCCCATTTCTCCTCTCTCATTTCCCATGAAGCAGAGAAGGTTTCCTTCAGCTAGAAATTAAAATTGTGGATAGCTACAAGTGCATGTGACAGCACTGGCAACCCAACAGATCTTCCATCCTTTAACGTTTGCCCAACGTTCCCTTGGGCACAGAGTCCTGGGTGGGACATCCACCTGCCCCTTTTGCTCCCAGGTGCTTGGTCCATCATGACCCCAGAGTATTTTTAGGGATTTTGCACAAGATTGCTTGATGTTGGTTCCTTTGTTCCCGTTTCCAACAACCCTTTTCAGGCTCCAGAGACACGAACAAACAAAATCACAAGAAAACAAAAATCCCAGCAACAACAACAAAAACAAAACAAACAAACAAACAAAAAAAAGAAAACCCAAGAACCAACCAACCAAACAAACAAAAAAACCACCACAAACAATTGATTACTCAAAAAAATACCCGGAAACCAAGCAAGCATACAACAATTTCTTGAAGGATCTTGAAGATCAGCCCAACTCCTCTGGAGACCTACAGCCATTTTATCCAAGGCTGGGCAGCCTTTCTTTAGCTGTATTTAACTGTAATTAATTGTTTAGCCTGATTACAGTGAAAGTCACCTGACACTGTCTCTCCTTATTACAGAATATTCAGTAGTGAGTAAGAAAATTAAGAAAAAAAGACCAAATGGCAGTAGTGTTCATAAGAAAAAAAATCTATTAAAAACTGCTTGCTAGACATCCTACATCCCTGACAAAAGAGATAAAAGTAGAATCAAAGTGTTTTGTACAGTTTAACTGAAGTTTCTGATAGAAGGTTGTGAAGGGGTGGCCACATCCCACGTGCCAGGTAAGGATATTTCCTTACAGGCTCAGTCCTCTACCCATTCCTCCTTTGGCAGAGTTAACTGGGTTGTCAATCAGTTTGGTCCTGACAAATAGAGCAGAAAAAGTTAGGACTGGAGGACTGACTCCAAGTGCTGAAATTACGCAGGAGAACAGTCAAGACATCCCTAAGTCAAGAAGCCAACGTGAAAATGGACTTGGAAAAGATCCACGGGGCTATGAAAGCTGAAAATGCAGCTGGAGTAAAATCAAAGATTGAAAATCAGTTATTTTTTATAGTTGGTCTGGGCTTAAATATCCCTCAGGCTGGCCTGCCATGCTGCTTTGGGAGATGACAAGGCAGCTGGGATGTAGCTGCAGATTTCTGTTGTGTATCTGGGAAAACAAAGAGGGAAAACACTTGGTTTTTCTCTCTGAAGTGTGAAGGACACAAGTGAGGAGTGATGATTTGAGTTGTTTCTACACCACAGCTCCTGCAAACATACCCAGTGCAATATTTAAGGAATTTGCTCCAGCACCAGTTCTCTCATGACTCAAGGTCAATAGTTGTCATTAAAACGTGTAAAACACTTTCAAAAGTCCCGAATAATCCAGATCTCAGACCCTGCACTGCCACCTCTGACATGTATTTTAATGCACTGCCAGCACAGCTTGCCTTGTTTGCCAGAAGAACTGAGCATTTAAAACTTTGAAAGCCCAGGAAACAAAACAGAAGGACCTCTGTGGCTCCACACAGCAATTATTCCAAGAGTGAAAAGTTTACTGGATACCAAGGCCTAAAATTTCCCCCGTTCCCATATTCTTCCCACATCTTCCCACTCCTGATGCGTGTTCAGAATTCATCCACTTTGATCAGGAGGCACATGTCTTGCTGAAAGTCAAAAGGATTTTCATCCTTCAGTGACTAAGTAGCTTTTGAAAATACAATGTGTGCTCCTCAGGGGCTGGGATCCCTGTGGAATAAAACAGGACAATTAAACCTCTCTCGTCATAATTGCAGAAAGATGAATAACAGACAAGTGTGGATTTGTCAAGCGGAAATCATATTAAGGAAGCCTAATTTCCTTGTGCACTTTGTGAGAAAGAAAGAAAAACAAATTAATGAGATATATTGTGTCACTGGTAGGGTTTTTAACACTGACAGCTTCATGAGAAATTGGGGAAAATCTGGCCTTGTTGGATTCATTACAGTCTGGGGATGATTCCACTCCGTTCTCAAGGAATTATCAGGAGTGTAACATCAAAATGCAAAAGTGGATGGGGCTTGGAGCAATCTGGGATAGTGGAAGGTGTCTCTGACCATGGCAGGGATTTGGAACTGGATGATCATTAAATTCCTTTCTAACCAAACCATTCTGTGATTCTGTAAAACTGGAGACCACTTGAGTTGTAAGCCCAGAAATGAGAAACCATGAAAACAAAGCCTTGATAATCCATAGTTTAAGAAATTATCATCCTGCTTCCATGTGCCTATTTAATGAGTTAAAATAGAGCTTGATTTTAACAGTAGTGATATAACTCCTGCTTGCTTTGATAAATTCCACAGCTTTTCCATAGTTTGCCAGTTCCCTGGATTCCTTTTCCACTAAATACATTTGGAACACAACATCATCACATCGATGTGATTTAGGCAACTTGATTTCAAACTCTCGTTTTCAAATGCCTGATTCTGAACTGGTCAGCATGGATCCCTTTAACAACAGTGGAGACAAAGCAACATCTCCAGAGGGGAATTCTGAACCGGCCAGCATGGATTCCCTCAGCAATGTTGGGGATAAATCAACACCTCCAGAGATTTGGAATTCATCTCTGTGCATTACAGCAATAAAATGGTCACCAAATGAAGCAATTTATGGAGGCAACTTCTTCTATTTTCTCTCTGTTTTCTATAAAGAGAACCTTCCTGAGCTTAGAACAGCTTGGGATTGCGTACTTAACACGTAGACATCTAAAATATGAATCACCACTTGAATTGCCCAAATCCCAGTATTCTGGGGTTTTTTTATTGAAGTGTGAGACTGTGCCCAAGTTATAAATATTCCATAATCACCCAGGAATGGTGGTTTAAATGTTACATCTCACAGGGACAATTCCTCCTTAGAAGAAATTTGGTCCTTTTTTTTTTTCTTTTCATCAAGCAGGAGGTTCTCATGTACCCAAGGAGGCAACAGGGACAGTCCATTTGAATGATGGTCTTAATGTTCTATCATTATAAGCCACCACCTCCTCCAAGGTACAAGTTATGGTGCTTTCCACCCCTGTTTAGTCCTCCTGATGTTCTCCTCTTTATTTATAGAGCTGTTTAACACAGCCTGTGCTTCTAATTTTGTCTTTTATTTTGCCTCATAAATATTATTTCCTCCCTAGAGAGCCATGAACCTTTTTCTCTTCCTCTGGCACATTGAGTAATGTGATAGTTACTCTGCTTAGTCATTTTTCAGATGTCATCCTGATTTTGGGGAGAATGGAATGGAAGAATGTTTCAGGGAAAAGTCTAAAGATGTTTACAGTCCATTGTAGAGGGAAATGATCAAATGGATAGTGGTTAAAATGTTGCTAAAATCTATCCTCAGTGTCACTGAGCTTTAGACGGGGAAAGATTTGCATTCAGTCCTTATTTTAGAGAAATTTTGGGGAAAAAAAAGTCCTTATTTTATCAAAAATAAATAGGAGCTGAGACACCTACAAGCTGGAGAAGGAACCTTTCCCAGTTATGTCCAACCAAACACTGACCTTCATATGACAATTCAAAGATTCTGAAGGTTTCCCAGAGACTTCCAAAGACTTCAAATTAAAGTAGATCAGATTTTTCTCCATTTCTAACAGCTCCCAATTCAACTAAATTTCCCAGTAAGCCAGGGAAGGTTTCTGTGTTGTTTTGTTTTACATTCTCTAGAAAAACTATTAGGTAAGGAGTTAAAATTTAGTCAAGTACCAAGAGCAATATTGTCTGCCTTTTCCAGTTAAACTGTATATTTAAACCCTGAAACCTCTTTCTAAAATAGCACATTAGATGGTGTTTTAGTGAAACTGGGATTTCTAACTCCTCAGTTTTACCTTGTGCTCTACATTCCTGTGATCCCACATTTTGATTGATGCACCAGAACAGGAAACAAGGGGTTGGCTAAACCTGTTTCAGAGCCAACAAAACCAGATGAGGTGAGCAAAGAAACCTGCTACCAAGGTTTTGGCAATATAAATATGTGTATTTAAGAGCAGGGGAGGAACTTTGTCATTATTTAGAGGAGCTGGCTGTTCAGAGCAGGTTGTTCAGAGCAGTTTAACCTCTCCCTCAAGAATCCCACAGTGTGAAAATGAGGAATCGTGGTGTTTGGACAAAACATAGATATTTATGATCTGAATTATTTGCCTTCAATCAATGGAAAGAAACAAACCCTTTCAGAGGGTCATTCCCAAAGTATCCACCAAAGCATCTCAAATAATCATAGCTCAAATAACGTTTATTCTCTCCACTAACTATTAATAAGGTCTTCACTGTGACTGACTCAGTTGTAGACAGATAAATTCCAGTGAAATTATTGTCACTTAGTAGAACTTATCTTTCTATTCCATTCTCAGGAATATGAGCCATTCTCTCATTCTCCAAAACAACCTAAAATATAGATGTGAGTTGCCTGTGAACTGTGGATTTATAGGAACTCAACAAGCAATAGCATCTTGTAAGCCCACTGACTAAGTAATATCCAAGGGGCAGCAAGAGAATTCAGCCTGGGAACATATTTGGATTTAAATCAGGTCTGCAGCACATCAGACTATTCTGAGGACATTTTAGAAATGACCATTTGGTGAACTCCCACAGCTCTCAGTGGAAGTGCCTTAGGGTACAGCCTAGAAAGCCTGAAGCCACATCTACACTGCTGGATGAATTCACCACAGGGAGATTTCCCTCCTCCCAGCCCAGAGGAAAACTGTAGCTCACGTCCATCCTGTTTAGGTTTAACCACCTCTAAATCACAGTGCTGCATCCACCTGAGAGTGCTTCATCCACAGCTTCCCTGGGCTCTGGAGAGGGCAGCTGTGGCCCTAGGAAATAATTACCATTTTAAAAAGCATTTGGATAATTGTCCAACTAAAAGTGTCTGATATAATGTGAAGGTTGTGTCACAGCCCACAAGGGAAACGTTTTTAGAGTGTGAATCTAAGGAAATTAAATGCACGTCTAGAAGCCAGACAGGGGGCATGTGATCACTGTAATTACCACGGTGATGCCTGTTGGTTACCAGAAATAGATGTTATCTACTATCTTTTCACTGTGATTTCGTGCCAATGAAATCACCAAGGTGAAATAACAGGAGCAGGAAGGTCTCCCACAGTGGGAAGAGCTGAAAAGTCTGTTCCTTTGGGTTTTCGTAGCAAAAAGGATGCAGAAATGTATCTTTTCAGTGCAGGGGGAAAGACAGTAATCTCCTTTGGTTAGCTAATAATTCTTATTTACAACAGATGAAAAAAAGAGTCTCATTTACTGTGAGAGTGGTGAGGCCCTGACACAGGTTGCCCAGAGAAGCTGTGGCTGCCTCATCCCTGGAAGTGTTCAAGGACAGCTTGGATGGGGCTTGGAGCCACCTGGGCTTAGTGGAAGGTGTCCCTGCCCATGGCAGGGGGTGGAACAAGATGGTCTTCAAGGTTCCTTCCAAACCAAACCATTCAGTGATTCTATGAATCAATGATCATAATTTCCATTTGCTTATGAAATAGTCCCATGTACATTAATCGCTTGGATTTATGGGCAAGAATTCCTCATACATGTTTTTCAGGGAAGAACACTTTCTGACAGCCAGGACGGGGTTCACAGAAGCTGAAGCTGACTTGAAAACCAAAACCCTAAAATATAAAGAAACCTGTCTCTGGTGACCAGTGACAGGACCCCAGGGAACAGCATGAAGTTGTGTCAGAGAGGTTTAGGTTGGATCTCAGGAGAAGGTTCTTCTCCCAGAAGATGTTTGGGCACTGAACAGGCTCCACAGGACAGTGGGCACAGCACCAAGGCTGCCAGAACTCCAGGAGGGTTTGGACAACTCTCTCAGGAACGTGGTATGAATTTCAGGGCTGTCCTGTGCACGACCTGGAGTCGGACTTGATGATCCTTGTGGGTCCCTTCCAACTCAGGACATTCCACGATTCTATGAATTGCACCAACAGGAGCCAAACTGTGAGATTTGGGCAGTGGAACAGTTTTGCAGAAAGGTAGTTTGCAAAATTATGTCTTGTACCAGTGACTTAACCACCATTTCTATCTGACCAAGACATGAAAGGTTAAAAAATAAGAGGTAGAAGTACCATAAACAACACTACTTGTCAGGGTTTAACACAGCATGTTTTATTTTTGGCTTCCTGCTTGGCTGCAAAGTGTTGCCTTCCTTACATGGTTCAATGGCTCCAAATAAACAACCAGCAGTTCAGCTCCAACAGGGACTGGATGTTGAGTAATGTTTGCAAACAGTGAATGCTGAAGGGCACAACCACGGCTGAGCCTCAGAATTCAGCTTGATCTTTGTCATTTATTTCGTATTTGTTTTGGAGGAGGGACTCGACCAAACACTAATGATGATTGAAGTTTAAGGATGACAAGTTGAACTCACAGATGTGTGTGCCAGAGACCAAACATAAAACATCATTGTGTGGAAAGCCTCAGGAATTCCCTTTTTCAAGGCAGTTGTTTGGTTCCTGTAGGTGTTTACCGATCCCACCGTTGTGGCTTAACATTAATTCCCTGGAAGTTATGCCATGGGAATCTTCTTGGAAACTGATGTGACAGCTGGTTGAATAGTTGGATGTGTTTCATTCAGTGCTCACGTGGTTATCATTGGCTCAAACCAGCAGTCAAAAGTTTTCCCTTTTGCAAGAGTCATAAAAATACCAACTTGCACAATAATTTTACCTGAGAGAACACATAAAACAAGCCAATGGAGCTAAAGATTGGGCTGATATCAAAACTCCACTTACTCCAGAGGCACTAGAGCACTAAATCAGCTGTATTTGACATTCACCAAGGCAGTTGAGCCCACAGGCATGAGCGTCATGCCCTTTGGAGTATTAATCAGTAATGAAATTACTCATAATTTGGCCACAAGCCGGGGATGGTGCTGGGCAAAAGGATTCTGAGGGTTTCACAGCTGAGCAAACCCTTCCCAGGGCTGCTCTTCTCAGCAGTGGCAGTTCCCCGGTGCCGCGCTGGTCCTGGACCGTGTCTGGTCCCAGCATCCCAGTGTGGGATGCCGGGGGTGGTGACAACCAGCAGATGTCACTGGTGGAGCACTGGGCGATGTGACACCCGCTCCGGGCTGCCCGACAGACGAGCTGCAGACCTGCTTATCTTGAGGAACACGCAGTCAGAAAGACCTGGAGCTCCAGTATTTTTTGGGGTTTTGTTTGTTTGGTTTGTTATTTTCATTGATTGCCTTGTCAGCAGCCCGTTGCACCTGGGACAGAGATTTTTCAGAATTATCCTTTGTCTGGAAAATGAGGCAGCGATTTCCTTCTCTGAAACACTTCTGTGGCTATTCTGAGAAAGGAAGGAATGGTAGAAGAGCAGGTTGAGCTTTTTCTGTTCATTTTACCTTCTGCTTATTGTGAAAGCACAGTTTACATTTATGAAATGTGTCGTGGTGTTATGGTATATTATTATGAAATATGTGAATGGTGCCCAGTGCAGGCTCCTCTCCACTTCTACCTCAATGCCAAGAGGAAAATCTCCAGCAGAAAGTTCCATGTGTTGACAGATTTGTCTACCTCTCAGTCTAAGAAGAACACCAGCAACAGCACAGCTCAGCAGCCTGGAGCTCAGGATGGGCCTCTGTGTGACCTTTAGTTTGAGCTTTCATTGAGGAGTTACTGAAATAAAGCAGGACGAGACTTTACCCTCAATTAACTCATCTGAATCCAAAGAGCCACAACTGCCTCCAAACTGTGGACTCTGGGCTCAGAGGTTTGTTGTTTTGGTACTGAAGGGCTGTGCAAACCCAGAAGCCAAAGGTTTGTTTCCACCTCGTTACTTTAACAATAAAAAAAAAATTATGTAACGATTAATGCAAAATAAAAGAGTACCAAAAAAAAAGCAACAGCAACATGGGATTGATCTGTCCAGATATAAATATGGATTGTCTCCTAGGCTGTCTTTCAGGTAGAAGAAATCTAATCAGGATATTCAGAGGAGTACAGGACATTACAGGTCCTAAACTAAGTGTCTAAATAGACTGAGTGAATAGAATCCATTTTTGAACTCTCCATCTCAGAGACATCTGCACAAGAAGTCTGTAAACTCAGAGATCTCCCACCCAGAGAAGCACAAAGAAAATGTTGGGTCTGAAAACAAAGCGTGTGGAAGAAATGTAATTTCCACGATAAACGAGCCCCAAAGTGTCTGAAACTCTGATCCAAGCTATTAATTAACACCTGTGGCTCAGGTGAGCACGGGCTGTTCCCTTGTACAGCACTAATGCTGTGACTTTAATCCAAAGCTGAGATGGACACGAATCCTCCCGGGGAGCAGTTTAATTTCATTGATTGCTGTTTAATATTCAGATTAGGTATTTCCTTTCGCTGTGGCATTAGAGATCTAGGTCAGCAGTTTAACTGCAATTTTCATTCTCGTTCATCTTCGTTTAACTTCCAAGTGTTGAGGGGGGAAAAAGGTTTGGAGAGTGAAACAAAACCATTTCATTTTGGCCTGAGCACCTCGTGCCATGCAGTGTTTACCAGACTTTTTCTTCTATTTAATAAGAAACTCAGGTCTAAGTCATTTGTTTCCTTAAAACTTTGCAAGTTGCTTCCCTATAACTACAAGAAACCATCTGATTCATCAGTGCTGTTCCTTAGATCAAAATAATTGCTTGGAGGTGGAGGGAAGAAACACACACTGACTCATCAAGACAGAGGTTTTAGGGAGCTATATGAGCCAGGATTTTTTTCCTCATTTATACTCATAAAGGACTTTTTAAAGCATCCTGCACGTAGCAGGACACAGAAACAATTATGGGATGGATCTGATGTCTGCATCCTGAGGAACACTCACAAAAAGAACATTGCTTCCAAAATAATCATCCAGGCTCTTTTTTTCTTCTGACTCTGGCAGGATACAACCTGTTCCTAAAAACTCCTCCATAACTTATTCCCCTGATGCAGGTAACAAATGTAACAGCCATGTAAAAGCCTGGAACACAGGAGGGGAAATGTGGCTTTTCCTCTGGCTGGAAGTAAAATAATTGCAAAACCTGCTACATGTCATTGATCACAATACCTGGAAAAATTTAATTACACTTTACTAGCTGGTTGGGAAACCTCCAAGGAGAGATCTTGAAACTGATGCTGCATTAAAGGCTGTAACATGATGCAGGACAAGTACCTGGATACTGAACCACAGGATGCTTAAGTGGGATTTTACTGCTCTTATTTTAGGTCCTGTTCAAGGGTGGTCCCTAAATCAACGAACTATCAGGTGGCAACACCACACTGGAGAGGGCAAAATGAAGCTCTCACTTAAAGACACTACTGAACAACACAAAGATGGTTTATTTAGTGTCACAAAATCATAGAATTATAGAATGTTTTGGGTTGGAAGGGATGTTTAAAGGTCACCTAGTCCAACCTCCTCTGCTATGAGCAGGGACAACTTCATCTGGATCAGCCTGCTCAGAGCCTAATCCAACATGACCTTCAGTGTTTCCAGGGATGGGGCATCCAAAATCTCCCTGGGCAACGTGTTCCAGTGTTCACAGTAAAATAAATCTCCCTCATGCCTTGTCTAATCGACCCTCCTTCAGTTTGAAACCATTACCCCTTGTCCAAAGTCCCTCTCCAGCCCTCTTGGAGCCCCTTTAGGCACCAGAAGGGGGTCTAAGGTCTCCCCAGAACCTTCTCTTCTCCAAACTGAACAACCCCAAGTCTCCCAGCCTTTCCTCATGGGAGAAGTGTTTCACCCTTCCCATTCTTTTCTCCCGTTCTCTGTTTTTGAGGGATCACAACTGTTTTGGGGTTGATAATGTCTTAGTGTGGATAAGGGTGGATAAAGGTCTTCTGCCTGGATTTGAGCAACCCCAAACTTTGAACGCAGCGAGAGGAGGAGAAAGAAGTTTAGATTTTTCATCTGAAGCTCTGCAGCTTGCAAATATAATGCTTCCAATTAGGACTCTGGATGCCACGACTCCACAATTTTTAACATTTGAATCAGGCTCTCCAGTTTACTATTCAGACAAATCGCATAAATAAAATATACAGTGGAATCATTTGCTTTCTTATTACAGCTGCAAACAGACTAATAGGCAAATAAATGAGTGCAATCAAACTGAATGTTCTCGCAGTTATTTCATGGGAGGTAAAAATCGTCTGCAAACAAAATCAGACATGTTTTGTGAGTTTGAGATACACAAGTATTTTGGAAGGATAAACAAAGTAATGAAACCTGACTGGTATGAAACTCATTTTAATCCAGAAAAGGAAGAAGAACCCTTTATATGGGAGCTCAATGAAACAGGCAGCAACTCAGGGACAAGTGTGTTGGGAATTTCACTGGGGTGAGTAATGTAGGATAGTGGTCATTTAGGGAATGATTTCTTCTGCATTCCTCAGACCACTGTCTGAAGCCTCAGCCATAAATGAGATCCTAAAGGAAGCAAACTCTTCACAAATGCTCAGGGAAGACTCCAACTATATATTCTATATTCCATTATAGAATATAGTTACATTCTGTAACTATATTCTGTATTCTATTATAGAATATAGTTACATTCTGTAACTTAATTTTTTTACTCACTGGATTTTAGTCAGGGAAAAAGAAAAGGAAATTCTGAAAAGACAGCACAGTCCACAGCACTTGGAAAGTGGAAAAGAAGATGAAAATATGACATACTGAAGGGGCAACTGAGCCAACTGGAAATGTTTTCTGTATATCCACATATACTCAGCTCAAAAATCGGGCCACATTCAGACTGACTGAGACCTGTGAGCATTTCATGCCTCAAAATTACAGGGGGGAAACTGTCAGGATTTTTTTTTCAGGCAGAAAACAGGCTGAGGCTTAAGGGACATGTTCTGCAGACCACTGATTGCTGCCTCGGAGGATGGTGCCTTTGTGTTGGTGGGATTAATTCCAGCATTACTTCTTGACCTGGTCCTGTGTCTCCTCTCTGTAGGCTCTATATTTTCTGATACCAGGATGTGCTACACAGATGAAAAGTCTGAAAGCCTCCTTTCCTTTGCTTTAAAAATAATACTTTCATAAACACTGAGCTATAACCCATCAAACTTAGTTCCTTTGCATCCTCTGAGTTTTAGTTGGATGGTTTTGTACCGAAAGCAGGTGAAGGTTGTTTCATTTCTTTTTCTATTCATTGCCCAACTTGTATGCATAGCACTCAAGAAAGATAACTTTAACCTTCACTTCAAATGTGTCACATGCACTGCAGCCTGAAAGGAATGAACATGATTTATGAGGCACTCACAGTGTTCATACTCACAACGCAAATGCCGAGGTGCTGTTGTGAAACACTTCATTTTAGAAGTTCACAGCCCTAAGAAATGAAATTCAGCGTCGTGGCCTACAGGGTACATCAGCAAGTTAAAATGGGGCAGTGATTTGAATGAGGTATTACACCAGAGCACACCTGAATGAACGCACTCTGCATGGAAAAGTCTCAACTAAACTATGTGATTTGTTCCATCTTTTCCCTCTTCATTAGGAAAATGAACCCAACAGAAAGAAAGCTGTGACACTGAAGTAGTGCTTCCTTACAAAAGGGCAGGAACAACTCCCACACACTTAAATCCTTAGGGTTTGAAATGGATTTCAAAGCACCCCTCTGAACCTCTTGAAGTAAAGGACAGCCACTACTCCAGACTGTGAGTAACCACTACAACAAACTAAGGCTGCTGCTTCAGACTCTCTGTTCTTCCAACAAGAATGAGCTCTACTGGTTTTCTGCTCTTTGTCTGTCATTTAGCCAAGGCCAAACTAATCTTAAGCACGTGGGAGTGCTGAAGTTCAGGGACAGCACCCTGATTAAAGCAGCAAAGTTTCAGGGAAAAGTGTAAACTACTTTCAGGGTGGAGCTTGAACGGCTTTATGAAAGGCCCTGTGTGTGATGACAGGAGGCTGGAATCATCCTCTGAACAGGTTTCCACCATTTATTTATCTTCTCCCTAGTATCTTTGCACAGAAACATGCTTATTCTTCCTGCAGACTGAGCAGTGAGAGCACAGGTTGCTGGGAGGACCCCAGTGGCTCTCAGTCAAGGCCAGAGCACCACCAGCCTTGTTCCCACCAACTTGATCAGCTCCTTTTCTGCTTCCACTTCTCTCCTACAACACCCCTGGGGACATTGCACATTTGCTGGAATGTTTTGTTCCCTGAAAGCTTGAATTTCCCTGCATTTCTGTGTGTACAGAGGTCTGAGCCTATTACTCATACAGAGAAGGCTCTCTTCCATCATTTTTGGAAAGGTGTCGCCCTTGTTCCCATGTTCCTCTTATATTCCCCACTCTGTGAGACTCCCAGGAGTGTTTTGTGCCTATAAAATGAATCCACAGCTTATACTGAGACATGAGAAAAAAAAAGAGCACAAGTATATATCTATTTCAGCACATCTATCATTTAGTTGTTCAGAAGACAACGAAAAGTGGGGGCAAATGACATAACTCCATGGAATCTGGAGCCCTTATGTTCACTGCTTTATCTAACCAGGCTTTTGAATTATTTAACCAACCAGCTAAATTTGCTTTATTGGCTATTCTCCCTTTAACCATCAGTGCAGACATCACGGGGGATTTTTGTGTGTCCTGGTGTAAACGTTGCTCTACATTATTAAAAAATTATGTTATGCAAGAGCAGCACTTTCTGGAAAGCAATGGACTGGCTGAAAGGATAAACAGTGGCTGCCAAATTCTGCCTATTTTTAGGATAAAGAAAATATGGCATTACATCACATTGGTGACAAAAACTTGACTTTATGCCAGGACTTTGAATTTTTACCCCATATTCCACCTCTCACACTACACACGCACAGATGTATTAGGTCAGTAAAACCCCACCTTTATTTTATAGGTTACATTGCCAGAGGTCAGTGCAAACCAGGTAAGAATAAGATTAAAAAATAGGACATAAACAATAAGATAGAAATATCTCAGTTTGAATTTACCAGCACTGACCAAAAGTCATAACATTTTATTAAGGGCATTTCCTAAATGCTTCTTAGGCACTTAACACACTCTTATTTGAAAGATGAAATAAATTAAATTTTTTATTATTTTTGTTTGCGTAAGTTTTTCATTAATGTTAAACTTGAGCTCTTTGTGGCTGTTAAATAATAAAATAAATAATAACATAATAAAATCATAACAATAAAAATGAATAAAATAAAAATAAAAATAAATTTAAAATAATAAAAATAAATTAATAAAAAAAATAAACTGTAAAATAATAAAAAAAGTAAATAATAAAAAAAATCTTTCTGAATTTGGGCTGAGTTTGGGTTAGATGGACTGAAACTGTAGAAATATCTGTATTAACTGTAGAAGTTAATCAGAACAGATGCTTCCCTGTGATGTTTTAAAAGATGACTTTATGAGGATTTCAGTAAGTAATGAAATTACCAGAATGGCCACATGGCTGGTATTTGAAGAGGGTTCAGAAAGCAGACTATGCCTGAATAAAGCTTCTCCCACCTCATACTAATTACCCTTCAACCCATCAAATACAGAAACAGAATCATAACTAGCTGGGAAACCAGATTTTTACTGGAATAAGAGGTTTGTGTTGGTTGTTAGTGAGCTGGGTCTTATGTTTGTAAGATTTTCATATGAAGATGAGTAATTATAATTCATCGAATCTCAGCCATATATCAAAAAAGCTCTGCAGACAGTATTTTCTAGAACATTTAGCAGACTAATGGTGAAGAGAATGCACTTCCTGAAGAAATTAATGAGCTTCTCCTTATAAACCTATTTAAATTGTTGTCATCAATTCAGCCAGTCAAATACAGAATAAAGCTTTAGAAAAAAAAAATAGTGGAAAATAATTTCCTAATAATGGTAATGCAAAGGAACAAATCTGCTCGTAGATTTTAATCTAATTATTGTCTCAGAGGGACAAGGAATTTCTGAGCTTGTGAGGATCCCTGTGCAATGGTCACCAGCAGAAAGGACTCATGAGCAAGGGACAAGGTGAGCAAAGGTGAGGAGCTACACCTTGATCAGGGAAAGTGAGAGGAAATGGGGAAAAAAAGGGCAAGCTGAAAGTCAGGAATTAGGATATGGACAAGTTTAGGGTGGGGTGTGTGGAATGTTGGTTAGTAGGGACCAAGAGCTGCAACCAAACAGGAAGGAATTTGCAGAGAGACACACTTTGCTGCTGCCAGCTGAAAGCATCTGCCCAAACAGCCTCATCTACCTGGCACGAAGGGAATCCCAGCTGGATTCACTGGATGCTCCTTCACCAGCTCTTCAAGCCCTTCAGGCTCAGTGTCCTTAAAGAGAACAACTTTGCTCAGATCACCACTTGCAGACCTTGGTTGTCCAGGTGAAGCTTAATGGAGATCGACGGAATGGGAATGTTGGGTGGAAAATCCAGCTACATTCCCTGCTTTCCAGGAATGCTCTTCAACAGTGTCAGATGGAGACAAAGCCTGCCTGGGAGCCATCTCTTATCAAGGGATAAGTGTCTGCTTTAAATGCAAACTGGCTTGCCTTGGGGGGGTGCTTTGACTCATAGAATAATTTGGGCTGAAAGGGCCCTCTGGATGTAATTTGGTGCAACCCAACCCTGGAAGTTGGATGGGTCGAGTGTTCTGTGGAAGGAGCAGAGTGGCAGCTCTGACCTCCCACTCCCCTCAGCATGTTCTGGGTTTGTGGCACAATTACTCTCGCTCAAGTTACATCAAAAATTGTCAGTATGATTATACCCAGTTTAGGTTAATGCCTCAGAACACAAGGGCCTCTCTCCGCAGCATATTTGCATCTGGGTGCTTTACATTTTTATTTCTAATTTCTACATTTTCCACTGCATTTCATTTTCCACTCTATTTTCTGTCCTCTGTCATTCACACATTTTGTGATGTTGTGCTCAGCAACAAAGTCTTGGGGAAAGGAGAAGGAAGAGGGATGCTGGTGTCTCAAGTGACTGTCACTGAGGCCCTGCTCCCCAGGAAGAGGCTGGAATCTGCCCAAAGACAGGGAAAAAAAATTCCTCTTTTTGTTCTACTTGTCTGTGCAGCTTTTGCTTTCCCTAATAAATCATCTTTATCTTGATCCACAAGTCTATTCACCTTCCTTCTCTTTTCCTTGCCATCCTGCAGGAGTTCCACATAGAAACATAAATTTACAGGTCTTAACTAACAAGTCCAAGTCCACACACTACAAAAGGACAGGGTTCAGTTGTCTAAATATAGTTGTCAAGTCTAGTGATCCCAACATATTTGAGATTCCTGAATCAAGCTCCCCAATATAATGTGGAACCCACAGAAGACCAGTACTCCAATGGAATCTGAGCATGGCATTAGACAGTGGTTTAGGCAACCAAATCCCATCCCAGCCTTTTACAATTGCAATTTTAAAATGGAGTTCAGACCATCTTTGTGGATGTATCAGATTTGCTGACGATTTTTACACGGGAAAACAAGCTTTAAAAGAGCTGGGCACTAACAGCACTGGGAAATAAAATCAGAACAAGCCTTGTGAGACAGGATGGGAATAATGGGATTTGACATGAAATGTTCTCTGCAGTGGGAATAAACAAGTGTGTCCGTAGTTCCTACTTTTTCTTCCTCCATTTCAAGTTGGGAGCTCTTGAAATAGAGGAAAAAAAATAGGGAAACAAGGTAGTCAACATTGTTGAACAGTCTGGTGAACTTGTGGGGTTGGTGTTTTAAGAAAATCAGTTTTTAAAATTTCTTGGACTTTTTTATAGAGAAGCCTGTGAAAAAAATCTCTTGGTCATAAATAGATATAAATATACATCACTAAACAGTGAATCATCTAATGCCTGTAGCTCCTGCCATATTTTGGACCTTAATTATGTCATATAACTGTCTATTGCCTTAGCAATCTCTTGTACCTGTTTTTCTGTTTGTTTGGGTTTTTTTAAGGGGTTTTTTTGTTGTTGTTTTGGGTTGGGAGGTTTTTGGTTGTTTTTGTTTGTTTGTTTTGGGTTTTTGTTGGGGTTTGCATGTTTTTTGTTGTGTTGGTTTTTTGTTGGTTTAGTGTGTGTGTGTTGGTGGTTTTTTTAATTATTATTATTGTTTTGGGGTTTTTTTCTGACTGAAACTCCATGCTGGGCTATTTAAGAAGAAGCATCATTTTATTGCAACTCTTAATGACACTAGAAAGGTTTGGGGATTATGTATGAAGAGCAGGGATTGAGCTCGGAACGACCATTTGCTTCCCACTATGGAAAAAAATAAAAGTCTCCATGAGTATTTACTTTTCCAGCTCTTACAATTTTCTGCAATGGCAAGAACGAGGTATTTTGAAAACATCTTTGTATTTTCCCTCCTGAGCACTGTCTGCATTCCAGATCCAAAACTCCTCCAGCCCCATCGTTACAGTTCATGTCTATGCCTAGAAGAAGTTTCCATCTCTCTAAAGGTTGTGATATTCAAGACTTCCTGGCTCATGTGGCTCCAGCTGTTTGTGAAACTCGGTGCTGAAGCAATTTAGGAGCATTAAAGTTGGAGAGGGAGAGAGTTTTCCATAAAACTGTGACGCTCTTTGTGACGCCAAAGAAAACGTTTCTCCTCTGTCAGCCTTTGCACTGTTACCTGTAAAATACCTGTTAAATACCTGTAAAAAAATACCTGTAAAAAAATACCTGTAAAATAGCTGCCACAACCCAGCTGAGCCTCTGAGCCTCTTGGAGATGTGTTCGTGGAGCAGGGAGAGAGGAAAAAACAAAATACTGAGTGGAACCCACAGCAAAAAATAAGCCAGTCCTGTTTAAAGTGCAAACTCTAATTTATACTGTGGGTTATGTAGCAAAAAAATGACAGTGTTAGGGAATGAAAACTCATTTCAGCAGTATATAATTGGTTTTTCGGCAGATGAAGGAATTAGTATTGAATAAGGCAGTAAAGCTTCACCTTCAGTGGGTCTTTATGAATGCTGCTGGTAAAGTGGCTGCTACATGGGCTTATTTGCATAAAAACCTGTAAAAATTGTTAAAAAAATACAGGTTGTGCCTGTAACAAGTTTGCTGGCACACACAGAAAGAAGTTCTAGCCAATCCTGTAGCACAAATAACAGACTTGAGCCAGCAGAGGTTCAAACCAAAGCCCACTACCCTCCTTCCACCTTCCCCAGAAGAATGTGGACCAAGCCATGAATCCCTTGTTCTGCTGTTCAGTGTTGTTCTCCAGCATTAGATTTGGGATTGACTTTTAGAGGCTGTGATCCGAGTGGCTTAGGCAGGATTTTTGTAGAGCCAAAAGGTTTTTATAGACACAAAAAAGAATTATAAATACATGTGTAAAATACATATACATGCATACGAACATGTATATCCAGGTCTATGTAGATATATTTAGAATTATATAAACATTTATAGACTCCAAAGCTGGTGTGGTAAAGTACACCATCTGTTTATCTGTCTGGAAATTAACTCCTTCTTTCCCATCTCCTCCCAGATACTCCCATGTTGCTGGGAAAAAATGGGATGAAAGATGCAGTGACAGAGATTTTTTGAAAGTGTGGTGATTTGGGGAAATGTCCCAAAATATTGGAGAATGAGCTGCCTTTCTCACACATTCACTCAGGTCCAGACACCTCGACCCCACAGTAGTGTGTGCCCAGCACCTCTCCAAGCTGTAATTCCCCAGTTTGAGCACATCCACAATGAAAAATGCCTGTCTGTGCACGGAATTTGGAGTTCCTGACTCTTGGATAAATGTGTGAGTCTTGGGGGCTATATCTGAAGGTTTGGTTTGTTTTGGTTGGGGGTTTTTTGTTTTATTTTTTAATCCTTCTGCTTATTTGTCTTCCCACTGCAAACTCTAATGCAAAGTATGTCTTGTTCTTTTCCTATAATACTGGGTTGTATTTTGTTGCTCTTTGTTATGCAGAGAAAAAATGAGTCTGACTAAAAAGGTGAACAGCTGAATTGAATGTTAACTGAGTCAATAAGGAGAAGATTTTGAGATTAATCAAAAAATTAGGGGTCAATTACTTTAGGTTTGCAGCTGGGCCCTAAACCTGCCCCATAACCCCACCGATAATTAATGCCACAGTTGCACTATGCAAGGAGACAAATGTGCTGTTATTAGTCATTAATATCACAGCTGACCTGAGCTCTAAAGGTTCACATGTGGCCTGAAGGGACATTTAAGTGCTTTTTGTTAGCAGCTGGAAGTTTTATAGATATATATGTATATGTCACTGTGTGGAGTCAAAACCTTGTGAAGACCCTTAAGGCACTCAGAAAAAGGGCAATAATATTTGAATCTCTGCCTCAGCATCTCATAAAAATATGAAGCAAAGTCTCCATATTTTTGGAAGGAAGGCTATGGACAATGCAGGCTGTTCACTGGTCTATTTAGGAAACAAAAACCAAAAACAAACAAACAAACACAAAACAGGTAAAAGGAGTAAAATGGTACCAAGCTCAGAGCAACCTGGTCTAGTGGAAGGTGTCCCTGCCTGTGGCAGGGGGCTGGGACAAGATGATCTTTAAGATCCCTTCCAACTCAAATCATTCCATGATATCCCTCACGGTCTCCTTTCTCTCCTGACTGCTCTTGGCCTAAAGAGATCCTGAGTTCTCCTACGTGTTCCAAATACCACTTAAAATGGGAATCCAAACGGGTCACCAATGCTGACATCCAACATAACTCCCAGGAGTCACATAAACCTGGAGGCAAACTCCCACAGCACCATTCCTTTTCCCCTGACAGATTTCTAGACATCTGCAGAGCCTCCAACTGGACTGGTTGATTAATAAAGAGAGAAAATGGATACTTAGACACGACTGGAATTCCAACACCGGCTGGAACAGCAGGAGGAACCCAATCTGACAGACTAGTTCAGAACCAAACTGCTCTGTGGAGACCCCTGACTGGTACCTGGGAAGAAGCAGAAGTAATTAGCTTCCCTCTGGCCACAGCAGGGGTGTCAGGGCTGGTTTTGATGTAAAACCCTGCTGTTCAGAGCACAGCCTGAGAGTTTTTAAGCCTGGAGCACCCACCTGACAAGAGACTGCTCTAACAATCGAAGCAGAGATGAGGGAGAAGAGGGAGTTATAAATACACCAGGCAGATGTAAGGCTGCTGATGTGTTTTAAGGTTTCTCTGAGAGGTCCTGAGGGTCCTGGACTTCCTCAGAAAAGGGGTTATCAATTATTGTCCCACGGGCTGACTCTGGCCTGGGGAGCAACACATAACCCCAAAATTCATTATGAAAAGGACTGCCCAGCCTCTTCTGGTTTAATAAACCAACATCTGATTAAATGGTGGTGCTTTTCTCACACGTATTTCTCCTGGAAGTACTTCCACAACCTCAGCGTTCAGAAAGCAAGAGGTCAACCTGAGCAGTTATTTTCTCCAAAAAAAAAAAAAAAAAAAGGGATGTACAGAATCCTCCAAGGCCTGAGGATGGTGGAAAGGTGGAGGGGAGGCTGAGCCATCTGGGAATATCTGTAGGAAACCTGCTCCTGCCCCGCAGGTGGGAATATCTGTTCACCTACTACCCTTCTGTCAGGGTTGTCAACCCCAGAACTGGGTGGCAGCAGCACTGGTTTCTCTGTTACTCTGGGTTCCTTGCAGAGGTTGTGGGAATTTACAGGCCCAGTATTTCATTTTGTATTTGCCGTGGGCTAAAAGGCAATCCATGGTGACTCATCAAGAGCTGGAAATGCAATCACCTGTGCAAGCTGTCAGAGCAACCTCTAAAATTCACTCCTTTTCACTTAAAATGTCAGGGGGAAATGCAAAGGCAATAAACTTTGCAGTAATAAGGAAATTTTATCACCCGGCAGGCCTATGAAACCTCCATTACCTTAAATAGCCTAAATTTATTTAGCCTAGTCACCACATAATGAAGGTCTTTAGCATGGAGAGAAGGGAATTTGGTCAGGAAAATCATTGTAAAGAGTTTGGAAGCATTATGACATATAAAAAACCCCAAGCCCCACTGGAGTGCAGATAAGGGGCTCGTCCTGGTTGTGTGCAAAGGTACAGACATTGTTTCCTCCACTCAGAAAACAGAATTGGGCAGACACTTCCCTTTGCTTGCCATTGTTTCTTAGCAAAATGGTGCTGCTCTTATGTGGAAATTAAAATTGAGCAAATTGATGATTAACAGCATGAGGAGGAGAAAAAAACCTCGTAAAAGTCTCGCAGTCAGGATGGGAACAGGCAGTTCCGAAAACAAGCGGATGACAATGGCATTTTCTCATTTTCTCTGTAAATACTAAATGACTCCTGAGGCGTTTGCTAAACAAAATAATGAAACAATTCAGCTGGCAGTTGTCAAGTCACCTGAGTTTGCTCATCTGATTAGCTTTGGTCTCCTGTTACGACCTTGTAACTTAATGAAGTGATGATGTGAACAGCAGCCCAAGGATTGCATCAAAATTCTATTTCCTGACATTGCTCATAACATTAAAGCAACAAGACAAGGCAAAAATGGCATAACTTAGAGGATGAACGCTATGAAAGAATACTTCCTAATTTTCCTGTGTGCTACTGAATAATTATTCCCTATTATAATTTGCTTTTTGAAATAGGCAGTCTTTGTATGCCTTTTTCATCTTGTGCACAACAGGGATTATATTGCCTTTGCTAGTAAGAAAATGCATATGTCACAACAAGTACTTTTAATTGCAACTCAGATTTTCCAATTTAAAAAAAAGTGGCATAGATAATGACACTGTCCATGGTGCTGGTTCTGACTCTACTCGGGATCTCTGCAGCCTTCTCTGCCACTGCACTGACAAAAAGGTCTCCAGAACGTTTCTGATGATCCTTATTAGCATCTCCTTAACATTATTGCATTTTCTTTGGCAAGCACTCAGCTCTAAAGAGCTTTTTTTACGTCAACATCCTGCCCATCCTCTGTGTCTGTGAGTGTGGTTGTCACTGGAACCACACCAGAGAGGAACTTTCCTGATCTAACCTGAATGTCTGGAGGGATGGCTTTGCATCCTGCCAGTAGAGTACAGAACAGAATTAATTCATTGCTGAACAGGATGTCTGAAGAGGTCAGAAAATATCGTCTTCACAAAAACCTTATTTTTTCTAGAACAAGCTGACTTGCAGTGGGGCAGACGTTCCAAGAAAGATAGATGAAGACAGTCCCACTCCGTTCCAAATCATCCCACATTGAAACAACCCAAATTACAATGATCTCTGTCCCTCAAAATGGAATTTATCTTGTCCAGAGCTCAAACTGTAAAGCAGATGCCTGCTCAGCTCTGCATTTCAGGCTCCTTCTAAAGTCAGTGAGGAGAGACGAGCGTATTCAGAGGGTGATCTTGAAAGATCTGCCTAATATAGGTGAGATCACAACAACTGGCTAAGCAATAAGAGCTGCTGCTTTTGTTAGTGTTGCTGTTGCTTCCCAAATATGTCTTTTGTGGATGACTCTGGATGACTTTGCCATCCACCCATGTGCCCGTGCAACCTACTCATGTGCCAGGCTTGGTCTTGGCTTGTGTTTTCATTTTAAACACTTATTTACTCTCTAATGACCCTGAAGCAATATCTCAGATATTATGTGTGGTCAAAAGCAAATCCCAAAATCACATTGCAACCAGGACTGTGGCTTTTTTTCCTCCTCTGCCTCTCGACAAAATAACCTTTGCTGCTCTTACTATTTTATTGTCTCACTAACACACACCTGACCGTGATGGATTCTAGCAAATTCCCTTTAAAAGTGAACAGTTTAATTAAAGGCCTGCTGCACAGTCCTCCCCTAAGCCTCTAGTCTGTTAATAAGCAGAAGAAAACCTTATTTCAATAAGATCTCCTCTAATTAAAATTCTTCTCTGTTTTTTCCCTGGGCATCTTAAACACCAAGTGCCACAGTGGGGCTCAGTCTTCCTACAGACAGTGCAGAGCCCCCTATAATCACATTAGAAGTTGGATAAATAGTAATATTCAATTTATGTTAAATATTAGACAACATGGGAAGCTGGTGTCTAAAATTCCTCACTCCCTTCCTTTCTTTTCCTCTTAACTTTGTCTGTAGTTTTGGTCCATTCATAGGATCTGATTATTTTCGGCACCTCACTTTAGTTGCCTGACTACAAGCATTGGTTGTACCAGAGCAGATCATTAGGACCAAATGAGCACAAAATAAAGCAAAATAGCCTAATAATTTAACCTGCTGTTTAAGAAATGAAATCTGAACTTATTCAAAACCAGAATTTAAGAAAAACTCTGTGAATGCCACTTATTTCACTGATCTCACAGACCTGTTTCACAGACTGCTGATAAAAGTGGTCCCAGCTTTCTGAAACTTCTGTAGTACATGGATTTTTGCATGTTTTTTGAGCTGTTTTGTTTTGTTTTGTTTTGCTTTTTTTTTTAACTTATGGCTTTCTACAAGCATCAAATAGAAGATCTAAAAAAAACATATCCATCTCAGCCCCTGGTGGGAGTTCGTGGTCACCTTAGTCTAGCTGAGGATTAATTACCTTTCCAAGGTAATTAATTCTTATGCATGAATATATCCTGGTAAATATAGTAGAGCTGGCAAATAACCAGAGCCAAAAATAGAAAGGGTAAGGTGAGTATATGACAGACCTTATAAAGATTAAAGTGTAAAACAAAAATCAAAAATTCCTTTATTTACATTTAGTGATATTCCAGGGGGATCTGTTTATTTACTTTTGTGAAGGTGTTTTAATTTTTACCTCAAAACTGCTATGCTGGTGGAGTGATGGAATTAGTGCAATTCAAGATGACCAGAGCTATTTTTTCTTTTATATAATAACAAACCCCTCTCTTCACACCCAAAAGGAAAAGGAACAAGAGGCTAAAATATAAGGAATGTTGAAATAAAAAGAATAGCGAAATAGGAGAATAAAATAATGATAGAAATAGTAAATAGTGGTGAATAAAAATAGAAAAAGTGAAAAAAATAATAGTTGAAATAAAAAGAAAGTTGAAATAAAAAAAAATAATCTTTCTTCCACATGGTTTTTACTCACCACAAATTGTTTTGATCGAACCATAATAAAACATTCTGTTTCATCTAGCACTTATTAATTTATTTGTGTGTGTTTGATTCAAATTTACCTTTTAAAATGAAAACCAGCTACTACTTCACTGGTATAAATAACCATTTTCAGACACTTCTCCCAGTGTTTTTTCCTGCTGTTTCGAGCTCTGCAGTGTAACATGGTCACAAATTTGAAGCTGGAACTCTGCTCGTGAGTGACAAGGAGTTGCCTCTGGTTACAGGATACATGGATTTGTTTCAAGACAAAGGATTCTGAATATTTTTTTTCCCCCTTTGATTTGATCTCTTTGAAACAGGATCTGCATTTTCACAGCAAAGTCGTCGAGGGCTCCCCAGTAACGAATTTACGAGGCTCATGTGTCACAGCAAATCACTGTTCAACCCTCGAGAAAACAACCACAGTTATTAGGTTATTTTAGGACATTCCACTAAACTTGAGGGTGCAAATGAAAATACATTAGTCAACTGAATTCAGCTGGCTATGGAGAAGCAATATTTGCAATAGGTGTTCCTTTGGGAATTTACAAACCTTTGTGTCGTAACCTTCTGTGATATCTTACATTTCACCCCTAATGAGCCCAAGTTTGGTTGGAACTGAGGTTGTTGTTTTTTTTTTTCCCCAGGTTATTTTTATGCAGCTATTTATTTCACTGGGTTTATTTATTGAACCAGCAGTTCAAACTGGGTCCCAGAGATTTTCTTGCATCTCAAAATGCTATTTCAGACCTCATCAGTCCTGGCTTTTTTTGCGGTGGGCCTGGTGATGTTCTTACAATTCCTCTTTAATTCCTGCATAATTTCCGTTCACTTCTCATTAACCCTGTGAGTCTCCCCACTGCAAATTACTCTGATAATTTTGGAGTGGGAATCTACTGTTTTCTATCCTTTGGACTTCAATTAATTGCATTGGCTTAGCCGTAGATTTGCCATAGTTTCTGAAAATGATTCCATGTCATACGTGGGTTTCACGAGTGGAGTTGAACACAGGCTCATACTCAAGGTTAGATTTCCTTATAGGTTTTTATATTCAGAAGACTTTCAAAATCCCTGACTTGCATGTCAGTAATATAGATTATCTAAATTTTTCCAGTTAATTTACACTCAAATGTTGTATATCCACCCTTGTAAGCTATCATTATTTTACCATATGAAAGCACATTGTAACAATTAACTTCAGACAAAAATAGAACTGTGATTTTTTTTGAAACCTCTGCTTTCTTCTGTGCAAAGAGAAACTTCCCCAAATTTAGTCTCACAGCCAGGAAAACCTTGAAAATCCCTTTTTCTTCCTTAATACACTAGAAAGATTTACGAGTTTCAGAATAATGTGACTTGGGCACCGTGGGTGTTCAGTAACTCTCAAAACAAGGCTGACATTTTAATCCCAACCTGATGGATGATATGAGATCTGCGGATGTAAGATCAGGATAATCCCTCTTAAACTCATTTCCAGTTCAATATTCCAGATTGATAATGCTGATTTTTTTTTCTCCATTTTTCGCTTCTTATCAGCATTTCCTGTAACAGCAAAAGCTTTTATGAAGACTCCAGTAGACTCTGGTGCAACTGCAGGTTGGTACCACCTCACTCCATTCACCCTTTGCCTCAACCATGCAGTGGCCAGGGGGCTACAATTGTCCAATTTTTGAGTTTTAACTGTAAAAGCCACTGATTAAATCTGAAAACAGTCTGAGACAACTAACTCTGGCTGCACCAAGATTTTTTTCCCCCTCAGGATTTTTTATGTTCACCCCTTCTCTGAATTTATTGCTGGGTGATTTTGAGTTTTCCTGACAGAGTTGGATTTTGGAGTGTCCATTTTTTGCCACTGCCTAAGTGGCAGTTTTGAGGATGCCAGAGGAACCTACACACCTCTGGTGATGTGCTCTGACACAGATTCCCAGAAACAGTGCTGGAAGTTTGGAGTGAAATAAGGAACTGGAGCAGGTTCCCTTCTTTCCAATCCCGGGGTTGCGAGGTCAATCATTTTTATTTGCCAGTTCCATTGATTTCCTCTATTGATTTTCTCCAAAGTACATAAAATCACGTTCTTTTTTCTTCCAGTTAGGCTGATGCCCCTTCAGAGAAGAACATATCTGAGTGACACTCAGTTCACAGAGGGATATCAACGTTTTGGGGTGTATCTGTACATATTGAAATCCTACTAATAATCCCCTAAATCCACTTTCCACTGATCAGGAACCAAGAAGGGAGGGAACCTGCAACACTCAGCTGTGGATAAAATCATTGTAACACAATCAACCATCAAAACAAGAATCCAATTACTCCATCTTCTTACTCCAGCTAGTCCGCCTGATTTAAGCTACATTGGGTAGCTTAAATTTTTATTTCCTTAAAGCACCAACATTTATTTTTTCCCTTCTCTCAACCCTAAAGCTGACAGGTATTGCTGCTCAAAATGTTAATGATCTTGTTTCTCAGTCCTCATTTATTCTATCATATTCAAAACTACAGACACCAGTGGTGGAGGGATAAAGAGAAGGTATGAACACGCTCTTAATGTCCTCATGGATGGACAATAAATCCAAATGATGGATTTAATAATTGCATTGTAATATCAAATTTGGTGGCATTGCTGGGATAAAGACAGACTGTTATTAGCATGTTTTCTATTGAATTAAAATGACCCTGGCATTGTGAAAGTGTATATTTTACCTCTCCTTCACCTGCCATACTGACTGAGCCACTGAAATCTTAGTCCTGCATTGTCTGTTTTTCTCTTCCAGTCCTGATTCCTAAATGAGACAGTGAATTCACTGGAATTGTGAACTCCAGCACCTCTTTGGCTCTATTGCCAGGTGCCAGCAGCTCTGCCAGTGCTCATCCATCCTTAGCTGATTTTTTTTCCTCTCCTGGCTGGGAGGTGAAGTCTTCAGCACTGTTTTCCTTTGAGCAGATTAATGACCAAGGGAGTTGAAATCACCACTGCTGGGCAGGATTCAAAGGCTGCACCTCAGTGGGAGGCTCCATTACCATGGGCTGGATTTCAAGTCATATTCCCTGTGAGGTACTGGGGGCTTTGAAGCCTGTCCTCTGAGGGGAAACCCCTAATTCCCACAGATCAGCAGACTATCCATCTGCTTAATAAAAACAAATGGGCCTGTAATGAAAAGTACTGAGGCCAGACCATGGCTGGAGTAATCAACATTCCTGCACTGCCTTCAGAGATGATTTAAGGGTGTTTAACTGGCCATCAAGTCAGCAGAGCATTAAGTCACTGTTACACAGGAGAAAAATAATCCCACCCCAGAACATTTCTCCTGAACAGGGTTCAGACCAGCTCAGGGGAGATCCTGTTGCTCTCTACAGATCCCTGACAGGAGGGGGGAGCCGGGTGGGAGTTGGTCTCTTCTCCCAGGAACCAGCAGTAGGACAAGAGGACACGTTCTCAAACTCTGTCAGGGGAGATTTATGTTGGATGTTACGAAGAAATTCTTTACAGAGACAGTGCTCAGCCATTGGAATGGGCTGCCCAGGGAGGAGGTGGAGTCCCCGTCCCTGGAGGTGTTTAAGGACAGACTGGACGTGGCATCAGTGCCATGGTCTAGTAGACAAGGTGCTGTTGGGTCATGGGTTTGACTCGATGATCTCAGAGGTCTTTTCCAACCTGATTGATTCTGTGATTCTGTGTTTGATGTTCATTTTGGCAATTCAGCCTCAATCCTCTTTCACAACAGGACTGTTTTTTTCCCAGCACGGTGTCATCCAGTAGCCTGTGTGTCCAACATTCCAGCCTCTTGCCAGCAAGCCCATGAATTGCATTTGGCTTGATGTTTACTCTTGGGCTATTGTTGATGGGATTTAGTGGTATAAACAATCCTGATTGCATGGACACAAGTGTAGTAACTGCATTGCACAAGGCTGAGGGTTGTGTGTATTTTTAGCATGTGCCAGGATTTTTTTTGTTGTTGTTTTTGGTTTGGTTTTGCAATTAGGATTTAAGTGTTTATTTTATGAAATGAAAAACACTGGTTTTCCAGAATTTTGGGATCAAACTCCTGGATTTAAGATCTGAACATTTACTGATGGACTTTGGTTTCAACCCTTCACCCTCTGTTAGTGCTCCAGCTGGTTTTGCAAGTGCGATTGAACTAACTAGAAACTGGGATTCTGAGTCCTCACCCATCCCAGGAACTTGGTAAAAACTCTGGAAACATGCAAACATGGACCATCTGTCCACTGCAACCACCCTCAATATCTCCACACAGCTGTCCTTGCCCTTCATGTGACATCTGTGACGTCAATTGATGAAAGAAGGAAGAAAAGAGTTTTCCACTGAATTCTTCCCTGGCTTCTTTTCATTACCCGGTGCAAGCTTTGAAATCCCTGGAAATCTGAGTTTTTCCTCTTCAGTCTCCCAGTGTGCTCAAGATGAATGAAGCTTATTTATAAAAACTAAAAACCTGAGGACAGTGTAAAATATTTTATTGAAATATATCTGCTTTTTAATGAGAGCGTATTTTGAAACTCTTGTATTCCTCAACCAACAGCAAATTACACATAAGAAAATGTAACTGTTATTGTTTCTATTGAATAATAGTGAATAAAATTTTTTAGGGTGAGTGGATGAGATGTATATTTTTTTATGCTGAAGGTCTACATACTTTACTGTTACTTTAAATGATGATCTTTCCTTTCAAAACCCTTGGCAGCCTTCTTCCACTCCCACCTCACCCAGTACTGTGATGGATGTATGGAAAAGTCATAAGGGACAAACAATTCCATGCAGATATAATATTTACCATTGCAGTCCCTTTGGTGTCCTAAAAAAAGCATCCTCTACTTCCAAAGAAATATTCCCATCCTCCTTCTGCACTTATAGGGTTATAAAGCACATGCCCCACACACCCACCCAACCCACTGGACATCAGACACAGGGACTTGCAGAATTGTGACCTATAAAATTCCTTGGTGAGAACTGTTCTGTGTCTGCACATCATGCAGCAGAGCAGGTCCTGATATAAATTTGGGGGCTCCTGGGACCTGCTTTCATACAAATGTGTTCACAGCAGCCACCTCTCCTGTGAAGGTAGGCTTAGGGTTATTCAGCCTGGAGAAGAGAAGGCTCCAGGGAGATCTCAGAGCCCCTTCCAGTGCCTAAAGGGTTTCCAAGAGAGCTGGAGGGGGACTTTGGACAAAAGCCTTGAGTGGAAAGACAAAGGAGAATGGCTTCAAAACTGAAATAGGTCAGATTTAGGTTAGATATTAAGAATAAGTTCTTCCCTGTGAGGGTGGGGAGGCCCTGGCACAGGTTGCCCAGAGAAGCTGTGGCTGCCCCATCCCTGGAAGTGTCCAAGGCCAGGTTGGAGCAACCTGGGCTAGTGAAAGGTGTCCTTGCCCAGGGCAGGGAGGTGGAACAAAATGATCTTTTAAGGTCCCTTACATCCCAAACCATTCTGTAGCTCCACGATTCTATGACAGCATTAATGCCAGCTGGAGATTTCAAGGACAGCTTTGAACTTCCACACTCTGAGAATGGTACTGGGGGATGAAAAGACACTCTCTAACTCAGAAAGTGAGTAATATTACTCCCTGTTTTGTCGTATATGAAGGGCTGTTTGCCTCTCTCAGCCTCCCACTCCCCTGGTTAAACAGACATGATGGGATTTGAAGTGATTTTCACTTATTTCGGGTCCTCGGCCGGAAGGGTCAATCTGCAGTTTGGAGACTGAGAGGCCTTTCTTGCACGATGGCAGATCTGACACAGCTGTTACCACTGAAAAATGAGGTCTGGGGACAGCAATTCTCTTATGGAAATGTCACTTCAGCAGCAAGCATCAGTCAAAAAAGCAAATGAAATTTTAGAAATTCTAAGGGGGGGTGAAAAATGACTCTCCGTGTAATGTTTTTGCCTCTTGAAAACTCTGTGTGGTTTTGGTCACCTTATAATAACTCTGGAGAAGCTGCTGGGAAGATCCATCACTGAAAGGATGATCCGTCATTCATTGGTGGTATCTGAATGAGGAGCAAATGAAGAGGTTGGTAACCAGCCTGGCTGATGACTGAGGAGGGGTTGATGGACACCTAAAAATCCAGAGTGATGTGAGCAGTGACAGAGAAGATTAAAAGGCAGCAAATGCTCCCCTTGATTTTCTTGTGTAGTAATTAAATCAAACTAGCCATTGGTCAGTTCAAAATAAACTAAAGGAGATGCCAAAAAAAAAAAAAGGGATGTAGAACCGTGGAACTCTCTGAATCAGGGGGCAGATAAAAGCACAATCAAAAAACAAACAGAATTATAGAGAAGAAATCATTTGTATCAACCCTAACAAAAATTATTTTTCTCAATGAAAGAAAAAGGAGAAAATAATTTTGTGGCAACCAAACCATTAATCCCAAATGACCCTTTTATTTTAGCTTTTATGGAGAATATTTTTTTTTTAATGACATCACGTTCAAAATTAGAAAGGGAACATTTTAAGAACAGACTATTCAAAAATACCTGATTTTTTAAAAATTGTGAACTAGATGAAAACACTGTGCTTTAATTGATAGATTTAAAAAAAAAACAAACAAACAAACAAAAAAAAAACCAAAAACTTTGTGAAAGAGGATTTGTATAAAAAGACATTTTTTAGCTCTATTGCCAACCATGTAGGCCAGCATTATATCCCACAATGAGTTTGTACAACACTAAGCATAATTATGTGCTTGTAACCAGTGCTAATTCTAGAATAATAACAACCAATTTTTAAGTGCATTTCTGAATTCTACCTCAACCTTCTAATTACATTGAGATTACCCCCAGAACTGGGATGCTAAACGAGAATCTGATGGAACAGCTGTGGGGATAAAAATAACTTAAACCTCTCCATCCTGTCTGCCTGCCCCAACAGCTGGTACCAGACCCAGAAAACAGAGAAAATGTAAGAAAATGAAGATGGGTTGGACTAAACACCAGCAGAGTGTTTTGACCTCCTCCATGGGCTGGATCCTGACATGGGTTAAGACTTTGGAAGCAGAGCCAGCTTGGATAAGCTGAGCTTTCACAGCTCACTTTCCAAAATCATTTACTCATATCAGATTTGAGACCCATCCAAAAACCCGGATCTCAGCAATCCAGACATTAAAAAAACAGGAAAAACATCCAGCCCTCTGACCTCACCCCGCTGACCCTTGCACGGGAGATAACCATTAACCAATGTTCCCTTTCTGTTTTCCAGGTTTTCCACCCTCAGAGCACTGAACCATTTTTCCTTGCTGTCCTGGATTTGTGTTTACATGTTTCCTCCAGCCCCTGAGCATTTTTGGGATTGCAAACTTTCTGAAACGAGTAAAATACGATGGGAAAAGCAGCTGTAGGATAGCAGAGTTTTCATGCAGCTGATATCCCGGGGTTTTTTTCCCCCTCTTCAGATTTCTTTGCAACAAATGCAGACTTTTCATAGCAGGGCAAGATAATCCAAAAATATCCCTCTCATAATTAAGGAGTGTGTGTGTGTTGCATGTTAAAAACCATGGTTGAGCTTACTGGGTTTAATATATCACTTCAGTCTCTTCATCCACAGTGTCCATGAGCCCTTTCCCAGTTTCTCAGCTTCTTTATAGATGATTCCTTTCCCTTAAATGATTTCAGGAGGCAAATAAAATAGTCCCTCTGCCTCTAAATTTGATGTTATCCTCCTCCTGACTGGCAATAAGTTCTACTGTGGGTTATGCCCAGTGTTAGATAAAATGATATGGGTTCTGATTTGTGTCCAACATCACTACATTTCAACATATTTAAAGCCAAAGTCATTTAAAAAATGTAAAGCTTGAAGCAGGTTTTCAGCCAAAGAGCTTCATCTCTAAGAAGACTAAGATCATAAATATGAGACTTCCTGCTCCACTTACTCAACATCCTGTAATGGTCCCAGTAGATCATAAGTGGGGCTTCTCTGACTTCCTAAAACCCAAGAAACTCATCCCAGAAGCCAAACATATCAATGTTTGCAGAGTTAAGTACTAATTTTGATGGGAATGGTGTTTCTTATAACCCTTTAGAAACACATGACCCTTTAGATTTTCTGAGTCAACCCAGTTGACTGAGAAGAGCCCCATGAAAATCCCAAGGAAGATGCAGGGTGAGATTAGATTTTAGGAAGGAATTCTTCCCTGTGAGGGTGGGGAGGCCCTGGCACAGGTTGCCCAGAGAAGCTGTGGCTGCCCCATCCCTGGAAGTGTCCAAGGCCAGGTTGGACAGGGCTTGGAGCAACCTGGGCTAGTGGAAGGTATCACTGCCCATGGCAGGGGGTTGGAATGAGATGATCTTTAAGGTCCCTTCCAACCTAAACCATTCTAGAATTATATACTGTGATTTTCTTTTCTGGATAAATGTTCTACCAGGGTGAGCCTCGGGGGGTTTTAGCTTTTTCAGCAAATAGAAC
The DNA here is from genome assembly GCF_009829145.1 of Chiroxiphia lanceolata. Classification (NCBI taxonomy): domain Eukaryota; kingdom Metazoa; phylum Chordata; class Aves; order Passeriformes; family Pipridae; genus Chiroxiphia; species Chiroxiphia lanceolata. Next base: position 153,109,192 of record NC_045637.1, read on the forward strand.
ACTGGTTCTCTCCAGTGATGTAAAATCTCTAACCCAGCAGTTCTCAAGCTTTTCTCACCCCTTCTCTCTGCCATTTTCATAGTATTACTTCCATTTACACTTCCAGGCTGGTCCCTCTGCTTCGGCCCCTTCTTATAGCAGAATAAAATATATGCTGTTTTGGACAAGGATTACAGTAATCCTGCCCATCTTCTGAATGTTTCCAGCTCAGGCCTGATCTTCCTTCTCCAGGGTAGTCTTTTCCATGACCAGCTCTCTTATTAAAGTCCACTGATATTGTGTCCCTGCAATTACACAGTCTGGGGGTTTTGGAGGTAGTTAAATTTCCATTCCAGAGGAGAACACACTGGAGCTCACAGACAGCAAGGGTAGCCCAGTTCTGATTGTGTCTGTATATATATTTCTCCAGAGGGTTATTAAGCAGATTACTTCCCCTTTCAACTAATGGAGGATGTGAATTTTTTTCTGCTGGTAGCTCCTCCTTCCACCCTATGGATTTCTCTTTTTGGAGTCTCTTTTTCTGCAAAGGTGGCACTCGCAGATGTGCATTGTCCTCCTTCTCCTTCCCAGAGGGGAGCTGGCACAGACTTCAAACAGCATCTCTAACTGCAGTTTGCAGCAAGCCAGCCCTCACCACTGATATTAATGTGCCTGCAAAACATCTCACCCAGGTCAGCATCACCATCAGCTCCTACCTCGTGCTTTCCTCTGGAGAGCACAAAATGCTTTGCAAGTATCGGAAAACCTGAGTTGCCTGTTCAGCCAAGCCCTAACCTGGGGTTCAAACAGTTGCCATCCAGACTGCCTGCTCTGTCACTCCTCTGGGGATCATATTCCCAGAAGAGCTGGTGGAAATGAGTGTATAAGCTCTCATAAATCACTTCGGGGTGAAGTTCAGGAGCTGAGCTCTCATAAATCACTTCAGGGTGAAGTTCGGGAGTTGAGCTCTCATAAATCACTTCAGGGTGAAGGTCAGGAGCTGAGCTTAAGCCCTTTCCAGTACCTGAACACTCTGGGCATGTACACACAGACTGTTCTGTGCAGTCCATAAGTGCCACCAAGGTATCAGGGACAGACCTGACTCTGGATGTGGAGGGGACAAGAAAAACTGAAAGGCTGCTGCTTGACCTTTTCACACCATGGACAAAACAAGGCCACATCCTGCACCTGTTGGATCTGTCCTGCAACTATTGCATCAGTGCTGTCCCATATGTGTCCTGCAGCTCTGTTCTCTATACCCAGGACCTCCCCATGCAGGTCCAGCACTGCCCTGCCCACCTTCCAAACACCCAACGTGGTGGGCACCACTGGAAACCTCACAGGTCATTCAAAGGGAAACCACTCAGCTCTTTTCACTGTGGCCCTAACCCAAAAACTGTTTAGACTGCATTTCCCATTCACTTCTCTGAAAACAGCACCAGGATAAATCCATCCTGCCAGATGAAGGTGTGACGTTACCGGAGCGTGACTCATCGGGCTTATTTCAGGATTAATTCAACCACAGCCTAAGGTGTCCCACGGGAAATCAAGTCAGACTTTGGTGTCTAGAGCTCTGTGGAACGAATCCCATCTTCATGCTGACTGTTTCCAAATTTATCTTCGCCACTGTCACCACAGTTGTTACACCAACCCTCCCACAAAGATGCCTGTTCACGTCCTGATGGTTTGTGGATGAGAGGAGTCAACTCCCACGTGCTCCTGATGGTTTGGGAGCATAACCCCCATGTGGCTTTGTGCTCCTTTAATCACAGTTGGACATTTTTCCCCAAAACATTAAACCCTCATCCTTGGAAGAGTGTACTTGGAGCACATTCCAGGGAGCTCACAGGCAGATCACAAAGAAGGGGGAAGAGAGAAAGATTCATCCTATGGACATGGGAATTACTTACCAACTTTATAAAGCCACTGTCCAGGGGAAGGGGAAAAAAAAAAAAAGAAAAAGAGACATTTAAATAAAGCTATCTCTTCTCTCCATAAACCTTTTAGCAATTCCCTTTGGTTAAATTCAGCCCACAGTTTCTCACTGGAACCACTGACATTGGCTGCCAATTAAAAGCATCTAAATGGATACATTTAATTTACCTTTTTGTCGTTTGCAGTGCTAAAAGAGATCTAAGGCAGACAACATCAGAGAGGATTACTCATGTATCCAGAAGCAAACACATTCCTTAAAAAGGAATGAAAAAAAATCTCTTTGTGACTACCTTTTGGAAAATTCATGGGAAGTTATTCAAGGGATCAGAAGAAACCAAAACACTGTTACAAATAATCAGAATATGTTCTTTTTTATCTGAATCAGAGCATAAGAAGAGTGACAGCCAGCAGCTGTACTTTTAAGAAAGGGAATTAAGGAAACCTGTACCTTTTAAGCTCCTTCCTCAGTGTTTGACCAGTCAGTGTTTCTACTTTAGAGCTTCACTACACTTATTGAATTCACCTGGGTCAAACTGACATCCCAGCATGATGAAACAAATGCTGAATTCCCGAGGAATCAGACACCAGTGCCTGGGATCAATTTTCTGCTCCTGTTGTTTCTTTCCTTGTCACTCGACAGGTGAATCCATGAATGAGAACAAGACACTAATGAGGTTGTAGAGCATCATTTTGAAAACATATTGAGTCCAGAGGCATAAATGGTGGCTCTTAATGAATCTTCATGTTTCAGTTGTATTCACTGGAGCGTAATAAATCAATAGTGCATGCTGTGACAGTGCAGGATTGCTGCCTGTACAGCCAAGATACATCAAAAGTGCCAAGACAAGTGCTCAGGATGCAGGATCATACAAACAAGCCTAGAAGGAACCCCAAAAAGTGATTTATTCTATTCCCTCTCCATGCCAGCCAAGCCCAGGCCTGAGAAAGATTTCTTTAACCTGGGCACAGATCATCATTCCACACTCTAAGGGAGCTGAATATGACTCATGGAACTCAATATAACAATACAACCTACACTAACTGATTTGGAATATAACCCCCAATCTCTTTCCTTTTTTTTTTTTTTTTAATTCCCTGAGGGTGTGTCCATAGGACAAAGTACAAACTTCTGCAGATGGGTGTGGGAAAATCCCATGGATCTGTACAGACTGGGAGCTTTCAGCTGCCCTGCTGAAAGGGGCCAGGGTGTTGTGATGTGTCCCTCAGCATGAGATGTGTGCTCTGGGCTCCTGATAATTTTTGGCAGTGCTTTTCTCAGTCATTTTTGTTTTCTTCACATCCCTCTGGAGCTGGAAGGGGTGGAGAGAGCAGAACTGCCTACAGAGTTTCAGGAGTGACCTCACCAGTGCTGAACAGGAGAAGAACAGCAGCATGACCTGCCTGCAGGCCATGCTGACCCTCTGAATGCTGATATGGGCTTTGCCTTAATCTCAGCTGGAGCACAGTGTGGAGTTTAAGTTCAGTGTGACATCCACCACAACACCCAGGGCAGCTGCTCAGATGCAGTCAGGCATGTATCAGCACCAGAGTTAACTGATACACACAGGATTTATCAGGCTGGACCAGGTATTATATCTTATTCCATATCCAAAAAGTCATCTCAGACCAGTGATTAGGGCCAAGGACCAGGATTTAAACGCAAGGTCCTTTACAAACTACTTGGACTATTACAGACAAATCCTTAAAGAAAAATCCTCACAGACAAATCAGACCATCTGTTACAGGTACTCAACATCCTAATTACAAATCCCTCGGCCCTTCTGATCAAGAGAGCAAAGCACATGACTCAAAGTTTAGGGTTTCTATTTCCATTGAACTGTACAGTCAATAAAGAATTAGATGTGGCGTCTGAATCTACATCAGGACAGGTGAAGTGCATTCTTTACCTTTTCCATGGCTATTCTCTGTCCATCTAATTATTTCCTAATCCAAAAAGGTGTCACAAAAAGCCTTCATTCACACTGCAGTGTGCTCAGGTAACACTGCAGAGAAGAATACCAGTTTCAAGTGCCTCGAGCACCACCAATCCTGCACTTTTCAGAAGATGCTGCCAGTGAAAGTACAGACCCTGCCACCTTTTTTTGGTCTGTACCTGGCGTTGTTATCAGTTTTACTCAGAATCAGGAGTTATTTGTTCTCTTCAACACTGCTGCAGATGTATCCTGTTATCCAGTGATTTTCAGTGGAACCTGGCCATCCATAAATACCACCTGAAGATTTGTGCTCTCCCTCAAAACCACAGGTTTGGCTTTATCTGGTGGCTGAAGGACCCCACGGGAAGGACCCACGGTGGGAACAGTTTGGGAAGAACTGCAGCCCATGGGAAGGACCCACGTTGGAAAAGTGTCTCCCATGGGAGGGACCCCACACTGGAGCAGGAGAAGAGGATGAGGAGTCTTTCCTCTGAGGAGGAAGGAGGGCAGAGACAACGTGTGATGAACCAACCACAGCCCCCATTCCCTGTCCCCCTGCACTGCTGGAAGGGAGGAGTCAGAGAATTCAGGAGTGAGGTCGAGCCTGGGGAGAAGGGAGGGGTGAGGAGAAGGGAAGGTGTTTTATGATTTGGTTTTCATTTCTTATTATCCTACTCTGATTTTACGGATAATAAATCACATTATTCTTTTTTTCCCAAGTCAAGACTGTTTTGCCCACGACGGGAACTGGTGAGTGATCTCTCCCTGCCCTTATCTCGACCCAAAAGCCTTTCCTTACATTTTTTTCTCTCCTATCCAGATGAGAAGGAGAGTGATGGAGTAGCTCTGATGTTCAGCTGGGGTCAGCCCACCGCAGCCTGATTTTTATGAACACACGTTTTCTCAACGCTCATTTTCTGTCCATCTATCACATCCCTCCACATCCATCTCCATCCCTCCACATCCATCTCCTCGCTCCCTGCCGTCCCTCTGCCTCCTGCAGAAATGTTTCCCTGTCAACACTCATTGCTATCACCTCACTCTGAAGATCTTTGGCTGTTTACCCAGTCTTTTGGGATATGAGGCAGCCAGTAACAAGGAATGCTGATGGATTCATCATTCTAGAAGATGTGTATCTTCCCCTTGAGCTACTTACAGGAGGTTCCCTTTATACTCAGTGTCAGTCCTGTCAATAATACCTTTGGAATTTGGTTCCTAATAATAGGGGTGAAAAATCAGCAGCACAAGAAAGAAAAGGTGTGGATTCTGCATTTCTTGTTACTTTCAAGCACAAACTACTCACATGCCAAGGAGCTTTGCCTCAGCTAAAAACTGTCTAATTAACTCATTGTGAGCAGTCCACAGTCCCAGTAATTTATACATCCTGGACTCGAATTTATCACAGGGAAGAATGGATTACCCTATGAAGGGAATAATCTTTCTCCACTGATGGCAGAAGGAGCAGAGGGAAAACAGCTCATTTTAGCCCAGGTAGTCTATCTCTAACTTAATTCTTTAAATAACTGTGAGGTGAATCCCATCCCACATACTGTGCAAAAGATCAAGGTGGATGAGCTAATGATCCCATCGGGCCTTTAAATCCATGGAAATTGCTGAAATATGAGCTGATTCAAGGGACTCCTTTCCCACACACTCAGCCAACAAAACCGATTTCTGAGAGAAACTGAAGCCAGCCGAGATTTTAAAAGAGTTAAATACAATGGTTTAAAAATACTGGGGGGTTTGGGGGAAAGAGTTGAGATTTTCTGCTTCAGAGACAAAACAACCAGGAAATGTGGAAGAAATTGCCCTTGTGGCAAAACCATCCCAGAGCTGACAACTTCATCACTCCTTCTATTACAACCAAACCAGACCTGTCCCATTTTATGCTGTAATCATAAGACACACTCTTTAAATTTCCTGTGACATTAAAAATCTCATTTTCCCAACAGCAGCCTATTACTATGGGGTTTATTTTTACTGTCTGACCTGAGACCACACCCATGACACGCCTCAAAGAGACTCACACTCATGACAAGAACATGATACACTCTCCATGATACAACCCAGTGTAGATCTTGCATTAGTTTTCCACTATTTGAAAGATCTATCACATGTTTGTCGCTGTCAAAGACAGCCTAAGGGACCAGATAGACCAGGATTTTATCCAGTATAGTAACATCTTATTTAAATTTTACTTAGACAGCTATAATTGAAACGGAGTTTCTTCACGAGGCGAATTTCCATGTCAGAGATTTTTTTTTTTTTCAAGTCCAGCATCAGAAGAGAATGTTCAATACAAGGACTGCTAAATTAGTCTGAAAAAAATGAATCTAGGGACACAGTCTTACATTCCTCCTCCCAAATGAGCATGTAATTAAACATTCTTTTTGCATTTTAGTAATTTCAGGCAGCTCCAAGCCTTAGGGCTACGTTCGAAAGTGGAAGATTGATTTTATACGGGTTTTGATGAAAAACTGGCTGTATTTTTGAGATTGACTCCATTTCTGGACCATGTCTGAGTTAGATTCATCCCCCTTATGATTCCAACAGCTTCACTGGAGATTGATGGGAATTAAATATGACTAATGGTGCCTCATAAATCTCCAGATACCCACGTAGGAAATGGTTCTACACAGTTACAGGACCTGTGGCTTTGGACATATCCACAACCAAAGGTATTGCAGCCTGACAATCTGCTATTAGAGGACATGTACTATAACAGGGGGGACTTTGCAGGCTCTGCCCACAACCGCAGTTGTCAGAATGTGTTCAGGGCTGCTGTGGGAGCAGCCCTGAACAGAAGGATTTGGGTGTGTTGGTGGACATGCCTCAGAAATGTGCATTCACAGCCTGGAATGCCAAATTTATTCTAGCCTGCATCAAAAGAAGTGACCAGCAAGTTGAGGAAGGGGATTCTCCCCCTCTTCTCCACTCTTATGAGATCCCACCTGCAGTGCTGCCTCCAGCTCTGGGGATCCCAACATAAGAAGGACATGGATCTGCTGGAGCAAGTCCAGAGGAGGCCACAGAGAAGCTCCCAGGGCTGGAGCACCTCTGCTCTGGAGCCAGGCTGGGAGAGCTGGGGGGGTTCATCTGGAGAAGAGAAGGCTCCAGGGAGAGCTGAGAGCCCCTTGCAGGGCCTAAAGGGGCTCCAGGAGAGCTGGAGAGGGACTTGGGATAAGGAGATGCAGCAACAGGACAAGGGGGAATGGCTTTAAACAGAAAGAGGGCAGGTTTAGATTAGCTGTTAGGAAGAAATTGTTCCCTGTGAGGGTGGGGAGGCCCTGGCACAGGTTGCCCAGAGAAGCTGTGGCTGCCCCATCCCTGGAAGTGTCCAAGGCCAGATTGGACAGGGCTTGGAGCAACCTGGGCTAGTGGAAGGTGTCCCTGTCCATGGTAGGGGGTGGAATGAGATGATCTTTAAGGTCACTTCCCACCCAAACGATTCTAGGATTCTATGACTATAGTTGTTTTGAAATAGCAAAAAAAGTAAACCTCAAACCAAAACAGAGATATCTGAAACATTTGCAGACAAGCCAGATATGGTATAAGAAGGAAACCAACCACTTCGTTGTGGTGATGTGCCCAAGTTAATCAGGCAATTATTTTATTAATAAGTAATTATCAGGAGCAGCATTCTTCCCTCATGTTTCCATGCCATTCTAAAGGTCTGATCTACTTACCACCTCCCAAAGTAGCCTTGGAGAGTGTGCATGACACTGCACTTCCGAGGAGAGATCCAGCTTGTGGGTGATGGTCAGCCAAGGATGATCATGGTCTCACATGCTCAAATCAAAACAGGACCATCCTCCAGGAACTGATTCAGCTCAATTTGTAAAAACACGTCCACTTTGTGAGGGTGAAATCTGTGTTCCCTAAAGTCTGGCCGGATTTGGAGGTTGGGCTCTGCTTTGGATTCCTTTCTCATCACGTTGGTGTGAGGTTTCCCTGGTACCTCCACTGTAATCAGTTTTTTTGTCTGCTGATGTGGCTTCTCAGTGTGGCACACTCAGGAATAATTACCTGAGGATATAAATAGGGTGCTGATTACACCCAGCATTTGGATGCTGGCTGTGTCTTCAGGACAACCCAGCTGTCCCTTCCACTCCAAGCAGTTCCTTAAACCACTTTCCACACAAATACAAAGGGCTTGAAAATTTCTGCAGTGCCGGAGCCCATCCTGGTGGGATTGTGTGGGAGAACATAGTCCTGGCACTCCCAGATGTGCCACATGAATAATTTTATAGCCAGACATCAAGCCCTGAGCAGACTCTTCTTGTTGGACCTGTAAGTCTCTCAGGAATATTCAAAGTATTTTGCCACTCAGAGCTCCCTGCAGTGCATGCAAAACACACATGTCTGAAAATAAAACTTCATAGCATATCTATGCAGATATTATCCCTGATAGGAGATATATGTGTAAGAAGACATAGTATGTCAAAGTTTTATGGCTTAGCCTCCATAAATATTCTTCAGATTGCCTTCCCAATTATTATTATTAGCACACCCCTGACTAGGTAAGAGAAGGAATTTTTTGAATCCTTCTGAGGAAAATAATGGATTTTCTTAGCTATCTGGCTCTCTTGTTCCCTCTTTTTAAGCAATAGGTGAATGGAGAAGTCTTGATAGGCTCTGGAAATTGCTGGAATATAAAGGGTTACACTAATACATCTACGGTTTTGAAGATAATTTATCATTTTTAATGATGCACCAAAATCAAAGCAACATTTAGTCTCATACTGATGACCATCCTTTGAAGGAACCCACAGGGCTCCTCTCTTTCCCTAATCTAAGCAGAAGTCAGTCCAAGCAAATAATTTCATCTCAGATTGTTATTGTTTGTATAACCATTGCATTTACAAGCTTTATGGATTGAGCAAATAGGTCCAAAATCTTCTTGTCCCTTCGGTTTGGTCAGAAGTGTCACCTTGCTGAAAGAGCTGAGGAACTGCACCAGTTCTGAAACCTCCAACAACACAGTACCTGGGAGCAGTTCAGCATCAAGATTTCCACTCAGTCCACAGTTTTAAAGCCTGAAGTGACCAAAAATGTGGCCAAAACCAGAGCATGGGGGCACATCTGGAGGAGACACCACCAGCCAGGCCTGAGCTCTCCTAGATGAGAACACTGCCAAGGGCAAAGGGGTCGAGACAAGTGGGTCCCACATGTGCTTTCTGTTGACCTGATCCCAGCTGGATACAACAAAACCCTGAATCCCAGAGAAATTTGTCACCCAGCTTCACACTCTGGGCTTCTACACCTGAACTTGCCAACCCTGAGCTCTGTCACTGTTGAAGGACAGAAACGAGAGGGTTTTTGAAGGGGATTTGTCTGACTTGTTTCAGCTCTTTACATCAGGATAATCCACATCCTTCCACAACTGGAAGTGATTGAACTCCCAATGACTGTTAAAAGCCTGAGGAGACATATTAGCACCATGTAACACGATGCTCCATAGCTCAAGAACAGCAACCACGATTTGAAAAAGCCACAACTCTCACACGGTATCCATGTCTTGCCCACCCAGAGCAGCACAGACGTGTTGCAGATCCTGTAGTTCCTGCACTGTGTTTGCCACACCCACGTGCCTATGATGGAGAATCTCAAAGAACATTGTCTTTTGCCTGTGTTTGAGCAAACAAATTCCACCCAGAAAGCCCAACAAAGAGGTTGTATAAGGGAGCAACACTCTCTCTTTATATGCAAATGCTGCGATGACTCCAGTAAAGTCGGAAGATTATCTAAAGATGCAAACTGGGCTGCACTCATAACTTTTTACTTCACTGTTTACAGGCTGGCTCTTCACAGGGAGTGTGTTTGCTTTCGGGGCCACAATTAAAGAGACACATGTAAATACTGGCTTTTATTACAGGGCTCTTTTGCTGTCCAGGAATAGAACAAGCCTTGCACAGCGAGGTGTGGAACATGTGCAGTGCTGAGCTTTGCCATCCTGAACCTCCTCGAGGACGTCCAGTGTGGAGACATTCCCTGGAAATTAATGTGGTGGGTGGCACTGATAGTTCCTTGCAGTGAAACTCATCCTGCTGGGATGAGCCTCAGCTCCATGGTCATGACCAGGACTCCAGCAGGGAGGAAAGGAGGTTATCAGAGGAGGTATAAATGCCATCACTCCTCCTTGAGGTGAAATAATTTCATCCTGCTTGCACTGGAGAGTTAAAACCAGCCATCTCCCTTGAAAAGAGTCTTCCACAGCCTGTGGGTTGTAAATGTGGCATGTTCTGACAGCAGAGAGATGATGGGACACGGTCCCTATTGAGATCTTAATGTGATGCTTGACCCTTGTCTGGGCCCAACTGGTTGCTCTGATTTACAATTCTAATTATCTGTTCTGGGACACTTTTGACCCAGCTCAAGAAAGCCCTGTGTAAGTCCCCAAACAGGAAATAGTTTGAATATAAATTTGCTTTTAAGCACTAACTACAACCCCCCAGCTTCAATAGGATTTGAGTAACTGAAATTTAGACCAAATCTATGTTTTTTTCCCCTGATTGTGGATAATTTCTCAAAGTGAAGCCTTAGCTGATTATAACTCCCACTTAAGAGATTCCTTGTTAGCTTTACATTTTCTTACTTTTAAGCAAACTGGGAGACTGAAATTCATCTTGGACTTGATTACAGTCTGATATTCTATAATCATCCTTGATCCTCACATTAACAGAAAACCTTGGTTTGAACTGGGCACGGATAAATGGTAAAAGCAGGACATCTTCAGGTTTACAAACTGTCTCTGATGCTGTGTCCTGTGGTCTCCACCCATACTGCTGGAAAACTGTGGTGGGAAGCGTGGAGACTGGATGCAGGAAGTTTCCAGAGCCTTGTGCATCATGGATCAGTTATGCCTGGAACACACACACGTAAACAAATGGAAATTGGTGAGCTGCACTTAAAACAAGATGGGGATGAGTCACTGCAGAGTGAGCACAACCCACTCACCTCCCCAAACTGTGTGAGCAATGGCACAGCTGCCTTCAAATTCACCCTCAGAGTGCCATTAAGGAGGGAAAAGATACTGCAAGTTTTCTAGCCCAGCTGCTCTGGGCAGTGGGTTGTTTCACGTGCAAAACACATCTTTCACCCCCAGTTTCTCCTGGGAACGTTGCAGTGAGGGCCTGAAGGTGGTAGGATCTTAGTGGGGTCAGCAGAGGTATTTGCCTAAAAAGGTCAGTTCCCTGTCTCACTTGTGACCATAATGTTGGCTACCTGAGAGCAACAATTCCCATAAGCATATCCACGAATGCTTGATGCTCCATGTCTGTACTAGGATGTTTATCCCTTTGCCAGGCTCGTACAGCCAAGTTTTCAGGCTATCTCCAGCCAGACAGAAACCAGCACAGAGATGCCACTCCCACCCTGTGTGGAGTTATGGAACACAAGGGATTGCTCTTTGCTATTCCTTGCCAAAGTACTTATTTGCTGATGAAAAAGCTCGTGACACAGCGTGCACCACGAGTAGGAAAAGCTGCTCTGCTCTGCAGGGTTTACAAGCCAAGAGGTGAACACAGAAGAGAAGACACTAAAAACACAGAGGGCTGAGTGTAAATAGAGAGATAAGGCAGCTTTCAGGGAGAAGATTGATGTTACAAATGCCAAGGGTCATGTTTTCTGTTACAGCAAATAAAGCCTCGTTGAACCCTGGTGAACTTCACTGGGGCTGTGCCAAGCCTTTGATACACGAGAAGCGAGTTCAAGGCTGCACCTGGGAGGCAAAATCCAGTACCAAACTCTTGTGCCCTTCACAAAGGTCAGTCACCTCTCTCTGAAATCCCTTCCAGAGACACCAGGCAACATGGGAGACGTCAGCACAGAGCCCACAAGTCAGGAAAGCTTAATAAATTCAATGCCATTATCTTAACTCTAAAGCACTGGAGCCTGATGCTTCACTTCTCTCAAGACATATTATGTCATCATCTTGGGTGATGTTTAGCTCTCCATGGGAAGCATGTCTTTGTGTGCCTGATATTTTCCAGATTATTACAGCAGCATCCAGGGCTTAAAAATCCTCTTCCTTGAAAAAGCAAGTGCCAAACCTCCCAAAGAGGGTCACAATTCACAACCATCAAAGTAATGCCACACACTTGAAATCCTTCGCTGTCATTCACCTCTTGATACAGAAAATGAGAATGGCACATTTCTGGGATATCATTATGTCATTGGAATTTGCACTGTCAAAAATAGGCAGGAGCCATGGAAAATCAGTTGTTGTCAATCCGGTTAAATCTAACACGATTTAGTCTGGATTAGGAGAGGGTTTCCCTGGTTTGTATAACCAGTCTGGCAGATTGTGGGCATCAAACTAATTTTTTGCTTAAAAAGAAAGAAGAATTGTCTGGGGGAAAAAAAAAAAAAAGAAAAAAATCAAACCCACACCAGAACTATCTGGAAAATTTCATTTGTGTGAGACAAATTCCTCCCAGATAGCATTAACTCAAGAGAATGTACTGTCATTTCTCATTACCCCCAGAAATGGAGTTTTATTTTTCATGTGTGTTGAAGGGACTTAGAACACAACACTTCTCTCCATTAGCAGATGTAATGTTTTGCTGACATATAGCGAGGATGCTTAATTTGCCTGCACAAATATATCCTGGAGGCAGCAGATATATAAGGAATGAATCAGGAAAGGGAATCAAATGAGCAGCATAAACCCTGGGATATTCATCAGCTCAACCAAGAGAAATGAACTGCAGCAGCCAGTGAGTCTTTCTTTAAATCTGATTCGTAGCAAGAAGGGCTGGAGGGAGAACTCCCAACCTTCATATCTGGTTGGACTCTTTCTCTCCAAGAGGTTGTTACTGAGTGAAAAGGGACAGGCAGGGCTGTTCTCATTTCCTTGCTGCAAGGAGGATTTTGAATAGGAGGGTTTGAGCTGGAAACAAGGCATTCCCCAGCTACACAAACAGGAGAAAAGTCAATAGTCTTACAAGGGGTGTTCACCGACTGCCAAAAGCAAAATCAGGCAGTGGCAGAAATTCATTCCTTACAGTGATACTGGTTTGCTTGGGGGGTGAGAGAATGAGCTCATGGGGGAGCCTCAGACAGGCAGACACCATCACATGGACCACTCAGAGAGTCTCTGATTTATTATTTTCTTTGGAAACAACCAGATTTCATAGATACAGGAGAGTCAGCCAGCAAGTTTCAGGCTCAGGCGGTTTCCTACCGAGCTGCTAAAAAACCCCTCAGTCTGGGGGGAAGAGGGGGCTGTGTTCCCCTCTCCTTATCCTCCAGCACCGTGCCTGAGCCCCAGGCTCCAGCAAAACCCTGTGATTCCCGAGCTGTTTCCCTGACTGCTCCCTGCAGGCAGCCTGGCACCACCAGGATACGCCGGCACGGTCCGGGCGTGCGGCAGGGCTGGAGAGGAGCCAGCCCAGGGTCCTGCTCCTGGGTGAGCAACTGCCTTGGACACGGCTGATCAGACCAAGGCTGTTGTCTGCTGAGATGAAAGAGCTCCCTCTCTGCATGCAAAAGAGGCAGCTTGAGTTTGCTGCTCATTTGGGAAGAGGAGTGGAAAACAAACAAAAAAACCCCAAACAAACCATTGCGTGAGCTCTTGTGACTGATCCCGGAATCACAGAATCCCAGAATGTGCTGAGTTGAAAGGGACCTACAAGGATCATCAAGTTCAACACTTAGCCCTGCACAGGACCATCCCCATGAGTCACACCCTGTGCCTGAGAGTGTCATCCGAATTCTCCTGGAGCTCTGGCAGCCTTGGTGCTGTGCCCACTGCCCTGGGGAGACTGGTCAGTGCCCAACCACCCTCTGGGGGAAGAATCTTTTCCTGAGATCCAACCTAACCCTGCCTTGACACAACTTCAGGCCTTTCCCTGGGATCCTGTCCGCAGTCCTGAGGAAGTTGGAACTACAGTGAGCTCTCCCCTCAGTCTCCTCTTCTCCATCTGAACACACCAAGTGCCCTCGCACGGCCCCTCAAGGCCCTTCACATCTTCATTGCCCTCATTTGGACCCAATGAGTGTCCTGGTGTGTGTCCAGTGCTTTGGATGCCAGATGGACCTTTCCTCATGCTGGAGCTGGACTTAGAAAAGAGAAATGGTAACTCAGCCCAGCAGGTGTAAATAATGGGGTAGTGCTCTGAACTGAGGCCAAAAATGCTCTGCTGGGCTCTGACTCCAGCACTTCACCTCCTTCCCAGTGTCTGGCCAGCCACAGATCAGGCCACTGCCCCCCAGGGCTCTGCCAGACCCCTCAGGGCTCCAGCACTCACAGAGTGGAAACCAGTTGGATGGACCACGAGATCTTCATTCACAGCATGAAGGCAATGAAGATGCTGACTGTGGAAATGATGTCTTTTTATACTTTAATTCTTGATGAGATGAATGTGGCAGTTCAAGCTTCCCAAAACTGGTTTCAGGCTCCCGGTAAACTCAGGCACATCCAGTCTCAGAGGTTTTGGAAACTTTGGCCATGGCTTGTGAAGCCAAGGGTGGATAAAAACTTGGATCTTGGAGAACCATAGAATTATAGAATCTTGGAATTGTGTAATTTGGTAAAGACTTCTAAGATCATCGAGTCCAAACATGCCAAGTCCATCACTAAGCCATGTCCCCAAGTGCCACCAGCAAGCCCAAGCAGACAATTTGGGAAGAGTCCTGAATTTTTTATTCACTCTGTATTGCATTTTTCAGTTTATACCTTACGACAATTATTTACGACATTTATCACAAAATTTAGTCTAGAAAATCATCTTTTCAGCTGGTAAGCCTTTAAACACAGTTCATTATATTCAAAGCAGAGGTTCTCATTATGCAGTCAAAAACTGGGGTTTGATCTATGGACACCAGTGGCAAATACTCCCCGTAGGCAGCAGCTCTGTGATGCATTTGACCTGGCTGTGTAAAACGTTCCATTTCGTGCCTCCTCCACAAAAGCACATGCTGTGTCACATCCTCTGATGATAAGGTGAAGGCTTTATCTCCCTCTCTAGAGCGTGGTTTAGCCCAAGCTTTTAGCTTGTGTAATCTCTGGCGTCAATCACCGATGGTTTCCCTGCTTCATGTGCCTTCTGCTGCCAAGGACTCTTTGTGAGTGGTAAAGAAGACAAATATCTCTCAACAGTGAGGGTAAAATGTCTCTTCATGACATCTCTCATGGTGGCCACAACTGGTAGGAACCCCCCCCCTTCTCTGGGCAGCTTTTATCTCAAGAATTATGGTCGTAGTGATGCTGAAATTCTGCTTATCATCCTTCTGCCCACAGAGCACTGCCCTCGGTGCCTTTTCTCTCCCTCCTTGGCTCTGCAAAGCTCTGAGGAGAAAAGGAGAGGCAGGAACCCGGTTCCTCTGTGCCTTTGGCACGTCATGTACCCTGGAGAAGTTTTACAATGTTCCCAGTGTAAATAGTGCTGTTTTAATAATGCATGGATTTCTACTCACCTGAATTCATTCCAGTTCCAGCAGACTGCCATCTTGAGTTCAGTGAAAATTCTGACTTGTTTGGCTGTTTGCACAAGTTGTTTTTTTTTTTTTTTTTTGGTTTGTTCTTCCTGAGTCCACAGAGTTTCTCTTTTTCTGCCCAAACATAAATAAGATTAATTTTTTCCAAAATTATTATAAGAAAACTGTTTCATCCCAGTACTTCGTGAGTGGATGGTCCCCTGTGGATATGTAACAGTAATTGCAAAGCTTATTTTTTCTGCTCCCAGTGGCTTTGATTGTGTGAAAATAGATGTTGAGTACTATGAAGCAATTAATCCTTAGTTCTCCTGGGAGTTTGGTAGGTAATTATTGCTATCTTTAGCTTGCAGAGTGAGGTGAGCATCAGGAACTGGATAATTTGCCCTTGCCCCAGAGACCAAGGACAAGATTGTAGCCTGCCTGTATCAGGTAGATCCTTTTAATTGAAATATTCCACTTCTGCTCTTCAGATTTTTCATCTTCTGCACTGACTTATCCACCCTTGTTGCCCTCACGGCTTTATGAGGGCATGTCATTGAGCAGGTGGAGATTTCTAGGAGAATTTTGCTGGAAAACTCTTGGAGACAGCTGGGGATGGAAAGGGAAGAGGGTCTGAGCTTTCAGCCCTGCTGGATTGTGGTCAGCTGGCTTCAGGTTTCTCTTAGGGCCACTCTTACATCTGCACACAAGGCCACACCACGCTGAACAGGGAGACCCAAACCACAGGAAACCACCAACTGTTTATGCTGCATTTTGCAAATAATGAAGTCCTGGAGGTGGGTGTAATTGTCCTGTTTGCAAAACGCCCCAGCCAATGTTTTCCTGCCTCTAATCCCAACGCAAATAATACACAGAAATTTATTTCTCCGTTTGTTTATGGAATAGCGACGCTATCGCTGCATTCAAATAAAGCCACAGAGTGGAAAGCAGAACAGATGCATTGTGTCGGCTTTGGAGAGAAAGCTAAATGGGGAACACAACCCCAAGGGCGCAGAACAGCAAATCCAGCCCTCAGCAAACTACAGCATGAATCAGCTCTCAAATATTGTCCTTCTAGACACTGCTGTTATTAGTCTTATTATTTCTGATTGCCAGGGGCAGAGAGGAAAAAAAACACAGGCAGGAAACGACCCAGTTGCTTTTATTTACCTCTATTATTATCTCCACCAAAAGTTCTTACGTTTGTATGATATTTTCCCAAGCAACACTCAGAGAGATAAAACATTTTATGGTGGATGCCTCAGCACAAATGTTAATTACCTTTAAGGAAATGGGTTAAATTATGGTAATGTAATAAGGCAGCCACAAAGATGGACTAGCTCAAGCCAGTGATCACTGAAGTAACTGTGCTGCTGCTGATGTGAAGAGGAACTAGATCAAGGCTTTCTTGAATTGTTCATGACTGAGATTAGAAAAGAAACACCTTCTACTCTGCAATATCAATTTATGAGCAGACAGCCTGTTCAACACCGAGCAGCTGCCACCCTCCCAACCCCACATCACACAGTCCTGGAGCTTAGGAAAGACTTTTGCAGAGAGATGTTGGATGGAAAAGCTGTGGGGAGAGTCCCAACCTCCCAGCACAGCAAAATGGGAGCTGAACTGCAGCCCAGTTTAATGGAAAGTGAAGCAAATGAGAAAAATCCCCCACAACATCCCTCAGTGATTTATACAGAGATAGGCTCAAAACACAACCGTCCTTTGGGGGAAATACGCCTTGGTATCAGATTACATGGGTAAATCAGTTTAATCCTTGGGAATGTACCTGTGCCCACCCACCCAAGGCAAAAAATGAAGGTTTAAACCATGACCATCACTATGCCACTCTGACAAAAACACACTGCACCAATGCTTTGAGTACTTCTGGCTCCCATTCTTGTTCCAAAGAGGATAAACGGGGAGAAGAACAGGTGCAGAAGAGGGTAAAAATGATGCCAAAGGTACGACACAGGCTCCAAGTGTGGGGATCCAGGGAGCGTGGGAGGTTTTTGGCCTGCAAAAGAGGGACTGATCCAAAATCTTCAGCCACAGGGAGAAGAGAATGTGTGTTCACTGATACTGGCAGTGTAAGATTTGGGGGCAGGAGGTGGGTTCAAATTAAACGAGAAGACTCCTCCCAACACCATGGAGTTAATTTGCTGCCTTGTGAGAAATTATCAGATTTTTTAGAGAGTTGTGTGAAGTCGGTGAAGAATTGATGAGGCTGGTGGAAAAAAAAACATGAGCTGGGCCCCTCTCTTATCTTGCACCTGGCTGGAGCAAGGACTAACCATGGAGTGATGTCTGGGGGGGCAGAAGAGCTCTCACAGCCCGATGTTGAGGCCCAGAAAAGCACCCACAGCTCTGTGCCAGCCCTGAGCTTCGCTCCCCCTCCACAGGCACAACAAGCCTTGCCATAAATCTGGGCCTTTCAGGAGATAAAGATGCTTGCAAAGATCCTCTGGTGAAGGTCAGGCCGCCTTCACTGCCCTCAGTGAGTGAAGGAGGATCAAAGCATTTATTTTACCTATTATATCAACCATAAATTCTGACTGAAAGCAGCCAAGACCCTCATTAAGCCCTATTTGTATATTAACTTTCACACCCCCAAGGATGCAAATGAAGAGAGGATATGCCTTACATGTATGACCAAAGCCACCAAACCCCATCTATAATTGTTCTACCCCTTTGGGAAGGGACACAAATTATAGTATAAAAGAAGAGGAGTTTGAGGAAATAGAAGATGAAGAAGGGGAAAAAAAAAAAGAGGGAAAACAACCCTGTTTGCTCAGGATCAGTCTGTGGACTATGTCTCTCCTCCTCTCTTGAGTGGACACCTTTAGGTGAGCTTTGAGTCTCCAACTGTGTTGGAGCAAACTCAAGGATATATATATATAGATATATAGATATATATAGATATATATAGATATATATGTATATATATATGTATATATGTATATAACAGATCTCTGTTACTATATTTTCTGTCACACCACATATTAACACTCTGTAGTTACTGCATTTATCACTGAAAACCCTGAATCTGCTTTCTTATTGCTTTAATAAACCTGACTCTGGGGGAGTCTGGACTGTGAAAGTTCTTATTGAACTCAGTCAGACCAATATTATGGGATTAATAAATTGCACTATTTGTGAATCTGTGATCACACAAGTTCTTGTTGAACCAGATTTATGGTGTTGAAACCAAACCATCTGTTAGTCACGAAAGTTCTTATTGAACACGACCAGACTTAAGGAGCTGAATTGGTTAAAATCAAGAATTAAGCCCATCTGCACCCAGCCCCTCTGATCTCTGAGGACCAGCTGGATCACAAGGGGGTTTATTTCCTGCCAAATTTCTCTACCCTTAACAAAACAAGCCTACAGGGTGTTTGTTTGCCAAGTTGGACCTTCACCCAGCACAGTCCATGGGGCAAAAAGTGCCATTGGAAAGTGGCTCAGACTTTTGCTGAGACAAAAAAACCTTGAGATTTCCCATCTGCAGAGAAACTAAAGAGCAATATCTCCCAATACCTTTGCTCCCTCCTCTGAAATCTGCCCTTATCAAGCTACTTGAAGCTGTTCAGGCTGCATAAATAAATGAAATAAGGAAACACCGAGTGGCTATTTTTAGGGGGGAGATGCAGTGACCAGCTAACTGGCCACGCCCCTGTCATTTTACCATGCAAACTGAGCTTTGCTGCATGTTCAAATCCTTGCAAAAATAATTGATGCAATTAACATCTTCTCCCTCTTTTTACGCTGGCAATTATGAGCCATGATCAGGCCTACAATGGGAAAAAAGGGATAGGATTTGTATTTCTCACATCAAATGTAAAAGGAAAGGGAGAAAAGTCTTCCCAATATCAACAAAACCACAGGTCTTTCCATAAAAGTGAGGGGAAAAATATATTAAACAGGTTTTTTTCATCCTTTGCAGGTTATCTTTAAAAAGTGAACGCTTTAGTGATTTGCTAACAAGAGCTAAAGAGTGGATATAACTTTAGGGTTTTAACCATTAAGCCCTTTCCCTAAAATTGGCAGGTTTCTTGGTTGTGTCAGTAAGTTGAACAGCCTGGAATTAGGGAGCCGTCTCCAGGGCCTCCCAAATATAAGGATTTTGTTTTCTTTCCTTGGCAGGTGGTTTGCAAGACAACAAATCTGTCCATCTGTTTGAGCCTGAAAATGCAGCAGAGTTGGGGAGAAAGGAACAGCAAGGAGGATATTTTTTTTCTTGCTGTTACCCTTATTTATAGGATTTGTTTTGCTTCTCATGTTAAAGCAAGTTATACCTTGTGGTTTGTCTTGAGCTGAAAGGAGCATTGACCTTAATACTGAATTAAATGTGCTGGAGAGGGGAAAGATTTCCACGTTTTTTTAAAAAATGAAGGTCAGTCTGGTCTTGAGCTGAGAAAATCCAGAAACACCATGTCACTGACCTGCAGCATGGAACTGTTCCCTCTTTTTTCTGGGGACAAGGGCAAAGAGAGGACATTCAGATCACTGAATTGGGTTGGGATTTGCAAACTTTGGGCCACTTAACCCCTTCTTACCAAGCAGATGTTTCAGAGGAAGCCAAATGCCACCAGCAGTGCTGGGTCACATTCCCAGGCCAGTATGCTCATGGAAATACTGGGACATCTCCTTTCCCTGCCATCTCTGCCAACAAGGCCATGTGCCACCACCCTCCTCAGTGTCCCTCAGGGCTGAACCCAGCAGGGACTTCAGGCTGTGGATCTGCAATCTTCTCCCTCTGGAGCTGGAGGAATCCCACAGTGACCATGGAAAATCCAGCTTTGCTCATGTCCTCAGCCTTGGTTTCTCTCCAGCCCCTTGATGTGCTTAAAAGAAATTAAAAAATATAGATATAAAAAAAGTGAGAAATTCACAATTAACAAAGGAAGTGAATGAAAAGGGAAGGAAAAAGGAAATAAAAGAAAGGGAGAAGGGGAAAGCAGAGGGGAAGGGAAAGATGAAAAGATGTAGACTGGGAAAGGAATAAATAGGGAAAAATGGAGTAAAAGGGGGAAATGGAAAAAAAAGAAAAAAGGGGAGAGAAGGGGAAAAGAAAAAGAAAGATGGAAATGAAAACACGAGGGGAAAAGGAAGAGGGACGAAAGGAGGAAATAGGGAAAGGAAATGTGGGAAATAGAAGAGGAAG
The DNA here is from genome assembly GCF_009829145.1 of Chiroxiphia lanceolata. Classification (NCBI taxonomy): domain Eukaryota; kingdom Metazoa; phylum Chordata; class Aves; order Passeriformes; family Pipridae; genus Chiroxiphia; species Chiroxiphia lanceolata. The sequence continues at coordinate 153,129,619 of NC_045637.1, forward strand.
GGGAGGAGAAGGAGAACAGGGGGAAAAGAGTAAAAGGGAAATAAAGGAGAAAAAGGGAAAATGGAAAAGAAGAAAGGTAAAAATGAAAATAGGAGAGGGAGAAGGGAAAGAGGAAAGAAAAGAAAGATGGAAACAGAGGAAAACAGAGAAAAGAAACAGGGAGGAAAGGGGGAAACAGTGAAAAGGAAATGTGGGAAATAGAAGAGAAAGGGGGAGGAGGGTGGAAGAGGGGGAAAGGAAAGAAGAAATAAAGGAAAAAAGAGAAATGGAAAAAGAGAAAGGGGAAAATGAAGAGGGAAGAGGAGAGGGAGAAGGGAAAGAGGAAAGAAGAGAAAGATGGAAACAGGGAAAAACAGAGAAAAGAAACAGGCAGGAAAGGGGGAAATAGTGAAAAGGAAACTTGGGAAATAGGAGAGAAAGGAGGAGGGAAAGAGGAAAGAAGAGAAAGATGGGAACAGGGAAAAACAAAGAAAAGAAACAGGCAGGAAAGGGGGAAATAGTGAAAAGGAAACTTGGGAAATAGGAGAGAAAGGAGGAGGAGAGGGGGGAAAGGGAAATAAAGGAAAAAAAGAGAAATGGAAAAAGAGAAAAGGAAAACATGAAAAGCGAAGAAGAGAGGGAGAAGGGAAAGAGGAAAGAAAGGAGAAAGGAAGGGTAAAGAAGGAAATGAGAAGAAAAAAAGATAAGAGAGGAAAAAAAAAAGAGGGGGAGGAGGCAAAAGAAGGGAAAATTAATAAAGGGCAAAAGAAGCCGGAGGAAAAAAAAAAGAAGGGGGAGAGAGGAAACGGGTGCAGGGAGGGAGTAGGAAGAGGGAAGGAGCGGAGGGAAGGAGCGGAGGGAAGGAGCACCCTGAGCAGCGCTGTCCCCCCCGGGCCCGGCCGTACCTGGGGCGGGCGGGGGGCGGTGCCGGGCCCGCCCCGTGCGGGAGGCGGTGCGGGAGCGGAGCGGGCTCGGGGCCGGGGCTGCCTCTTCCTCCTCCTTCTCTCCCTTCTCCTCCTCCTCCTCCTCTCCCTCCGTGCCCCGCTGGATGCGCCCAGCCCGGCGCCGGGAGCCGAGCGCTGCCCGCCGCCGCTCCGCCGGGCTCCGGCCGGGATGGGGAATGTTGTCAGGCTGGGGAACGCCGGCAGGATGGGGAAGAACGCGGTGCTGGGCGTCGCGGTGCTGCTTCTCGGCTGCCTCCTGTCCGCGGTGAGTGACCGAGGGGCTGCGGGGTCCAGCGGGGTCCAGCGGGACCCGCTCCCTGCGCTCGCTGCGTCGGGGCCGCCGCGGGCAAACTTTGGGCAACTTCGGGAGCGCTGCCGGGTGAAGGCAGGTGGATCCGTTCGCTTCCCTGATCCCCCCCGTCCAGATATTTGCTGACCTGGAAAACAGCGGTCGCTTGCTTTCCTTTTTATTCAGGTGTGCGTCCCCTCCGGGAGCGAGGAGCGCTCTTCCTCCCTTGAGCTGGAGGAATTCCCTCTGGGATTTTAGCGTTTTGTTTCACGACCGGCTCTCGGTTTCGCTGCCGTTCAGATTTGCAACCCGGCTTTCGCTCTGCTTCGGTTTCTGTTCGGGAGCTCGGTGGTTCCATGCAAAGCTCTCCCCCGCCCCAAAACGGGGGATAACGGGATGAGAATTCCCAGAGGCGATTCAGCGGCAGGGCAGGGGGCTCTGGGGCGGGAGTGGGACCTTCCTCCAGCTGCCCACGGCAAGTTCCGCAAAGTGCCGCTCTCCAACAGCACAACCTCATGTGGATGCGCTGTGTAAGGGAGGAGCAGGAGCTGGGAGCAGAGGATGTGTTTTCTGGCTGCCGTGTCCCTCCTGGATGTGATTTCCACGCTTGCGGGTCCCTTATTGGGGCAGTGGCGTTTCCTCCCCGGCCGCAGATGGTTCGTAGCTGGGTCAGGATGTGCAAACGGGGCTGTTTCTGCTGGCGATGTGTCTCTGCTCACACACACAAATACACACACACGTGCGTGCAGGAGCTGATTCCCTGTGCCACCGGGACTCCTGCACACTTCTCTGAGCTACCTGGTCTAGGGGAAGGTGTCCCTGCCCATGGCAGGGGGCTGGAACTGGGTGATTTTTAAGGTCCCTTCCAAACCGCTCTGTAATTCTGTGATTCTGTGATTTCAGGCTTTGTTCTCGCAGCCTTGTTTCCTTGCAGTGTTTGATTTCTACTGAGCCTGTTTCTAATTCAGCAGGCTGGGGGAGGAGGGAGGTTGGGAGCTGGCTGTGTCTGAGTTTCCCTCTCACCCTTAACCTTCTCCCACACTTGTTTTCTCCCTGGAAGGTGAGGTTGCCTCATCAGCATCCTGAGGTTGCCCACTGGAACTGGGTTATGTTGTCAGTACTTTGTTGCTGATCACTTCTGTTTGCACTGCTGGGCTGGTGGGCATAGAATCATCTCAGAATGGCTTGGGTTGGAAGGGACCTCAAAGATCATCTCCTTCCAATGCCCTTGCCATGGTCAGGGAGACCTTTCAGTAGATCAGGTTGCTCAGAGCTCCATCCAGCCTGACCTTAAAGCAGAGTCAGACCAACCAAGCTAAGCTCAGAGAGTGGAAGTTAACCCAAATGTGTCACTGCATCACTCACCTCCCCTTTCTTCTCCCCTTGTCCCTCAAGAAATGAAACAAGTGGACTTATTTCAATTTTTTTTTTTTGGCTGTCACCACATGCCACCCAGCCATCTGCATAGCCAAAGACTTTTTTGGTGGTAGAACAGGCTGTGAAAATGGATTAAAGTATTAAAAAAAAAATGACAAGGCAATTAGTTCTTGGAATTCTACAGAGTTTTGCTTTAGGGAAAAAAACTAAGTAGCTGATGTCCAGGTCTGGAACTGGGGACCAGGAGAAAGGGACAGCATTCCCATCAGCTGCTGGAGGTGCTCCAGCTTTTAATTCCACTGAAGCCCCTGGCAAAAATCCCATTTCTTTAAAGATTGTTGGTATGAAGAGATCCTCTGGGAGCAGATCCTACAGAGGGGGAAGTCAGGCATCTGCTGAAGTTCACCCTGGAAGTGGTGACAGGACTGAGCCCTTTTGCTGATGCTCTGGGGCAGGTCATTGCTGTCGAAAAGCACGAAGCCCTAAAGCTTTGGGACAACACCAGGCACAGAGTGGGTGCAATCCTGTGACTTGTTCCTTTCCAACCCTTTCATTATTCTGTTGTGTTAATGTTCCTGGGATCTGGTTCACACTGGTGGGTTAAAAAGATTCACATGCTCCTTTATCAGCACTGATTTGCAAGGTGACCAATACTGAAGGGCTTGAGAAAATCCCTCTATGTTTTGTTTCTCAGCTTAAACGTTGGATTTGGTGCTCATTTTTAAAGCAAAAGTAGCTCTTCAGTCGTAACCTGGCTCTGGGACCTGTGATGGCTCAGAAGAGTTTGCTTTGGTTGAGGGTCTGTTTTTTCTTTTTCTCGTATAATTTATTGTGCTAATTTTTATTGGTGCGTCCTTGGGAAAACTCTGAACGGGGAACAGTCGGCTGATCAACAGCTTCGGTGCAATAAAAGCTTTGCAGCCATGTGGTTCCTAATTGCTGTTATAACCTTTCACCTCGGCCTCTCATGGTCTCCCAAGTGTGGAAGGAAAAAAGGGAATTGGGCAAATCTCATTTGCTGTAGTTCATCAGGCCACGCTCATCTAAGACCTGCCCTGGGCAGCTTTGAACAGTGGCAAGAAAAGGGCTAAAGTTGGTGGTGGGGGCACAATGTAAATGCACAATAATCCCTTTTAGGTTCTTTTGTGTCATTTTGCCTTTTTAAGGATGAATTCAAGTTAATTCGGCCTGAAGAGCTATGAATTAGACACTTTTCTTTTTTCGGTGTGTGTCTAGAAAATGAGATGTGGATAATTGGAAGCAGTTGGTGGATTCCACGTGCCTTCAGACTACAAGCTCCTTGAATTAGCCAGATCTGCCCAGCTGGTGTAATCTGTAAAGAGTAAAACTCTTCAGACTTTTACTCTGCTCCAGCCATGAAATAGAATAAAAAAGAATGGAATGGAAAAGAGTAACAAACCCAGATCTGATCCTTCATCAGTCCGAGTGTAAATGCTAGAAATGGGACCAGTGTGAAAAATCAGTTAAATTTAAGCTCATGGCACAACCACTTCAGCTGCATCTGGTTCTCTTTCCCCCTGACATTGATTGAGAACCTAAAAAGTGAGATAAATATATTTCAAACAAAATGATCACTGTTTTTGCCAAAAGACAGGGTACTCACTAGAGTCCTCAAGCCTGGTTCCTGCACCCAGCACAAAGATCCTTCAGCAGTAACAACATGTGTTTAACAAAGGCCTTGCCACAAAGCCTGAGTGTACCATTGGGGGTGTGATTTATTAAATTTATACTTGTAGAAATGCATGACTGACTTTATTTAGGAGAACCAGTTGCCCAACCCTGTGTCTGGGTAGCTCTGAAAGTCTCATCTCTCTATAAAGCTGAAAGTTTTCAGAGAACATCTATAATCAGCAATATATTTATTGTAGAAACTCTTATTTAGGGCATAACAAAGCAAAATTGACAAATAGGCAAAAAACCCTCCCCTGCATCTGAGTTAAAAACCTTCTCTGTGGAATATTTAAGGCTATTTCCAGCAGTGTGTTACTCCAGCCCACCAGTGTGTCAGCAGAGGGATTCACACCAGCATTATCACATCCTCCCTCCAGCCAAGAGGTCTGTCTCCAGCAGGAAAACTCCAGAGAACCAGGCAGGGTGGGAATTGTGATGTATTTTAAAAGGAGATGAGTCTTTAAAAAAAAAGGGATATTTGCCAAACACTCAGCATCAGGAGGAGGATGGGACCATGGACAGAGAAAGCTGCCTGGCTGGTGAATTTGGGAGTGAGGGTGGATTTTCCCCTTTTTACAGGCACTTTAAAAATCTTCTGGTTCAAACTCCTTCCTTTTGTAACATCAGTGGTGTGAGAGCCCCAGGGCTGCACCAGATAAAAATGCAAACTGGGTTGTGCTGCCTTTTGTGCTGAGTCTGTCAGGTGGTGGCTTGTGAGGCTGCCCTGACATTTTGTTCTTGTTTCGTTGTTTCCCAGTGGTGTGACTTTTCTGAGTCTCTTATCTGTCTCTTCTCACTTGGCTTTCCAAGGAGGGGCCCTGGAAGTTGGTGGATGCAAAGCAGGGGGATGCTCTGCACATTTGGCAACTGTGGGGTGGGTGAGTGATGGGACCATGTCGGGGAAGAGGGGCTTTGGCTCTCCAGAGGCTGCCTTGGAAAAGGCAAAAAGACAGAGTTTATATCATTATTCAGGGGAAAATAATAGTAGTAATAAAGGATAGCATCTTTTCCCCTTTATCAGATGGTGTTCAGCACAAACAACTGGAAAGAGTGGTAACTTGTCAGAACCAATCTTCCACTTCATGCCCTGCCTTAGTCTGGTAGGACTGGGAAGTTATCTGGTGTTCCAGCTAAATTGTAGACACAAATCCTTTTGGGAGATGGAGAACAGAGGGAAGAGGGACAGGAATATCTCGCTGTTCAGCTTCAAGTGTCCAGTTTATTGGCAGCCTGAGGAAAGGCACCAGACACTGCATAGATCAATGAGACCCAAGATATGATGATCTCGTTTTCAAGTCGGATCTGAGCTCACTTGGAGGGGATTTGTCACACTCTGCATGGCCTCAACTTCAGGGAAAGGCTCAAATTATCTGTGCAGGATAAAAACTGTTCCTCAGGTTTTGATGGGGAGCAGGACTCAGCTTGGTTTTGTGAATGTGGTGGGTCACATCCTGCCCTCAGACCAAGTCAGGCCCAGTGTGGCAGTGTCACTTCACTGCTTTGAGTGAGATCCCTGCTGCATCCCACCAGCTCCAGGAAATGGATATGTGGTTTTCCAATGCCTGGGAAAGGTTGTGGGATTAAATATAGCCCCGTTCTCTGCTCTCATCAACTTTCTCTCTTCCGTGTCGGAAAGAAGAGGAGAGTCCTTTGCAAGAACCAAAATCTGGGAAATGCAGCCAAGAAAAACCCTCAGTTCTGGGCCAAAAACATAAATAGAATGGGTTGGAGATGCCTGGAGACCCCAAAGCAGGAGGGGTTGGAGTTCTTGCCCATCAGGTGGGATGGAGAGCATGGATGGACAGAGAGACAGACTTGCCAAGCCTGCCTGTGCCATGGCACTGATTTGTCCTCCTACCCTGTGCAGCCAGGCAGGGTTTCCCTCTGTGAGTGCTGAGTCCTTGCTGTCCCACTGCTCCCTCCCTTCCACGCTCCCAGATGTTTTCCAGAAGTCACGAGCTCTCACAGCTTCAGCTGGGTGGAAGCTGAGCCAAGAGGGGAGATGCTTTTGCCTCTGAAAATGAGCTCCCAGAGGACTGCAGTGGAAGAAAAGTCAGACCTTTTGTTTTGAGGTATGAGAGGGCCAGGGATGTGATTCCAACCACCAGACTGGCCCCCCTCCAGAGCTCTCACAGCTACTGCCATGGCAGGGAGGTCCTGTCCATGGTGAGAAGGCTGTTCACCAGCTGAGCAGTCTTCTTGTCACTGTTCCCTCTAGGAGCAGTCCACAGTGTGCTTGGCTTCCTGCCTCACCACCAGGGATTTCTCTGGGATGATTCATCATCCTGGGCACAAGCTTCACCTTTTGCATTACAAGACCACGGTGCAGGGAGAGTTCATTCATTAGTGCTCAGAAAGTGCCCTGGGGAAGGTTTGGAGAGGAAAGATGAGCTCCCCAAAGCCACTGTTTGCTGGATGCTCCTTGCATCACTATACATCCCTTTATTTGTTAACCAGACTTCTTTAACACTGGAAACCTAAAGGCTTCTGGAGATGCAAATAAAAGTGCAAAGTTTCCTTGTGATAGGGATGTTAATAAAATGCCAACATTTTCTACCCTGAAACTTCAGCTTTGTTGGAAGCATCTACTGGCTCCAGCCTTGCTGCAAATCACTTTTAAATAGCTCAGCCTCATGCATAAACCCTAATGAGGGAAGAGCTATAATAGCAAGAGCACTTATGTTTAATAATTGCCAATCTGCACAAACATAAATAGCCCGTGTGAACACGGCTTGACCTGCTGGCAGGAAGCAGGTGAGGTGAAGAGGCAGAAGCAAATGTGATATTTCTCTGCTGTTCCAGTCCTTACCTCTGATATTCTTGCCCCCACTGCTGTGGATGCAGATGTGGTGCCCTGGTAGGAAGTTGGCTTAGATGACATTGGCTCTCAGTTCATTAGTTTTCAGATGGTTGGTTTGCTAAGTGAATTTAGGGACATTTTTGTGTGCTGTGGGTTGCTTAGGGCTGGAAAGCCCACATTAGTGCTGCTTTGCTGGCAGTTTATTGGGCCAGATTTTATCTACAGCACTGACTGTTAGATATATTTAGTATTTCCGGCACTTAAAGACTTATTCCTGTACAGGAATTTTAGAGACCCTGCTGTACCTTACATTAGCAAAGTCACTTTTCCAGTCAGCTGTAACAGTGGATATTAACAGCCCTAATCTCCCCCATTAGTCACATTAGATGGATTTCTCCCCCCAGGGCAGTCACTAACTATCCATTTCACTGTTTGCATTGCTGGGAGATGGAGATTTACACTTCTGTTGTTGGCATTTACACTGTTAGAACTGAATGGGAATTATTTTCTAATTCAGAATCAAACTGGGATTATTTTGTGGTGGGTTTCACTAGTGAGCTGGACAAACAGGGTTGGTGATGTTTTGACAAACTGCTGGATGTCATGGCTTGGCTCCATTGATTTGCATCAATTTAAAGTGGGGAGGAGACCAAAGGAGTTGAATGTGGAAACCCCAACTCTGTTTGCTGAGCCACCACCCCCATGATCTTCCTCTTTCAGCAGGAATATTGCTGCTCCTGACAGCTGGGAGGCTGAGTATGAGCTCCACAGTTTTTTTCCTCCTCATCCCTGTCATCTCATCATTAGGGAAGGGGAAAAAGAAAAAAAAAATCTATTTAAATACAATTCTTGTCTGCAGGGGAAAATATCAATACTCCATGTCTCTTTTTTAAAGCTGAAATCTATCGGGTATCTTTTAAGAAGCTGTTCCTTCGAGGCTCCATCCTTGATTCTGTGTTTAACAGATGTTTCAGTTAATACCTGGCGACCTGTAACATCACAACCAGTATCTGAGCAGCGTCCCCAGGGCCCTTATAAATGTCCCTGTCAATCCCAGCTATCCAGCCTGGGAGATTCCTTGCAGGTGGCCTCGGGGTGGGATTCCCCTGACAGATCAGGGCAGGTTTTGGCATTTCTTTGTGGGTGTGACCAGTTGATCTGAGCTCCCCTTGTGGTCAGCCTTGTCAGGTCTGTGCTGCTGCTCCCTCTCAGGCCCCTCAGGCCAAAACATCCTCTTGTCCCACATCATCACTTTCCAGGGAGTGAAGCCCCTGCAGGTGCTCTGTTATTTGGAGTCCCTGCCCATGGCAGAGGGGTTGGAATGAGATGATCTTTAATGTTCCTTCTGGGACCGTTCTGGGATTCTCTGATGCTGTGAGCACTGAAAATAAATTATCTCAGATGGCACCACGTGCCTTGTTATGCACCTTTCTGAACCCTCACTGACTACAGTTCATCCCTTAGGTAGATTTAAGATCTTAAGCTCCAAGTTGAATCCCTCCCCAGGTTTCTCATGTTGTGTAAGAAGGAAAAAAAAGAAGGAAATTTGCTCCATGCTGAGCTTTTCCCTGCAACCTGCTTTATTCATTACCCAAAAGCAGCTTTTATTTCATCTCTCCTAAGTGGCAGCTCAAACTTGGAGGAACACATCCCCTTGCAAGGGAGGAAGGAAATGAAATGGAATATAGTGATTGTGATGACCACCCTCCCCCCCCAAAAAAAATCCCCAGCAATTCAGCACATTTGCACCAAAATGAAAAGCAGCTTCAATGCTGGCATCAGCATTTTTATGTGCTCAGCTTGGAAAGGGCCAGAATCCAAATCCTACTGGAGATTAAACCTCTTCCACCTTTATTTTGCCATAGCCACATCCAACTCTTACTTTAAGTGAATATAATGATTATTTTTATAGCTTCTTTCCCTTTACAGACCCCCATCTATTTGTCAGGGGGCAGGGGAACCTCTTTGGAAAGTTGATCCCATTTGTGTGTATGTGGGATACATGCATCTACTTTTTTTTTTTTTTTTAAATTATTTTTAAGTCACCTTTCACAGCCCTCAGGAGCTTCCTGAACAGAGATTAAAGGCAGTGCCCTGACAGACTGTGATTTCTTGCAGAGGGAGGGAGGGAATGGAATCTTTCCCAGGACCATTCAGCTCTTGCTGGAAGGAAAACCTCTCAGCCCTGGGGCTGCAGCAGCACTGGCTGATGTGGTTTGTGGATCCCACTGCTAAAGCCACTTCATCCTCCTCACCATCAGGGCTCAGTCCTCAGCTCTGCCCAGTATTTCCTGGCTGTTTTTCTCCCTGGAATTTGGGACAGTTCAGCCAGGAATGTGGAGGGATGTTGGTACTTTCTTCCCCTTGTTGAGCTGGGAGCTCCATGGAGGGGTGATGGAGCCCCTCTGCCAGCCTTGCCCTGCCTGGGGATCCCTTTGGGAATCCCTCCCTGGAAGGTCACAGGGTTTTCCTATTGCCCTGGGGTGGTTTCAAAGCAAGATCCGAGTGCAAAAGAGCCAACCCTGAGACAAGCCACTTGTTTCCCTCAAAGTCTGGATCCACCTATTTAGTTATTTTTCATTTTCATCCTCACTTTTAAGAATAATTAGGCTTTTCCAGCCTTTTTTAACAATAGAAACAGCTTGTCTTTTTGCTTGACATACTCAAAGGCAGAGAAAAATGCTGCTGCTGAGGCAGTTCCCAGCTTTACAGGGCACCAAAAGGAGGCCAAACATAAAGACTTACTGAGATGCTGAAGTGTCAGCTGCTGAGCTGAGTGAATTTTTGGGGGGAATGATATTAAATTCAGCTGCAGACCCATGTGGGTCTCAGCTCTGCTGTGCACTTAATTCCAGTGCTCCAGGGATTCCTCTCAAAGGATTTTCCCACCCTTTCTGCTTTGCTCTACTCCCTGACTCTCCTTGTACAGTTTATTTCTTGCACAGTTTCTCCTTTTCCACCTGCTGGAGGTGGTGCTTTGTAGCTGGGGCACAGAGATTCTTCTTCTTTCATCATCTCCAAACAGTTTCCTTTGCAGCACCGTTTCTGGCAAAATTAAACTTTGTTCCTCCTTGCCCTGCACTCTCTTCCCTTTCCTGGGAATTCATGCAGCAAACGGAATATCAAAGGCTTATCTTTAGGCTGTTTGTGTACAATGCAGATGAGGGAAAGTTTTATCAAGAGAAATAACAGCCTATATTGGAAAAAGTGAAATATATAATTATATGTATTCTTTTTTCTATGTATTTATACGTAGAAAAATACATACTTTCAGGCATAGAGGGATTTCTTGATGTTTGAAGGAGAAACAAAGCTGAGTAGCCTTTGCTCTGGGTTTGGCTTGAAGGTGTTTCTCAGTGGGACATGAAATATAAGCCTGTTGGTTGTGGAGTGTCTTGTTGCAAACCCATCACTCCCATCCTTCTGTGCTACAGACCTATAACGTATCTCCGAAAGTCAAGCTCACAAATCAACAATCATGGCTCTTCTGGGCATTAGAACCCTTAAAATTCCGTGGAGACAGTGATTTTTATGACATGCCACAGTTTTCCTCACGTCTGGCCACCTGCTCGTTCCTTGGTGCCACAGAGGTGATAACTCTTGCCTGTGCCTGCAGTCCCCCAAAGGACTGAGGCTCCCACCTCCCTGACTTAGTGATTTATTTGCTCTGCAGGTGCTAATTACTCCTTTTTCTTGTGTGTCATTAACAAACTTTACTCAACTTAGAGCAGTTATTTCAGGCCTATGCAATGTGCAGCCTGAAGTTTCCTCGGTGTGTTCCAGAGGGAAAGAGCTTTAAAAGCTCTTTTTTTCTGACTCTGGCTGTACCAGTCGGTCCAATAAAAAAATATTATGTCCCATATATCAGTAGTCAATCATGGCTGTGACAGCACTTGATAAAACTGTGGTATGAGATGTTACTTTTAGAGACCCATTCATCTTGATCCTCAATTCTTTTGGAGACGCTTCAGTGGCTGAAGGTGCTCTGGGAGTGCATGATCTACACTATAATTAAATTTACACACCATGAGGAAGAGACTCGTAATGTTGAAGTGTATATTTGTGCCTTCCACCTTGACTGTTGTTTTCATTTGGATCTTACAAGCTTGGGGATACAAGGCAGGAACAACCTTTCTGTCTCCTTGAGGTGCCTGCCAACATAGGGCTCCTGTTGTGTTCATACAGTTATTTACCTTTCATTTCTTAAAATTCACTTTTTTGCTGTGCTGCTTTCACTGGAAAGCTGTTCCTAGAGCTCTCGTAGTTCAAGTGTGTCAGCCAATCCCTGATGGTTGTGTAGATGGTAAGGAAATTAAAAGTTTAAGCTTGCTGCCTTGGGCCTACTTGACCTGAGCCTCAGAAATGTCTTAGGGGACCAGTAAGCATCTGGAAATATTTGTAAACCTTGCTATAAAGCTGGGGTTGTCAATTCAAATTGGTTTGCCATGTGGTGTTGTTACAGGGAGATAAAACAAAGCCAGGATTTATTGAGGGGACATCTTCCAAAACCATTACATTCTGTTGTGGAAGAGGAGCTGAATAAAGGTTGTGATTTTCTGAAGGGAAGGCACCTCACGCTCTTGACAGCATATGTATCTGCTCTTTGGAAAGAGAGATGGGAAGGGAAAATGGTCTATGTGGTTGTTGCAAGCTGGGATGGAGGCCCCAGGGACTGGCCAGGACCAGTGATCCCAGCATGGAATTACCTGGGGATATGGGGAGGACAGGGATGAGGGAGAGGATGGAGATGGTGGTAGCTGGGAGCCACCAGCAAGAGAGACTTGAGGGCAGGAATTGCAGCTGCAGAGGGATTAGGAACCACAGCCTTTGGAATAACCCCAAATTTGAACTTAATCTAGTGTGGGTTGACCCCTGGGTCTGCTGATCCCACTGTGGTCCCTGCTGTCTAGAAGAGTCCCAGAGCTGTAGCATTCCCAGGGATGGCCCGTGCTGGGAATGCTGAGCAGCCCAGGTGCAGCTCTCTCTCCTGAACTGCTTTATTGCAGCACCAGTTTAGTGATTTTTTGTTTGTTTTTTTTTTCTCTGCATATTGGTCTAATAGTGCATTTCCCCTCCTGTCCCTCTCTGCTGCAGATCTGACAGGATTTGTTATTACACAACTGCAGCCATCATCATCATCATCAAACAGCAACTTAGTCTTTGATTAGGGCTTGCTTTCTTCCCCACTATGGGACTGCTGAGAAGTCAAGTCTCTCTTTCCAGAAGGGGTATTAAAAATGCTTGGCAGCTTGATGCCCCTCTCCTTTGCAATTGTTTCTTCTCTGCCAGTTCACCACTCAAGCTTCCTGGGCTGTCAGCTCTGAAGACAATATTAAATATATATTACAGCCCTGGGAGGAGAGCCCAACCAGCCAGAGTGCAATGGACCTAAAAATAAATGCTGATTTCCCTTGCAGAGCAGCCTGGGGAAAAGTACAGGCAAGGAACAGCATCCACTGGGGCAACCATAAGTAGAAGGAGATGAACCACTAAATTCAGCTGCAGTGGAGAAAGGCAGCAGTTCAGGACAAAGCTGAGCAGCTCTGAGTTCAGTTCCAGACTCTGGAAATGAACGTTCTGCTAGGGGTGGTCTTGTGACTGATTACCTAAAACCCAACCTGGGAATGAGAAAAATATACTTCCTCTACTCATTTTTTACTTGTTTCTTTTCACTTTTGTCTGCCTGCATCCTGAAGGTGTTGTAATTTTGTTTGGCTGGATTAGCCTTGCAAATCGATGTCACAAGGATGATGCTGTCACCCTGTACATGGGATAACATCAGGGAATGGCAGCACCTTCTTTTCCTTCATGGAAGAATTAGGAAAAAATTCTTCACTGAAATTACTGTCAAGGGTTGGAACGGGCTGCCCAGGGAATTGGTGGAATCACCATCCCTGGAAGTGTTCAAAAAATGTGTAAATGTGGTGCTTAAAGACACAGTTTAGTGGTGGATGTGGCAGTGCTGGGTTAGTGGTTGGACTCCATGATCTCAGAGGCCTTTTGTGGTCGGACTCCACAATCTTTTCCAACCTTGAGCATTCCATGATTCTAAAGTAAAAGGCTGGTGCTGGAGTGTTTGTACGCTCGATGGGGTTGAGTTTGGCTGGGGGTAGGAAGGTTTGTAGCAGCGAGGGAGTGAGGTGTGAGAACAACCTGCCACGAACTGCATTGAGAGCCAGAAAACCAACATCTGTGCTGGAGGTTGGCCCATTTCTGAAGGGGAAGTGTTGTCTGTCACAGGGGCTGTCCCAGGAGGAACCTGCCTGTGATCTGTGTGTTATTCAGGTGCTGTGCAGGGAGAGGAGTTGCTGTGATCCTGTTCACAGGGGAGTGCTCTCCCTCCTGCTCAAGGAAAAACCGACCAAGGCAAAACAACCTTTAGCAGGAGCAAAGTGCTACCAAAGTGGGGATCTCCCTGTCAGTGCAGGAACAGAAGCTTGGCAGCATTTGGAGCCATATCCATGTTTGACTTTGGGGCTGATCAGAGTAGGAGATAGAAACAGGTCATCTTGCAAAGAGAACCATTTCTTCTGTTTTAAAAATGAAAATCCAGTATAGAAATTCAGTATAGAAATCCAGTGTAGTTTGTTGAGAGATGGGCAGGATCTCTCTAGGGTTTCATATGGTCATGACAGAATCATGGAAAGGTTTGGGTTGGAAGGGACCTTAAGGATCATCTCATTCCAACCCCCCTGCCGTGGGCAGGGACACCTTCCACTAGCCCAGGTTGCTCCAAGACCCATCCTACCACGGCCTTGGACACTTCCAGGGATGAGGCAGCCACAGCTTCTCTGGGCAACCTGTCCCAGTGTTTCACAACTCACAGTGAAGAACTTCTTCCTAACATTTAATAAATTTCTCCTCTTACTTTAGAACCATTCCCCCCTGTCCTATCACTATCTGCCTGTGTAAAAATTGCTTTCCCTCTCTTTTATAAACCCCCTTTAAGTACTGGAAGACTGCAATGAGTTCTACCCAGAGTTTGGTCCCTCCAGTGTTGCAGTTTTGCCATGTCCCTGCTGGAAAGGTCCCACTGATGATCCCTCTTTTGGCAGCCTTCCCCTTGGCCTCTGTTTTGGAATGTGTGTGAGTGTGATGAGCTCACTGCCGGATGTGTTTGTGTGTCAGGAAGCTCAAAGCCAGCTGGAGGACCTTGCTCTCCATGTGACAGGGGCCACTGCCCTGTCCCAAATTTACCCCATGTTTCTAGGGATCCATCCACAGTGGACCCAGGCCTTCCTGTGCCAGCCAACAGTGTCATCATTCAGGTTGTCATGAGGATCAGGAAGGGAAGGAGTGTTTCCTTAGGGAGCAGAGATAGGGAAAGGTTTTCATCAGGATGGCAGTGCTCAGACAGGGGTTGGGTTGGCAGCCCCAGCACGGTGCTTCTCAGAGCACATATGGTCTGATTCTTGTAAATCTTGGGTCATTTTGCCTTTTTAAGGGTGTATTCAAGGTACTTTGGCCTGAACATCTACGAATTAGACACTTTTTTTTCAGTATGTGTCTAGAAAATGAGATGTGGATAGTTGGAGGCAGTTGGTGGATTCCACGTGCCTTCAGACTACAAGCTCCTTGAATTCACCACATCTGCCCAGCTGGTGTAATTTGTACTTTTCTTCAGGGTTTGACTCTGCTCCAGCCATGAAACAGATTTGTGGGGGAAAAGAATAAAAAAAACTCAGATCTGATCCTTCATCAGTCCGAGAGTAAATGTTTCAGACAAGGGAGAGGTGAAGATTATTATTTTGGATTGCTCTCATGTGAGAAATAGGGTTCTTCACCCAGGTTCTTCACACTGTGCTAAAATAACAACAGCAAGATTGAAAACTGAGCTTCTCACCCAGAAAGATGCAGCCAACCATCTCCAACCCCACGTGCAGAGGGACAGGAGCTGCTCAGAAGGGATGAGAGGGAGAGAAATTTAAAATTGAATTTGTACCATAAGGTCTGCAGTGGGGACACCATTGACCTTCTGCAGAGCTCACCAGTTAGGGACTGGAGCTGCTGTCTGACAGTGGGGGGTGTGGTTACTGTCAAATGAGATATAATTGATCTTAAGGCCAAGATATAAAGATTGTTGACCAATCTCTCTTCACATAGACCTTGCTGGCTGTTTGCCTTCTAAATGTATTTTACTTAAAAAAAACCCAAACAAACCTTTTACTTGAGGAATATTCTCAGAAAGGTGAGTTTTTTTGTTTATAAAGTTGTGAAGGGTGGGGGAGATATTTGTCCTCGGGGATTTTAATTCTTGGTTGATGGGGAAATAAAAATAGGGTTGCTTTTCACCCTTTTTCTTCTCATCAAGAAACTGGAAATGCTCAGAATTCCTGAGTTATTTTTCTTAACAGAAGGGTGAATAAAGAAAAGAAAAGCCTTGTTTTGAAACTTTCTTTTCAGGGCAGAAAATGACCATAACGTGCCACACCTTTAATTGGTGGCAGAGCCATTTCTGGGAAGGAGGGAAATACCACTTTCCTCATTCCCAGGCTGCCAGTCTGACACACTCAGAGAAGGAATAATGACCTGTGTCACAGATCAGGTGATGGAAGATTTTCAGTTTGGAAAGTTGTTCTATCACAACGATTTGTTTGAATCATATTCAGTCTTAGAGTCAGGAGATCTCTAACCCACTTCAGCAGCAGCAGATTTAATTGGGGAAGAAAATGTTCAGGCTTAGAAATATAATATTGGACTAAAGGTGTTTAAGAGTCTGAGAAGTTCCTGATCACTGAGGTCAGGGGTTTTGGTGTCTCCTGAGGAGAATATCAGTGGGTTATACCCAAGTTGTGTTTTCCTGCAGAATGGTGGCATTTAATGGTGTGACAGAAAGCAGCACATCTGGGTGTCAGGAGAGGGCAGGAGGTGCTGCAGGGGAAAAACTGCATTTTCTTCGTTCTATGGGAGACGCAGAGATCAATGTGTCCATTCTTGGGTTTGACTGGGAGATGGTTATTCCAGCCTCTAATCCAGCTCCTTGTCCTACTGGAGCTAAAAATCCAGTAACTCTCACGATGGAAGGAACATCTGATCTCCCTTCTCTCTGCAAGGAAAATGCTGCTGAGTTCCTGTGACAGCGCTGTCCTGATGGGAAGTCCCATAGGATCCTGGGTTCAAGACCTCAGTTCCAGCATCTGCCTCAGCATCCCTCTTTCCAAGCAGGAGCTGGCACGGAAAACAGAGAGATAAAAGCATGCAGGGACTCAGTCACATATTCCTTGGGCCCAAGGAATTTCACTGGAAGCTGTGCTTGGGAAAATCCTACCCCTGCAGTCACCGTGCCCAGCCAGAATAAATCAGCTTAGCCCCTGCTGACGTGGACATTGCTGTGCCCTCGGAGGGTCTGACAGGAGGATTAAAGCTCCTGGAAATTGTTACCCTGGAAGGCTGAACCCCACAGGCAGCACCGGTGCTCCCTGTGATCCAGGGGCTGTGGCACATGGGGTGTTCCTCAGGGAACTCCTCAAGGAGAGGGGGTGGCACAGTTTGTTGTTGCCCTTATCACGACCCATAACATTTGTGGTCACCATATGGAGAGCCCCTGGCAAAGGAAGAGGACTCTGGCAGCAAGCCTGGGTGATGATGCTTGGGAAGAAAGAGGTCCTTAACCATTGGAGTGGGATGGTGGGGTGAATCTGGGAACGGGTTCAGCATTTGGCCTGAGGGCACTTCCAAGATAGTGGAAAACCTTTCGGTCGTCTATGAAGACAAATAGCAGCACAGCCAAGGAGTTGGAATTAAGTGTATAAAGATTAAATCCTATAGAGATCCCTTGCTTAGGAAATTTCCAGGATTCAGCAAATTGAAACATTGAGTGAACTCCAGCTAGTTCAGCCACAGGGAATGAGCTTTTGCATATCTCTTTTCATAGAGATTTTGTATGTTCTCCGTGACTTTTTCTGGTCCATAAATGGGGTGAGGAGAGTTCACGTGGGACAGTGTCCAAAGGGTTACACATGGTTTAGTACAGTGAGTTTGCTGCACAGCCTTGGAAAATGGGGACTGGGATGACAGAGGTTTCCATGTTTCTTTTGTAATCAGCTAAGTGCTCTCACTCTGATAAGCCAAATATGATTTTAATTAAAAAGCCATTCCAGCTGGATTTAATTTTTGTGCCACTGAAGAGGCAAATTGCTTTGTATATAAAGAGGAAAAAAAAAAATTGTCTTCTTGTTCCAAAGAGTTCTAATCCACAGTGGCTTGGATTCCAGGTCAGGGATAATTCTCCTACTTCTGGGAAGAAATGTGGTGATTTTTGCTTTCTCACATCTCCTTTAAGATATCCCTGCTTTGACTCCATGTGTTAAGGAGTTAATTGTGCCATCTCAGGAGGATGCTGCATTCCAAGGAGCCAACCTTGACTTTTGTTCCCTTTAAATGATGGCTTATAAGAGGAGAGTCCAACATTTCGGTGCTGAGGGGAGCACTTCCCTCTGTTTTCTATCCTGCATTTCATTTTGTGGAGCAAAACCTGGTGCTGGGCTAAATCTGGGGGATATTTAGCCATGTTTGGTGGAAAATGGGTGTGTGCACCTGGGAGAAAATGAAGATGTTGTTCTGCTCCCTTACATTGTTCAGTCTTATCTGCTCAAGGTGTTTAGTTGGGGCATGAGGTGCTGCTGTCAAATATCTCTGGTGACAACTGTCTGACAGCAATTTGTGTCACCAAGGACACGGATGACACATCTTCCCTAAAGGCTGATAGACAAGAAGAGCAGCTGGATCAGAAGTGCAGCAAGGTGATAGTTACAAACTCCACCCAGAGCTCTCAAAGGTCTTGCAGATTTAATTTTATTTATTTATTTGTTTATTTTGGTTTCATTTATTCACCCACAGGAATATTTCCAGTCTATATAATCACAGTTATGGTCTGGAGCGTTGCTGTAAATAACTGGGGGAGGATCACTGAGTTTCACTTTCCTAAAGCTCTTTGAAAGGCTCAGTTTTGGATGTGTAGCTGGACAGGCTGCTGGGTGTGTACAGCAGGATATGGCTCCTTGCCCAGCTTGGGAAAACTGTGGAAGAACATTCCCTCCTCCCCTGGGGTCTTGTGAGCATGTAAAGCACATCAGTTACAACACAGCTATAATTACTGACGTAACAGGCTTTATATTGGCACACACACCTCACAAAAAGGTACTAATCATTTTAGGCTTTTGATTTTAGGCTTTGTTGCTGCTCTTTCCTCACCCTGTGCTGCTGCTGTGTCTTCTGTGTGATCCCCTTGAGCCCGAGCCTGGGAATTGAGGAATGAATTTAAGAGGCAAAGCTGCATTTCCACACTTGGAGAAACCACTTTCTCTCTTGGCCTGATAAACCTGGGAGGGATGCACAGGGCACAGCTCTATCCTGGTGCCAGTTTTGCTGTGATTTAGAAGTGTCTCATCTTTGTGCTGTGTCAAAAAAGTGCCATAAATTCTCGTCTAAAAATAACAGTCACCAGTAACGTGTGCAGGGCTGGGAATGGGATGTTCTGGGCAGGAAGCAACCCCTAGAGGCAGGAAAGCCAGCAAAGGGAAGTTGATGGCAAGAACCAGATGATGGTGAACACAATGTTCACTGCAGTGGTCAAGCCCAGGTTGTGGAACAGAATATCCTCATTTTTCACTTGTCTGGGTGGTGGGTTGTGGAGCTGGGAAGAGTTTCTGAAGGAATCTTGGCCTCAGACGTGATTCCTGTTGGCAATAACTTGAACTGCCTTGTCTGGAAGATCATCCCTGGCTGAAGCAGCCTCTGCCAAGGCAGTAGGAGGCTGTACCACTGAGATGCATTTTCAGCTCTGACCACAGGCAATCCTCAGGGGAAAGATTAAGGTCTTCACAGAAGAATAAAGCAGTTGGGTTGTGAAATCCCAGCACTAAAGACACGTTTTAGGTCCATGTTGCCAGATTAAGACCCAGATGAGTCTGATAAGCCACATGCAGTGCAACCCTCTTACATGATGGGGCACCTAAAATAGCCAAGTGGGTTAAAGTGTGATCCCAGAGCTCATCTGCAGGCACAGGGATTGCACAATCCATTGGTTTTCATTAAGTACATCCAAACAGTCCATAATGGGCAGGTGCAGCCAGAGTTCACCGTGTCCCCAGCTCAGTACAGCAAGGCTGGGCTTGTGGGGTCCAGCAAAGCCAGAACTGAGGACATGGATGTTCTTGCTTTGAAGACCAGCACAAAAAAAAAAAAAAAAAAAAAAAAAAAAAAAGAAGTAAGAATGGTGTCTCTGCCCTTCATCTAAGATGGATTTCTTTCTCTCATGCTCTGGAACAGAGGAGGATGTTAAGCAAAGGACAGTGAGACTCCAGGCCTCCTTCACCTATTAGTAAAGAACTGCATTCAGAGCTGCTGGTCACTTTTGGCAACCCCAAAAGCCAACGAAGCAAAACCGGCAGCGAAAATCATGCAATTATTTAAAAAAAAAAAAAAAGAGGAAAAAGAAAAGAAAATATTAATTTCTCATTTATTTATCACATGGGTTACAAGATATTTAGTATCTTCTCTGTGCCATCAAGATGATGAGAAACTGCTGCTGCTGATCTCCTGGCTGGGATGATAGAATCAAGGAATGGCTTTGGTGAGAAGGGACCTTAAAGTTTATCTTATTCCAACCCCCTGCCATGGGCAGGGACACCTTCCACTGGACCAGGATGTACTAACCAGGCCAGGAAAAAGGAAGATACCTGCTGGAATCTTGGGAATTGACAGCAACCAGTGGCTCCCACAGTATCAATATGACTTTGCTTTGCCTCTTCTTGCTTCATGACTTGGATATTTAGACCTTGATCAGGCTTTTCTAACAAAAACACCTTAATCGAAGAGAAGTGCCCCTAAAGTGGAATTTATAATGACTTCTGTGCAGCATTTCCTCCTCTTGAAGCCCAGAACATTATTGAAACTTCATTGTTTGAACGTGGGTTTTTTCCAAACATAGAGCAGCAAGAGCATGATTAGAGGCCAGCAGCTATTTGGGAAAATCCAAGTGGAATTAAACATCTCAGTGGCTGGGCCAAGATCCGATATCCAAACCCAGGAAGTCTGTGCAGTTGTAACTATATTAAGATTAGAGTAATCCCTGATGGGAAGGATAGATTATTTTATTTGGCAAATTCCTAAAAGCAGTTAATTTTCACCAGTTACCACCAGTAGGTTGAGTCCAAAAACCTGTTTCTGATAAAGTATAACTCGTTCTCTGTTGAACTCTTCCTTTTCAGGAGCTGAGCTGGGCAGCCCAACATATTTCCCCTCACCCCTGCTATTAATCCAGATAATCTGGAGAGGGTTATGAATTTCTGTAGGTTTTCACTTCACAACTAGATGTAATTTTCAGACTGTAGAGGTCCTCTGAGGACATTCAACACCTCATTCAGCCGCCTAAATGTCGGTTCCCAGAGTTACTGAGATAACCTTGGAGTGAGGACATCCACACCTTGCTCCAGGAGGGTGCAGAGCTCCTCTACATCCTTTTGTGCTTCCTTTCCACACCTTCCTTTGTTCTTTATTGCCCTTTTAAAATCGTTGACGTGAGCGGTGTCACAAGGCAGATCTTCCCAATGCCTTGGAGAAAAGGAGGATTTTCTTCTTGTTCCTCCCCACTGTTCAGTTTATAGAGCAAACAGTTGTGTTTGCCTTTTCTCAGGAGCACATAACTGGGAGTTCATGCTGAATTATTTCCCTCTTTCAGTCCCTAAATTCTCCACTTCTTTGCCAAAATTCAGACTGCCATACTGGAGGGCTGTGCTGAATCTGTTCTCTTTTGAGTCCAGGTTTTTTATTTTGCTGGATTCAAATAGATCTTCTCAGCCAGCAATTACAAGTGCTTTGAGGTGCAAGTTATCCAGGCCTGCTAATTTTAAATGTTTACCTCTGGTATAAGCTGTTTAACATCTGCCTTTGTTATTAATGAACTGGAAAAAGCTTCTTCATCACCATCAGAGCCAATCACGTTTCACTGCTGCTTTCCAAATACAGGTCAAAATCAGACATTGAACTTTCCTCTACTGCAGCGTGCAATCTGTAAAATTTTGTTGGTTGTGACGTTTTTTGTTACAAAAAAAACCCCAAACAACCCAAAAAACTCCAAGGAAACAAAACTCAAAACCAACCAAAGAAAAACAAAAAACTTAGAAATATTCATTTCTCATTAATCTCTTATTTTTATCAGCTGTGGATTTTTCCTGATGTCTTCAGGGTCTCATATAATGCTTTTAAAATTCTCAGTACTGCATTTACATTTCTTCTTCTATATTTGCCTTAGTTCAGTAAATATTGGGTTGTTGGTTTGCTTATTTATTTTCACTTCCAATTCCCCCTTTTAACCTGTAATTGAACTGAGATTAAGTTTTTACTCCAAGTTAATCATTTGCACTGGGAAACCAGGCTTGGCTTGGATCATCATCCCTTTGGCTGCCTGGCCCATCCTTCCAGAAGAACCATGACCTACCTCACAGCACTGAGCAACCTGGGCTAGTGAAAGGTGTCCCTGCCCATGGCAGGGGGGTGGAACTGGATGATCTTTAAGGTCCTTTCCAACCCAAACCATCCTGTGATTCCATGATCCTGTAAATAGGGCAGCCAGGGGTGGGTGGTGAAGGAGGTTCCCCATCATCAGTCTGGTTCCTGGCCATCAGGAAGAGAAGGTTCCGTGGCAGGTGGGATGCCCAGATGGCAAGAGGAAGACGGGTTTTATTACAGAGGCATCATTTGGGGAACCATAGGGATATTTTAATAGGGTACTCCAACATTGTGAACCATAGGGATATTTTAATAGGGTACTCCAACATTGGGAACCATAGGGATATTTTAATAGGGTACTCCAACACTGTGAACCATAGGGATATTTTAATAGGGTACTCCAACATTGTGCTGTCCACTCTCTTATATGGATCTGAATCATGGGTCATCTACCGTCACCACCTGTGACTCCTCGAACGCTTCCATCAACGCTGCCTCCATACAATCCTAAACATCCACTGGTCAGATTATGTGACCAATACATCTGTCCTAGAACCAGCAGAAGTCACAAGTATTGAGGCCATGTTGCTTAGAACACAGCTGTGCTGGGCAGGGCACGTCTCCGGGATGAAGGACCAACCACCGCCTCCCTAAGATCTTGCTTTATGGTGAACTTGCCACTGGCTGCAGCAAGAGAGGAGACCCGAAGTGAAGATACAAGGACTCCCTGAAACAACATCTCAGCCTTGGCCATACTGATCAACATAACTGGTCTACTCTGGCCTCCAGTTGGGAGGCCTGGAGACACACCATCTATAACGCAGCTGTCTCCTTTGAGAACGCAGCAGGATCACCCTTGAGGAGAAAAGACAATGCAGAAAGAACCGTGCCTTGCAGAATTTACCACCTAAGGAGTCTTTCTGCTGTACCTTTTGCAATTGGACATGTCTGTCTCGTATTGGCCTTTCTAGCCACCAACGTGCTTGTAACAAACGTGGGTAGAGCCCTCCCCAGATCTTCATTTGCAAAGCCCAGCCATGACTCCAACATGCTGGTGTTGCTTTCTGGATGATAGGGAGGGGAATCTGGCACTGAGAAAAAGATAATATAATCTTAATGACGTCATTCTGGAAGCGTAGGGATGCGCTCCTGGAAAAGTTGGGAAGGATCAACAGAGCAGAGCACGTACGTGCAGCCGTCCATTTCCTACAACAATTGTTTACTCAAAAATCGACTTTAATAAACACTATAATCAGCACAGGGAAATTTCCCACAGTTCACAGGGAGGACTTAAGAGGGGAACTTAATTCATTTCACTGAGGGGGGTGGTTTTAGAATTGTTATGAACAACTTAAGTGCTGTTTCATTAACAATTTTACAGTTTGCTACAATTAATAACACCAGAGAAGAAAACTAAACATGCTAAATATTAAACTCTCAAACTTTCAGTAAGTAGAGCACATGCAAATGGGGATCCCCTGTTTGGTGTCATTGTTTCTAGAGGTATGTCTGTGTTTATAAAACATATTTCTATTCATGTGACTTGGATGGCAAGCGAAAAACTTGGCTGAGTTTTGTCAATTAATGTTTTTAAAACATTCTTGGACGATGTTACATACCCGTACTTGAAGTGTTACTGTGGTGAGTGCCTTCTGCAGGAAATCTGGGACTTCCAGGAGTTCATGATGTGACTGAAAAGCCTCTGCTGCAGGTAAAACTTTGGAGGGAAGAAGGACTGGTTTTTTTAATTGTTATTGTTTTTATTCTTTTAATGATGCCCCCTGATTGTTTTAGGATGGCTGATGTTTTGAGGTTATCTCCTCCCGAGGCGTTCTGTGACTAGAAACTTTGATGGCAGCTTGAGCTGTAGCAGAGGGACATTTAAAGGAGTTTTAAATCTTCATCTCAACATAAACAGAATCATTTAGGTTGGAAAAGACCTGGAAGATCATCGAGTCCAACCATTGACCCAGTGCTACCATGTTCACCACTAAACCGTGTCCCCAGTCCAGAGCTTCTTGAAGCCATAAGATTTATCCTTCTTAGATGGATAAACTCAGCTGGACTCATTGTAATCTTCCACTGTGTGACTTAGAAGATGTCATCTTATTTCCAGTTGCACCCTGAATTAATATCCTGACAGGACAGTGGTGCAGGCAGAGGTCTTACACTGGTTGATGTTAAAGCACCAGGTAAAACGTCACTGACATGAAGCTGTTGTAGACAAAAGGTGAAGGAATATCACCAAGGAACTAAAAGGGCACAAGGCAACTGGGGTGGAAAACAGCATTTTCAAGAGAAGTGAAGTCCTGTGTTCACGGTGTCCCCCCTCAGACAGACACTCCTTCAGGGACACAGAGGTTCTCACATCAAGGGTGGCTGAAAGGAGGTTGTGGTGAGGTGGAAGTCAGTCTCTTCCCACAAGTGAGAAGTGATAGGATGAGAGGAAACAGCCTCAACTTGCACCAGAGAGGTTTAGATTAGATATTAGGAATGATTTCCTCATGGAAACAGTTGTCAGGCACTGGAACAGGCTGCACTGGAACAGGCTGACCGTGGAGTCCCCATCCCTGGAGGGATTTAAAAGCCATGTAGCTGTGCTGCTTGGGGACATGGGTGGATGTGGCAGTGCTGGGTTAACCACTGGACTCAACGATCCCAAAGGTCTTTTTTCAACTTAAATGATTCTGTGATTCTGTGATGTCAAGGTCTGTTGACTGGTCCTGGTCAGCTGCACAAACCCTGGGAAAAAAGCAAAACCACAGCAGGTGGAGATGCCTCCTGTGCAG
Source organism: Chiroxiphia lanceolata (assembly GCF_009829145.1). Lineage (NCBI taxonomy): Eukaryota > Metazoa > Chordata > Aves > Passeriformes > Pipridae > Chiroxiphia > Chiroxiphia lanceolata. Next base: position 153,153,940 of record NC_045637.1, read on the forward strand.
AACCGGCTCCTGATTCCCTCTATTCCTTCAATATCCAACTTTACTGATGTTTGAGGACAGTGCAGTCCTTATGTATAATAAGGAAAATCCCAGGTATGATTTGAAACTGTCTGAGGAGCTCTCACTGAGGTTCACATGGGGGGCAGGGGGGTTTCTAAGAAATCTTTTTTTTATCATTAGCGTTGATTTTGGGCAAACCTGTTTTTTTTTTTCTTTCTTTGTCAACATGAACATATATATCCAAAAGCTGTTGGGATATGTTGTGTCGCTGAGGGAGCTGGAAGGGATGAAGGGGGATGCCCTTTTCTAGTAGCTTTTCTGCTTCTCCTGGGGGATTATTTGATGGCTTGAAGGTTTTTTTTTCCTGTTCAGCTGCAACTCTGCAACACAAATATCCGGTACACTGATATCAGACCTTGCTGAAAGGTGATTATTTTATTAAGACTTAGATAAGGGAGCTGGAAGGGTTAATCTTGGTTCCTGCTCCTGGTGTAACATTTTATCCTCCTCATCTTTCTATGCTTCTCTTCTCCACCTGCAAAATCGGAATTTCTCAGGGATTTTCTTTTGCCTGTTTTAGTTCATTTTCCACATCAAGGCTGCAGAGGAGGGGCTGAACACACAGACAAACCCTCTTACATATGGCTGCTGATTATGTTAGGCTGGAAGTATGATAAACAATAAACTGGAAGCAAACTTTTGTTTTGGTCAGAGGAAAAGAGGCAAGTGATCCCTGCTGGACTTTTAACTGGAGTGCATGTCTCTGTGTTGGAGTAAAAGCACGTGAAGAAAAATGATAAGAGGTCTGAAAAATGTGGTGGGAAAAAAAAAATGAAAGAACTGGGGATGTTTATTCTAGAAAATGAAACACTGAAGGGAGAAGTCACAACTTGTCTTTTAAGTATGTGAAAAAAAAAACCTGCTACAAATAAGAAGTGGGAGAAAAAAAATCTCCATAACCAGTCTGGGTAGAACTAGAAATTTGGGGCTCAAATTGCAGCCACAGTAATTTAGTGTTTCAAAACATAGACTGATTCTTTTTGATGGTCAGCAGAGAGAAGCCCAGGAATTGATTAGGATTTATAGGGACACTGGGGAGTCTCTGGCACTGGGGACGGTTAAAGAACGGGACAAAAGCTTGCAGAAACCATTACTGGGACTTCTTACTTATCAAATAGGGATTAAATAGTCACATCTTATGGACTCTCCTAATAATAGTTGTTTTTTCTTTGCCCTCAGCCTGTGAACCCAGTAGACAGATTGTTAAAAGAATCCCAAGAATTGCACCTTCTCCCTTTGCTCTCAACTCAGAATCATCTTCATGCAGAATCATGGGCTGGCTGAGGTTGGAAGGGACTTCTGAAGTTTTTCTGTGCGACTGTTTGAAATTTAGTTTGACCCTCTGCATAGCCCCAACCATTAGTTTCTTCTTTTGACCTGCAGTACAAACAGACCCAAAGGATTTGGAAGAGACACTCCTGAAAGAGGCAACTCCTGCCTGTCAGTGTTAAACCATCCCCAAGCAATGCTTTGCTTCTAATCCTCATTTGTCTCATTAGGAATTCACTCATTGGAATTTGTTAAGCCTTTTCCACATTAAATAGATATCCTTGGGAGGAAATCTTCTTATAGTTTAGGCACTTGTTGGCTATGACTGGTTACACATTTTCTTTCTCTTTCTCTCTCTAACTTTAGCTGGGCTTTTTTATTTGCTTTATTATTATTATTTTTTGCAGTAGCAGGTTTTCCAGACCTTTAATCATTCCTATAATGCCATTCTCAGTGTTTTATGTGTAGGTTAGGCAGGGTGTATGTTATGCCAGGTGAAATCCTCCCTATTTCCAAGCCAGTAGAAATCCCCATGGCTGAAGTTTGTCTCACAACTTACTCTGCAAACAGACCACCACCACCCAGTGAAAATCTAATGGTTATTATTTTTAAAAGTGAAAAAGTGGACCCTTATAGATGAACATTTGTTGTGTAAGAGGGGGTGATATGGCTCCTCTTTGACCTCAAGTTATTGTAAACAACGTTGTAGTCAAAAGGTACTTGAAGAGCAGTTACAAATAATGCAGATTGCTACAGTACAAGGGTTGTGGAACCAAACAGTCACCCAGAAACATACAGTTTCAAAAAATACAGTTTCAAAACATACAGAAACAAATAAACATGTTTAGAGGGTTTTAAGACTTGGGTAGAGAAATCTGTGGCTGAGCAAGAGTAGCATTGTTGTGAGACCAAATTCAGCCCTCCAGAGACCCTTCCAGCCCAGAATTCCTGTAATTTGATGATGAGACAGCACTAGGTACTATTTGTTCTGTGGCCACCACGATGCCTCTGCTGAAGCCTTTTCCTGGGCAATACTGGGGTAATCCTTTGGCCAAATTTCCTGATGAACAGGTTATTAAAACAATAATGATAAGGGATAACTCACTCTTGTGTGACTTCAGTGTTGTGTTGGATGAACCACTTCACGAGTTAGTCAGGCCATGGTTGTGTTGTCAGCTGGAAGCACCACACCAGTGTCACCAGCAGAGTACTGAGCTTTTTGGGGGGCTCAGGTCCTTGCATTCAGCTGGTCAGAGCATCTGGCTGCCTCAGAATACTTTTGTTATAACCAGAAATCGTTTCTCAGGACCACTGAGACAGTTCCCTGGGCTATATTAGCAAAAATGACCACTCTTGTTATAGACTTTGACACTCAGTGCATAAAAAAAACCACAACCCTGCACAGTCTGAAATCATCCCACTTCAGAAAGTCTCTTGAGAGCTGAAATCCTGGTGAACTCAAAGGGACACTTGGAAACAAAAAGCCTCCTCTTCTGTTATCCCATGTTGTACTCAGTGTTTGAGAGGCACACGAGACAAAGGATGAATGAGCAGGTAGGGCTGATTTCTTCCCAGCAGTTTTCCTTTTCTCCCCTCTCTCGCCCTTCTGGAGGTGAATCTGTGGGAGTAGATGTTCCCTGTGCTCTTCCCTGGTATTCCTGCTGCTCAGCATGCTGCTGCCTGTCTCTCAGTTAATTGATTTGACACACTTGAAGGAGCTTTGGGGAGTCAGCAAAATGGTTTTTTGCCTTAGTTTCATGCTTTCTTCCCCAGAATCAAAGTTGAATTTAGTTACTATCAGACTTTTTTCTTTCTCTTTTTTTTCTTTCTCTCTTTTTTTTTTTTTCCCATTCTCTTGACTTTCCAGTCAGGAAATTGGAGCTAAACCTGCAGGGCTGCAGTTTTTTTGGGTAGCTGTCTGGTGTCACTGCTCTCTTGATTTGATGTGAGCAAGCACAGCATCCAGGGATGCCAGGTTGGAGCCAGGAAAGGTCAGGCTCTGGAGGAGAAGTTACCAGGCAGGTTGGGGCTACTAAGACAAGGAGGAGGTGGCTGTAAAGGGCTGATTAAAGGCACTATCGTCATGATTTAAATTATCCTTCTCTGTCTTTTTTAAGGGTCTTTTCCCCATCTCTAATTGTGGGCAGTTTGGCCATTTGTAGCCATGTGATGGATTCTGCACTACCTTGTTCCCTGAAGCCACCAAGGAGCTTTGCCCTGGATCAAAATGGTCAGAAAATGCCCCAAGAGGTGTTTGCTGGAGACAGAGACTCCGTGAATATTATGTTGCCTGTAATATAGAACCAGGCAGCTTTGGTTTAGGTGTTCCAACATCCCTCAAGTACAATCAGATTAACAGGTTCTTCTGCTCTGTTGTTTCCAGCAGGGGTTTCAGGTTCTTATGGGCCTTTTCAGCTTAACAGGTTCTTCTGCTCTGCTGTTTCCAGCAGAAGTTTCGTGTTCTCAAGGACCTTTTTGCTGTTGCTCCCTGTTTCCTATTCTCGTTCCATCATCACATTTCATTCTATCTTTAGGAGAGCCACTGACTCTTTAAGTGGCTGCAGACCTCCCTGTGGCTCCATATTTCTGCCTTCATCTCACCCTGCAGCCTTCCCACTGGCCATGTCATAGAATCCCAGAATGGTTTGGGTTGGAAGGGACCTTCAAGACCATCCAGTTCCAACTCCCTTGCCATGGGCAGGGACACCTTCCACTGTCCCAGGTTGCTCCAAGTCCAGTCCAGCCTGGCCTTGAACACTGCCAGGGATGGGGCAGCCACAACTTCTGTCTGGGCAACCTCCCTTAGTTTCCTTCCAGCTGTTGTATTATCCTTGTATCCACTGTTATGGTTGTCATTCCTTTCAGCATAGAATCAGACTATTTAGTGAGGATAGGAAGGTTTAGATCCACTGATTTTCGTCTCACCTCCCACAACAGCAACCTTATTAAAAACCAATCAACCAAACAAACTATTGCTTACATTGCCATGATTTCCTTTTGATAAACCATGTTTTATATTGTATCCCCATCTCCACTTGCTGCCACACTTTCAATTACACTTTCAATTACATTTTCCTTCGAGTGGTGTTCAAAAGCCTTGTGTGCTTTTGTGCTCAGATTAACTTGCTGAGAGCTGTCTGGATCTATTTTCCTCCCTCCTTCCTACATGTAAAAAAAGCTTTACTTTTGTTGACTTTCAGCCAGATGGTCCCACTCCCACCATCCCATCTGACCACATTGTTCTCTTCTGAGTGGCTTTCACCTCACATATGACAGTTTCCACACTCCTGTTTGCCTTCACAGCCAGCCCTGTTGTTGTTCTCAATAATTCAAGCTAAATCATTTCCCCCATGTGCAACTATTCAACTTCATACTAGTAAAACTGTATTTTCACCTCTAATTCTTTGGAGAAGCCAGTGAACAGAAGTGGGGGATGTTACTTCTCCTTTTTGGGGGGATGTGATTAGCTTGCACTTGAATTTCAGGGCTTCTCATTTTTTTTAACCCTGATGTTGTTCTCTTTTTATTTATGTGGCTCAAAGATTTTTTTCTGCTTAGCTGAGTTGCTCTTGACAACCAGGGTGAGACTTCTAACAGTGCTCAGAGGTTTTCTGCTCATTCTGCTGCCCTAAACATAATTTTCTTTCCTGAAAGAAAATTCTTTCCTGCTCTGCCCAGGTGTCCTGATCCCTCCTAATGCCCATCTCAGGTTTTGCTTCCTAGCTGTCAATATTCCTAAAGTGAGATTTGAAGTCTTTCTCTTGTTCCCATGGAAAAAGGGCCCAACTCCTTTCTTCCCTACTCTTTTTTCCATCCAAAATCTCTTTTTTCTCTGTTGGCTCTCTGCTGCCAGACCAGGGTATTTTGGGGAGAACATTTAAATGTTTCATATCTCTGACAGATGTGGACTTCAGGATACCCTGGCACGTGGAAAGGTCTTCTAGAGACATACAAATGCTGCCAACAGAGAGTGGGAAGCATTTAGGGTTTTGTCTATCTTTGCTATAAGGAAGGAATTTTTGGAGACAGACAGACCAACCTGACAGTTTTGATATGTTGTTTTGCTGTTGGTTTTTTTTGAAGGGGGGTCATGAACTGGGGGTTTCTTGGGTTCTTTTGTTGCTTTTTGTTTGTTTGTGGTTTTGTGGGTTTTGTATTGTTTTGTTTTGTTTTTATTGGTGGTGGGTTTGGTTTGGGATTTTTGATTTCTTTTGTTTGGTTTTTGGTGATTTTGGGGTTTTTGTTTATTTGTTGGGGTTTCTTTTTTGATCTTAGGCTTTCTGCCTTGGTTTCTCCATCTGTCAAAAGACATTAGAGACACCACCTTTGTAAAACATGCTGAGATCTACAGCCAGTGGCAGCACCTGACAGAGGTCTGGTGATACTGTACCACTAAGATTTGGTTTTGCCATCTAAGCATTCAGTTTCTGTGCACCCTATTATATTTTCCCTTTCAAACAGGCAAGGCAGAAACATCTTCCCTCTAACCCTTTTCCCCCATCTGTGTTGTGGGCAGGTAAAGAATGACAAAAGAAAGTGCCCAGTGGAATAAAGTAGAATTATTTATCTGCCTGAACAGCTGGTTACACAGTGGAAGGTGGTTACTCCTTGACTTTGATTCAGGGATGGATGGGAAGCAAAGCTCTTGGATTGCAGCAAAGCTGGTGTGGTGAGTCCCTTCAGGAAACGAGAGGGTGATATCCTTGCCTCCTTAAAACCATTGTTAAATTATTTCCTGGTCCAGCCTCTCCATGTCCAATCCCTGGAAGTGTCCAAGGCCAGGTTGGTTGGGACTTGGAGCAGCCAGGTCTAGTGGGAGGTGTCCCTACCTTGATGGGGTTGGAAATGGATGCTCTGGGAGGTCCTTTCCAACCCAAACCATTCTGGGATTCTGTGTTCACAGTGTGGCAACTGCTAGTGGGTTGTTCTGGTTTGTAACACAGATATTTCCAGCGTCTGACACTTCACTTGGACCATCTCCCCTCAGCACTCAGCTGTGTGCTCGGCAGAAGTGTCGATTTTTGGGATGCAGCCCTGGCACAGCATCCCTGTGTTCTGGGATCTTGAGCCTTCTCTGAGCATTGTGATGGGGAGGGTGGCTGGAGCTGTCAGAAAAATTTAGCTGTGGCCCTCAGGCTCCTGGGAAGACATCAGTGTTCCCATCAGGTGGAAGTGCTGCATGCTTGCCTGGTTCAGACAGCGCGGGGGAGTTGTGTCATGTCACATTTGTTCAACTCTCCTGCTTGTCCAAGGCTCTCGGGCTCGTGGTACAACCTGTTCCACCTGTAGCTTGGAGTCCCTTCCAGCTGGGAATAGTGGAGCCACATTATTCCCGTGTTTTCATACTGGCCCTTCCCACAGAGCACTCAGAACTGTGTAGGGTGAGTGCTGATACTTTGGACTGTCACTCCAGCCCTTGCTTTACTGATGGTGTGGGAACACTGGATTTACACTGGATTTCTAGACACCCTCAGAGCTTTCACTTCCTCTAAAATTTAAAAGGAGCCGCCCATGTTGTTAAACCAAGGCTGTTGTTCCTCCAACCAGACCACTGCAGCATTTCTGAGAACTAAAGAACGCTCAGATCACTTTATCCAGCCCCCTGGTTATAAATAACTCCCAATATCCAGCCTTGCAGGGGGCCTGGGGGGTCCTGTTTGCTGAAGGTTTTGTGTAGGTTTTGTGTGCACGCAGCTCCCAGGCAGTGGGAGAGGTCCAGGGAATAATTGGGAATGGGAAGGGCAGGGGAGAAGCCTCGGGGACTTCACTGTGATTTGGATCAAGCTCTAATTTTATCCCAGGCTCTGTACTGCACTGCCCACTCCCCAGCTCAGGGGCTCTCCAGGGCATTGCTCAAATGGCCAAACTCCCTGCCTCTGGATTTGGGAACCCCTTCTGCTCCACCTGCCACACAAAGCCTTCCACCTTTCTGTGGCCAGCTGAGTTCAGTTCAGATCTCACTGTGGTGGCAGGAGGACCTGCTGGATGGGGACACCTGGGTTGCTTTCAGGAGGAAAAGAAGACTCTGGTGCCACAGCTGGAATGAGCTGGAGGTGCAGAGGAGAGTGGGCAGGACTGGGTGGGGGCACTCTGGGTTTGCCCAGGGCAAGAATCAGATCTGAATGGATGGAGACATTGTCAGGAATTAGGATCTGAGGCTTTATAGTCCCTTCTGTGCCTGCAACTGAATTGGGGACTGTTTCTTCTGTCCCCAGCAGCAAAGAGGTGGCTCCTCAGGGCTGGATGAGCAGCAGTTCAGGGCAGTGTTAACACCTCCCTGCACATTCTCCTGAAACCAAGGGCCTTTTCTGAACAGCAGCATTTACATCTTGAAAAAAAACCACAACCTGTGAGCAAATTAGAGCACTCACTAGACTTTCACTGAACTTCTCTGTAAGGATCATTCCAGTTACCATCTCACAGCTGCTCTGGGAGAAGGCTGGGGAAGGATGGGGCTGTCTGGAGGGGAATCATTGAATTTAGACATGAGCCCAAGTCTATGGGTTTATCTCATTTACCTTTAGATATTTGCAGTCTAGACATCCACCCCTGAGCCAGTTGCCTCAGGCACCCTGGCTGAAACAGTAGAGGGTTTCCTCTTACCTCTTTTAGACATTTCCTTTAATTTGGAGTGACTCATGCCCTGAAAGTGCTTCCTTCTCTCTTCAGGTGAGGAAGGACAATCGGTGTGAAGCAGACAAATGTAGATGTTTACACACAGACACCTAATTTTTGCCCATTGATCCCCAAATCATGTTTCTGAGCCCTGTCAGGCAGTTCTGGGTCTGCATGTCCTTTGTGTTTCTGCTGCCCCTGCAGCCAACTGAGCAGATGCTTTGGAGGTGAATTTCCCGCAGGAGGTTTGATCAGTTTAGTGGGTAAGTTTTGGAACACTCTTTAAGAAAAGGAGCAGACTTTTCCTCTAGCAGGCTTCTTACACCCAGAGGTAAAAGGAAATTAAAAGCAGTCAATCACCAGTGGTTCAGGGAAAACTGCAAGTTACTTTGCTGCCTCCAATTTCTAGAGAAGTCAGGGAGTGGTGTCCACTTTGCTGTCCCTGTGTGCTCTTGGGATTATCAGAGTTGTTCCTTTCTTATTTTTTCTCATTCATAGGAGAGACATTACAGCACTTTGCCCCTTACTCTGAATTGTAGATCTAAGCACAGCTGATCTCAGCGTTGCAGCATCCCTCTATTTCTGCAATAATCTGAATTCAAACCCTTAGTCTGAGCACCCTGGGATGGAAATTCGTACTTACTTACTCTAGATGATAATTTAAAGGAGCAAAACCTGCTTACCCAGCCATCAGAGCTGTCTCCTACTCAGTTGTAAGAATTTACTCAAGTGCTGCCTCTCTTTTAGCTGCTGTTCCAGGCTGTCACTTCTTCCTTAAGACCCTGGTTCAGCTCTGTTTTCCAGGAGAGGCTCGTACAAGCTTGACACTAAGGAGTTAAGGAATAGCTGCTCAACTTCCCTTCCTTCTGGTTCTCCAAGCTCTCTGCAAAACACCCATTTCCTTGACCTTCCAACCCCTCCCACAAAAATGGGAAAATCCAGGTAAGTGAAGCCTGGGTGCCTCCAAGCTGCTGGATTGGTTTGGCCAAGTTGCCTTTGTTTGACAGGGCCTGCCTGGATCAGCTGGAAAAAGACATCTGCTTTCCTCCTCAAATGACAGATCTGTCATGGGCATGATTGTGTTTGGCAGAAGCATAAAATGGAGTGGTTTGAACAGAAAAGTGAGAGTCAGGATGGTTGGGCGTGTGCCTGGACCTCTTTTATTTGGAAAAGTCTCTGAGGGACATGTGCTGCTACCTGTGATCCAGGTCATAGGAGAATAGAACTTCATATGTATGTGTATATATATATTTAAATATATATATATTTTTAAATATATTTAAATATATATTTAATATATTTAATATATTTAATATATATAATATATATAATATAATATATGTATAATATGATATAATAATATAATAATATAATAATAATATAATATAATATATATAATATATAATATAATATGTATTATATATTATATATTATATATTATATATTGTATATATAATTTAATATATTTAATATATTTAATATATATATTTAAATATATTTAAATATATATATTTAAATATATTATGTGAGAATATAACACTATATAACTCTTTAAAAATCACTGGGTTTGCAAGTCCTCCTCCACTGATCCTACAAAGGCCACACAGGATGTTTGATGTGTTTTAATCGTGGACTTCCCATCCACTTTATGTCTCTGTTACTGATATCTAACATTTACTTCCCCGTGTTGTCATATTGGTAACATGGTTTTGGATTCTTAGACAAGGTCCTGTAGAAGAGCAAATAATTATAATACTCCATAAATACTTCCTTTTTTTTTCCCCTTTTCCCAAAAGTACCAGAGCTTTAGTAGCTTTTGACAGTCTTATTGTTGGAAATTATGTCACTCATCATCATAGGGAAAAATCCTGAATTGGTGTTTTCCTTTGGTTCACTCTTTTTGCTCATTCTTGCATTTTTACACAGTGTTTTTTTGACTCAGGGGTTTTTTAGGAATAAAGCTGTATTTTCCTGAGGATATTTAAAAGGAAGAAACTGAAAAGAATCTAAAATCTAGTTTTAAGACAAAGCTGAAGGAAATTATGGAAGAAATCAAAGCTGAGATTCCTGTGTAAGATGTTCCTTCAGTCCTGTGTTTCTAAAATAATGAGTATGGATGAAAGCCATGGACTGAAATGGGGAGCTCTTCTGACAAGGAGCCAGAAGTAGCTCCTTTGGGTTATGCTTCTGATGCTTGAAATAAGATCTGGCTGCTAAAATATTTCATTTGCCTTCTGATTCACATGAGAGAAGGTTAAGAACCTTCACCTCCACCTCAAGCAATGACTGAAGTCAAGTTACAGAAATTCTGGGAAGGCAACTGATCCTCTTGTCTTATTCCATTACTGTTTTCCCAGAAGCCATGGGAATGTAGTCAAGGTATAAGAAATTGTCTCTCATAACTAAAAGTTAGTTTTGTATGTAGGATGTAGGCTCTGGGAGGTGAACAGAAATGGGTGAAGGATGTGATTTCATCCCCTGTAGGCTTTTCAATTCTGCTCCTTTTTGTTTGACTCCAAATCCTGTTATTGCCGTGGTCGCCCCAGTCCTCACCTCTGCTGGATTCTCCACACAGTGAGCTCCAGGTGAGCCCAGGAACACTGTGGCATCAGGAGAAAGGGTCATCCTGAGGCTCATATCACCTCTCCTGGGTCCATATCCTGCTCACTTACAGCTGTGGCTCTGCTGGGAATCCCACCTGTCCTTGAGGAGCTGCTGTGTGAGCAAAGAGCTGGGCCGTGCTTATTCTGGCCCTGCTGATGGCAGACAGCAGGGATGAGACCAAACATTTCTGCAGCTCCTGCAGTCTGTGACAATCCTTTGAGTTGTATTTAATTAAAGAGTGCACACAAAGGCTTTGTTTGCAGCAGCAGGCCGTGTGATAATCCTCTAACAACTCTTGGGATCCGGCGGGAAGGAAAACTCTCGTTAATAAAGACTTTGGTTGTAACTCCATGTGAGAGCTGCTGCAGGATTGAGAGCTGCAGGAGAGCACGTCCAGAAAAACATTCCCTTCATCTTTCTGCTCAGAGTGTGAGCAGGAGAAGCAGCCCCTCCACAACAAACCCACCACAGCTTTTACGTGTTGTCTTGGCCACGCCAGGAGGGATTAGTGAAGTGTGTGTGGGGGGGTGTTATCAAGTTTCAGCTTCAACTATAACAGATATTCCCGAGAAGCTGGATTATTGTTCACTATCTGATGTTGATGTGAGCTAACCAGAGCTTGCCATGTCTTTCCTTTATATTTACTTTTTGGATGAGAAATGTGAATCCATGCGCTCCTCAGCCCCCTGTCTGGGTGGCCAGTTGCCCACAGAAAGATTTCAAAGCCCAAAATCTCTTCCTTTTCCACAGCATAAAAAACCAACAAACAAACAAAACCAAACAAACAAAACAGAGCTGGGGAAGTAGTAAAGTGAGTTTGTACCAAGCTGTCTATAAAATCTACTCCAACTTTTCTGGGACGAATACACCAAGGAAAGAGACTTATTTAGTCCCTTATCCCAGGGAATATCCCCCTTGACAGGCAAGAGTTGCAGCTCTTGAGGGGTCTTTTCAGCCACAAACGTTTTACCAACTGGGAGGTGCATTGAGGCAGCTGAACTTGTTGCCTTGCTCACCATCACGCCAGAGGTACTTGTGACCCACCAACAGAAAAAGACACACTTCATGTTTCCTGATGATGCCCAAAACTCTGATATTTTCACGTTATTTTTTATTCCACTTGCCTCTGTTGGCCTGTATCAATGACAGCTGTGGTACGTGAGGGTTATTGCTGTTATCACTAAGGAGGGAGAAGAGGGTTGCTGTGATTGGGTTATTTATTTACTTTTTTACTTAATGTGGCAAATGAGCCATAAACTCGAAGTCCTCCACTGTGAATCTGTTTGTTGACCTTGGTGATTCAGTTAAAGGTCTGTAGACATTAAATTCACACATCACTGACCTCCTCCAGCTAAGTAGTAGGTGTTTCAGTTTGAACTAGTCCAACTGCAGTCAGGGAAGCGGGATGAAAGCCTTCAGAGCTGATGCTTGCTAACTCTCTGTGGAATAGGAATGGTAAAAAATCAGTTCAGACTGAACATAGAGCTTTGACTCAGCTAAAATTAAGGGTGATGTTTCCCACTGAGAGAGAAGTCGAGATACATCCCACTCTTTCTTTGCTTATAGAATCATAAGATCATTAAGGTTGGAAAAGAGCTCTGAGATCATCAAGTCCAGCCACTAACCCAGCACTGCCAAGTCCCCATTAACCCTGTCCCCAAGTGCCACACTTACACAGCTTTTAAATCCCTCCAGGGACGGTGACTCAACCACTGCCCTGAGCAGCCTGCTCCAGTGTTCACCCTTTTGGTGAAGAAGTTTTCCTTGATATCCAATCTAAACCTCCCCTGGAACAACTTCAGGCTGTTTTGTCTCATCCTGTCCCTTGTTCCCCGGGAGCAGAGCCCAACCCTTCCCTGGATCCATCAGGGAGTTGCAGAGCCAGAAGGTCTCCCCTGAGCCTCCTTTTCTCCAGGCTGAGCCCCCCCAGCTCCTTCAGCTGCTCTTGCTGCTCCAGCCCCTTCCCAGCTCCCTTCCCTTCCCTGGACACACTCCAGCCCCTCAATGTCTTTCTTGTCATGAGGGGCCCAAAACTGGACACGGAATTCAAGGTGTGGCCTCACCAGTGCCCAGCATGGAGGGACAACCCCTGCCCTGGTCCTGTGGCCACACTATTCCTGGTCCAGGCCAGGTGTCCTTGGCCTTGTTGCCCACCTGGGCACACCTGGCTCATGTTCAACCACTGTCACCAGCACCCCCAGGGCCTTTTCCAGCCCCTCTCCCCGGCCTGTGGCTGTTGTGGGGTTATTGTGACCACCCACCTCACCCAAAAGATCCCAACAAGTCAGCACCAGCACTACAAAAGCCAAGATCACCTGTATTTTGGTGATTTAGCTACCGGCCACACTTTTTTCACTGTTTTGCCTAACACAGATATATTTTCTCTTGGACTATATGTAAAAAATATGATTTTAAAAATTATACCTGTAATCAAGTTTACCTGAGTCTATCACAAGCTCACTTTTCAGACTGCAGCCTTATTTCTGTTTTGAAAGGCTATAAAAAACAGTTGCTTAAAAGAAAATACGGGGCCACTGAGGTAAATATGCAACCTGGTAATTTAGGCCTGAATTTTTAGTGAAGGGAAGAAGTGGCAGTGAAGTACTTGCTAATGGGCTTGGTGCAAAAATTGCTGCATAAAAAAAATAGTAATAAAGTGTATTGTAGAAACACACAGTGCTTTGCCAGCCCTGATCAAGGTTAGAGCAGTATGAATTAATTTTAAAGGGAAAACTGGAGGTATTTATAGACGTGAGATGAATTTGGCAACAGTTTAAATCCAGAGAGTTAAAACTGTCCTTTGAAAAATGCAGATGTTTTGAAAACATTTCAGTCTTTATTTTTACAGCAAATGTTCTGCAAATCTCTCACGCTTCCCCTCGTGCTTTTTTGAGGTTAAAATAAAAAGGCAACAAGCACTGTAAATCAAAGCAAAATGAATTTATGGTATTTTAGAGGAGCCAAGATCAAATTTCCAAAGATCTGTTTCCCCTTGGGAAAAAGAAACATTTGAGAATGAAGACAAGTCCTAATGATTCCCCCTCTTCTCGTGTTTGTTTTTTTATTTATTTTCGGTTTGACTAGAAAACCACATAATTAATTGTTTATACACCGCTAATCAAGGCCCATTCCCAACCTAAAGAAAATTACAATGTGAACCAGGCATGGTATGAAACAGAGAAGAGAGCTAAAAGGCTAATAGGAGGCGGTGAGAATAAAGTTAATGTGCTAAATTATTTTATAATGTTAATCCAAAGGGCAATTTACAACAAACAGTTGTTCCTTCAAAGGATTTCTGGACCTTCCCCTTTGCAAACTTGTCTGGCAAATACATGGGTAGAGCAACGATTACACGTTTTGAAACGAGACGGGAAAAGGTTTTTTTTTTAATTTAATTTATTTTCTCTGCCTATTTCAGATGAAAATTTGTGGTTTTTCCTAAATCCTTAAGAGTGAACACTGAATCAATGACTTTTTACAGGTTCATGCCATGTCCTCATAATCTGTCCCTGAACTCATGTTTTCTCCCACGTCACATTTGACAGTGAGGGTATAAATTCAGTCCAAGACTTGTGCTCTCCTCCCCTCTTTCCATCATTCTCCTCTTTCCACTTCTCTGCAGCTGGATTTCTGAATAGATTTCTCCCTCTAAATGCCCTTTCTCCTTCTGAATGCCCTTTCCAATCCCTTTAAAAGAGACGGGGTTTGGTGCAGCCTCAGTTTCTGTGTGTAATTGCCATAGCAACGGTCAAGGTGTCCCCCCAGGTTGAGAGCATGTTGGTGACAAGGGGACACTGTGATATGTGTGAGCTCCTGGTTCCTTTTTTGGAGTTAAAAATCAATATTTTCACATTTTATGATTGAGGCAGTTCATGTAAGGAGTCCACGATTAATTACCTGAACATTCACAGCCACTGCTGAATTACAAACACAATATAATTAAATCTGACTGAGGAGAAACCACTTGAGGGAAAAAAATCTTGTCACTGGGAATTTCCTGCTTTTTAGCTCCTTGATCTCCTAATCTGCATCAGAGGTTTGGTTCTTATTTGATTTGGTTTTTGTTTTGCTTTGAATTAGCAAGAGCCAGGAGACAGCCCCTGTGAGAATGGAGGGAATAAACCATGAAGCCCAGATCCCACTGCTCTTGGTATGAATATTAAAGCTGCTGTCTCCCTGCCCTACATAACTGGTGATTTTGGTTATCCAGGCAGGGTTCCTGGAGCACAGAGTAGCAGGATTGCTCCTGATCATCAGGAAAAAATAAGTTGTGGGGGTTTTTTTCCTAAGGGAAATGCAGATTTCTCAGCAGGCTCCGGGGTGCACTCCCTTCTCTCAGGCAGACAGAGAATAAGGCTGGTTGTGTGTCACCACTGTGCAGTGGCCCTGGAGAGCTCCAGGTCGCTCCATGAGGCCATGAATCCCCAGGGATGCATCTCTGAGGGTGGGTTTTGCTCACTCTGTCCTTTTCTGCCCTCTCTGCAGGCGTCCAGCACACGGCCAGAGTGCAGCATCATGCAGGAGATCGAGGAGGAGCGGAGCCAGTGCTTGGCAGAGCTTATTGGGGATAACCAGACTGCAGGTATGGGAATATGGGAATGCTCTCTTTTCTCCCTGGACAGCAAGCCAACATCCCCCAGCCTCACCTCTGCCTTCCCCAGGCCATTTCTCACCCCTGCTGGAGCAGGGCAGTCACTCCAGTTGATCTTGATCTCTTTAGGAGGGAGAGAAATAGGTACTCTCAAAGCACAGTTCAATCAGCCAAGAGTTGGAATAGCTCTCCAGGGTTCCCTTGCTGCCTCCCAGCTGG
This sequence comes from Chiroxiphia lanceolata, assembly GCF_009829145.1. Lineage (NCBI taxonomy): Eukaryota > Metazoa > Chordata > Aves > Passeriformes > Pipridae > Chiroxiphia > Chiroxiphia lanceolata. Next base: position 153,169,298 of record NC_045637.1, read on the forward strand.
GTAAGCCTAACTTAGGTGTGCTTAATCACAGTCATCCATCTCTCTGAAGTGGAAGTTCCTTAACCAGTTTTTCCCTGGGATGTGAAAGCCTGAAGTTCCCAGGTTCAAGGGAAGCCGTGGCAAACTTCTCCTTCCATTAAACTGCCCTCCCATCCCCATGCCAAGGTTGCTCCTGTCCTGGTGGTGAAGCAGAGGAAGGGAGGGGGTTTTCCAAGGCTGCGAGGTATCTCTGGAGTTGGGGCAGGCAGCTGAGGTCCTCTCCTTTTTCATGGAGCACACACCACACCGGGCAGCCCTCCTGGAAAGGTCTCCAGTCTCCTTAATCCACTCCCTGCTTCAGTGATCAGGAAAGGAGGAAGGAACTTAGCTCCAAGTTAAGACATCCAGTTGGATCTCTCCCCTTCCAAGTGCCTCTCTCAAGTCACCAGTCTTGTTTCTGTAGGTAAAAGAGGTGTAGGGACCAAGGTTGGGCTGTCAGGATCCAAAAAGAAGGGATCACATTGGCGGGGGAAAGGGTGGGAAGATGCATATCCTGCTTGATATTTACACCTCTCTTCCTGAAAGAGGAAAAAGGGGAAGAAGATGTGTCCTCATCCTCTCTCCCTTGGCATTGTGTGCAGTCAGGCCACAGACTGAAGGACTGTTCCATGCTGCTTAATGATGGAATAACATCCTGGGCATAAGCTGATCCCAGGAGGAGCTTTACTGGATGCAAGGAAGGCTTTTGGCCCCTGCTTTTATCTGCTAAGAGACAGTTTACTTTGATATGGAAGCTGTTTCAAGTGTCCCTGTACAGTTAAGTGGAGCTGTTTGAAGAAATGTTCTCCTGGAATCCAGTAAAGGGTAGTTCAAAACATTCATCTGAAAGCCAACTAAATACTTAATTTCATTTTTGTGGATATTTAAAGAAATTCGATTACATACAGTTCATTAAAAGCAGAAAAATAAATACTTGAAGTGATAATATTTTTTTTCTGCTTTGTCAAAATGATTTTTCTCATTGGGAACTTTAATCCAAAACAGCTTTTTTTTTTTTTCTCTCTCTCTAACCACCGAATTAAACCGCTGGAAACATTTTTCCCAGTTCTGAAGTAAAGACAGGCAAAAGCCCTTAATGCCCAAGCATTAGCAAGTATAGGGAAATCCTTTGGAAGTGGGGGGAGTTTCACAATGGAACACTGAAATATTGGACTGGGAGAAGTTTACATTTCCACCAATCACTACTCAGGAACAATGATTCAGAAATTGCAGTTGTGAGCACTGTAAACAGTTTTTTGTCCATGGATTGGGTTAATGTCATGCCCTGAAGTGGCCAGTGGTGACACTGGTGTGGAACAGGGATGTGCAGGGACACGGGGTGTGCCCAGACAAATTTTACGGGGCAAACTCTGTGGAAGGCAGCTGGAATCCATTTGCCTCAAAACATCAGCAGGTATTTAAAAGCTCGGTACCTGACTTTAATCCAGACACTCGTGGCTGCCCTGGAGTGAACAGAAAGAAACCAGAATCTCTCAAGTGTTGGCCCAAAAAATGACTCTGAGTGGATCAGTTTATGGAGAAGTCTGTTTTGAAGGTGGTGTGGACAGATGATTTCAAAGTGCCTACAGGGGATGTGTTTTCCCTGTGCAGTGTTTAAGGCACAAGTAGGTCAAAAAAAGATGTTTTTTCTGGAGTAGGGCTCCATAACTCAATAAATGGAGCTGAGCAAAATAACACTTTGACGTTTGTGGGTGAGGGGGAAGTTTGTTGGGGAGAAATCTCTTGAAGGTGCTGATAGGAGATCGTATGAACTGTCTCATCTGAGTGTTGCTGGAAAGAAAAACCCCAGTAAAACTCTCAGGAAAAATGTAATTTTAGCACAGTTCCATCCCCCAGAACAGGAGGATGGAAAGCAATTGAGATTCCCTGTGATCTGCAGTGTAATACCTTGATTTATGGCCAGGAGGTGTGTTGCCTTCTGCACATTCCACATCCTTTGAGCAGAAAGAAAATCGCTTGAGGTTTAACAATTTGACAACCAATTTGTTATCCTCGCTAATTAAATGAGTGGAAATAAGCAAACACTGTTTCGGTACATTGTGGACATAAAGCTTTGTTTAGAAGCCATTATTGATTGTATTGATCAGAGGGGCTTAATCACAGCTGTAATTTGATGTGTCAGATAGATTAGTCACTCATTAAGAACACTTGATGGTGGTGCTGAGGGTGATCACTGGATAAGCAGGATTTCAACTGATAAACAATAACATCTGTCTTAGAGGTGTTTTGCCTTCCAACGCCCATTCCTGGTGTTCATTCCTTGTGTGGGGGAGAGGGTATAAACATGAAATCAGTGCTGTCTTTTCAGATTAAACCTCTGTGCTCTCAGTGCTGGTTGTAGGTGCCAGTTGCTGCTCCTGGTGTCACCAGTCCTGGACCACTGGACTCCTGTTCTGCCCTTCTTATGAGACCTCACCTACCCCACCTGTCTTCAGCTCTGAGGTTCCCAGCATAGAAAGGACAGGGAGAGAGTCTAGAGGAGGGTCACCAAGATGATCAGAGGGATGGAGCAGCTCTGCTGCAAGGAAAAGGCTGGAAGAGTTGGGGTTGTTCACTCAAGTTAATTGTGGCCTTCCAGGACCTGAAAGAAACCTACAGGAAAAATGGAAAGAGATTATTTACAAGGGCCTGGAGTGACAGGACAAGGAGGGAATAACTTCAAACTGAAAGAGTGGAGGTTTAGATTGGATAATGGGAAGGAATTCTTCCCTGTGAGGGTGGGGAGACCCTGGCACACGTTGCTCAGAGAAACTGTGGCTGCCCCATCCCTGGAAGTGTTCAAGGCCAGGTTGGACAGGGCTTAGAGCAACCTGGGCTCCAAGTGGAAGGTGTCCCTGCCCATGGCAGGGGGTGGGACTGGATGATCTATGTGAATCCCTCTATTCCCTGCCAGGAGTGTGATTCAGTGTCCATGAAGTTTCCCACATTTGAGGAGACTTGACAGTTGGGCTTGATGGTCTTAAAGATCTCTTCCAACCTTGATGATTCTATGATTTTATGATTCCACGATCAGAGGCCACAAAAACATGCCCACCTCTGATGAGGAGAAGTTTGTTTTTCAGCAGGGGAAAGGCCACAGAGGATGCAGTTGAGGAGAAATCCAAAGGGAAAAGCAGTTGAAGCCGGCGGTGTGTACACGGGAGAATCAAACGGCTGGGAGATCAAAGTCTGGACTTTAAAGGAAGTTTGTAACCATCAGAGGATACCAAACAGCCTTTCTGGAGGTCTGCAGGCGGGAGTGTTTTGTTTTATTGACTTGGTGGCAGAGCTTGCCCAGTTTATGGCAGGGTGTGTAGGACGCGGTTCACGTTGCAGCACAGGGCTGGATTTCATGAGCAGGACTGTCCTTGCAGCCCTGTGCCTTGGTATTTTATAACTCCATGCTGAAGTAACTAGCAAAGATATAAAATGACATGTGTGATTCAATACAGGAGTGGATTTTTTACCATAAAATCAAGACTAAGTAGACTGAGACCGATTTTAGACATGGCACGGGAATGACTTTTGGTGAGGGATTTTCACTTGGTTTTAGGCATCTCTAGTGTGTTCTGTCATCTGGTTTAGGATGTGATGAATCCTGTTCAGATTGTCTTGCCTGCTGACAAGATCTTTGTTTACTATGAAGGGATTCTTAGTGAGCAGCTCAGCTGTTTTGAAAATAACCACATTTATCAGATGATCCCCATTTTAATGTTCACTGTCTTGGAGGGGCCAAATGAGGTGAAAACCCAGCTCCATCATTAGAAAGGGATGAATCTGTCCATTCAAATACTGAACTGCACTTCAGGAGGCTAAACCTTCACTTGGGTATTTGTTAGGTGATCTTTCCAGCTCTTTGACACCTCCCCCCCCAAAATGCTCAATTTAAGGCATTATTAAAAAAAATCCTTTGAAAAACTTGTTGCTGGGCAAGTGACAGGATTCACCTGCTCAGTGCAGGGGGGAACGTACAAAATTCCTCATCTCAGTGCAGACTGTGTTCCTGAAGGACCTCAAACTCAACTGAAATCATTGTGCCATTTTTATGAAGGGCTATAAAAGACTTTTTTTGCCGGGTTTTTCCATGTTCTAAAAGGAGTTTTGGTTATTCCTCCCCTCATCACACAGTTAAGGAGAAAGTGCTGCTGGATTGAGTCACACACAGACTTACCTGGCTGCTGACTGGTGAAAGCTGGAGTTTTATGTGTCAAGTATCCAGCTTTCCTTTGCCAGAAATGTGCCATTCTCATGGCTGGGATCATTAGATAAAATACCACAAATGTTTATAAACAGTTCAGCTGAAACTGAAGCACACAAATAAAATAATTTAAAAAAAAAAAAAGAGGAACCCTCTCACTTTTTTTTGTTAAAAAGACAAGAAAGTCAATCAGGTCCAGGCTCAGCTCATTATCTGTTTATCCCATTATTGGCAATCAATTTGCTCTGCAGTCAGATACTCTTTAAGAAGCAGGGGAGTCATTTAGGGATGGCAGTTAAATAAGGAGCTGTGACTTGTGTTTGGGTGGGATGAGAAGCTCTGGAGACCAAGCTGGAGGAAGCAGGACATCCTACAATAAATGGCCTTCGTGGAATCACAGAATCATGGAATGACTTAAGAGGGACCTTAAAGACCACCTCATTCCAACCCCCTGCCATGGACAGGGACACCTTCCATTATCCCAGGTTGCCCAGAGCTTCATCCAACCTGGCCTGAAGCTCCAGTATTTCATCACTGCACTTTATATTTGCACTCTAGACCTGTGTGTCTTGGAAGCAGGAATTAAAACCCAATAAAAAAGTCTGAAAAGTGGAAAACACGAAAAAAAATTAGTGTCAATCCCCCTCCCAATGCCTGTTCACAACTGCTTAACTTCCTCACACCTCACACTCGTAGTGAGCAGTGGAGAAGAGTCCTGCAAGCTCATCAGTGGCACTGTCACAGGCAAAAAAAATCCAGGTGGGAAATGGCCCATGTTGTTTAAACTCTGAATTTTGCTTTTGCTGCTCCACAGGCCTGGCTTGAAAAGCCAAATTTGGAGCTTGGGTGGGTGGGGGGTCTCTGTCAGTCCCCTTTGAAGAAGTCAAACCATATTTGATGGGAGAAGAAGCAGTGAACATATGGAAATTAAAAATCAAACTGGAAAAACGTTGATGAAGTTTAAATTAGGAGGCTGTTTATTCATCACCATCTGCTTATAGTGCAGCAACATAAGAAATAATTAATAGTTCCTTGCCTGCAAAAGTTCAAGTGAATTCTCACCTTCCAGTTGCATAAGAAACTCCTGGGATAGGTGATGTGTAAGTCCTACTCTGTCTCTGTGTCAGGGGAGGTTTAAATTAGATAAAAATTAGATAAATGTTGTATATATAATATAAATATGTAAAATATTTATAAATATTCCTAAAATATTAGATATTAGGAAAAAATGTCTTCAAGGAAAGGGTTGTCAAGCACTGAAACAGGATTCTCAGGAAAGTGGTAGAATCATCATCCCTGGAAATGTTCAAAAAATGTGTGGATGTGACACTTGACGACATGAGTTAGTGGTGAACACCGTGGTGGTGCTGGGTGATGGTTGGACTTGGTGATCTCAGAGGTCTATTCCAACCTAAATCATTCTGTGATTCCACCTGTCATTTCAGAATTGTGTAGAGCTCTCATAAGTCTTGTACCACATTCATCAGCCTCTCCAAAAATCTCACATACCCTGGAATATTGGGAATGGTATTAAATGATTGCCACTGGTCAGCTAAACCAAACCCTGAGCATCTTGCCAACATATTCAAAGAAGCCTGGAGAACAGCTTAGCTTGGTCTAAAACACAATCTAAATCTTGATGATCTCTCAAAGGACCTGCTGGACTTCTTTCCATGTTGTCTTTTCTTAATTTTAATTTCTTTTTTTTTCCTGAGGGTCTGGGTGATACAAAGGGCCTCTTGGTTTCAGTCTTGCTCTGACCAGCAGCACTGGGCAGATCCTCAGTCCCCTCCTTTCCTTCACAGTGTGGCCTCTCCTACAGCAGCACAAAGTTCAGCCATGAGACATCAAGGCCTTAAACCTCAGACTCTCATTTAGGATTGGTGCCAAAGCCAATTTTATTTAACAGAAGATTTTCTTCCAGTCACTCTGCAGTGGCCATGACACTCAGTTGGGACAGGCCATTCCCTGGGTCCTCCAGATGGTCTTGCTTCATTTTAATCCTTTCCTCATCTGCCCTGGGACTCTTCCCAGCCAACAGCAATCTATGCTGCAGCTCCTGCAGAGGGGGCACGTGCTCCCTGGAAATCAGAAAGAAAGAAATTTGCCCTTTAGTGTTGAGAGGATAAACCTTCCTTTGACCACACCAGGAAATCTGAAACATGAGGAGAAAGCACAGGTCATGGTGGTAAGCTCAGCTTCAACCCTCAGCTGTGAGCAGCCCCCAGACTTTGGGCTTGGCTGCTTTCATCCAGCCCAAAGCTGATGGCTCTTCTTGCAGGCCATCAGTCTCTTCCTGAGGAAATAGTACCCAAAGATGTTTCCCCTGCAAAGCTGTTATTTGGCAGCCCAGTCTTGCTCAGTGACCCACTGCTCAAGGAGGCTGGATGTCTCCAGTGATGACTGCTAATTCCCAAATGAGTTTTGGAGGGATATTTTAGTGGCAGTGCTGCATTAACAGTTGGAGTCAATGATCTTGAGGTCTTTTCAGACCTTAATGATTCTGTGATTCTAATAGTGGTTGCTTTTTGCTGTCTGAACCCATCTGTGACCTGGACATCAACAGGATGCAACTCCAACACAGATCCACACAGCACCTCATCATTCTTCCCTGTAGAGCCAACAGCTGATTTTTGCTTTGAACTCACCTTTCTACAGCCAAAATCAGGAGATAAGATGTTAAAATATCTGTTTTCTGCCTTAAAACACTGTAGGGGTGGAGGCTTTGCTTTGGTTTTGCCTGGTGCTGACTCGTCCTGGCTGGAAACTTCCCTAACAAGCAGCAGTGTTTGTTTGATTAGGGAACAGCTGCCTCGTGGCTTGTCAGGATTAACAGCCACTTAGCAGACATAAATCTTGTGTTGGAAAAGGCATTTCAGCTTGGAGAATATGTCACATTTTTAAATGCCAGCAGACTTTTCGGTTACTTTGGGATAATATACAGATGCACACTGCCTCAGTTATGCAAAGGTTGTAAAAATAAGGAGACTGTGCCATTGGAGAAGCAAATTAAAAACATTTTCAAAGCTCTGGATAATGGCTCGGATTAAATCCATCTGTGCAGAGGTTTTGTTTCTGACAGCAGCTCATGTTTGTCCCCTTCACATCCCATCAGATTTGTGGTTAAAAAAATCTCTCCTTCTTCATCTTTATGTTGTTTTTGTTTCAATGTTGACTCTATCAGAGCACTGGCATGATGGAATCTGCCTTTTTTATCCAGGATAAGTGCACTGGGAAGTATTGCAGACACCATAAGTTATGTTGAGAAAGGTGTTCCCAGAGGTTGAGCCAAGCCATCTTCACTAGGAATTCTGTCTGGAAATGCCAATATGGGGAAAAAAAACTTATAGGAAGAGTAGGTACCTAAATGCACAGTCTGGTTCTCTATAAATCCAGTTTTCCACAACTCCTGGAAGAGCAGAGGGATTTCAGCAAGAAGCGAGGAAGCCCTGGAATAATCCTTTAAGCATGTTCCATGTCAGAGCACTGGAGATGTATCTCTTGTTTAGAGGCTGGTGAGGAGATAAGTCATGTTTTTGGCAAGCCACTTTGTAAATCTTCATCTTAAATCTTGGATCTTTTGTTTCAGTTTACATGTGCTGGAATTAGGCAGAAGGGCTTTTGATTTATAAATTTGATTTTGGAGAGATAAATCAAATTTGATTTATAAAAAGAGTGATCTGGAGGGATGAAAAAAACCAAGTGTTTATTTAGTTTGTTGGTTAAAGAAAGTCTGAAGGATTACAAATTTTCTTTTCTTTTTTTTTTTTTTTAAACTTGTTTACTAGTAGATGTTGATGATGGAAAAACTCACAGGATTTTCGTGCTTAAAAATAATCCTCCAAAAATAGTCTCTGGTGATTTCTTTCACGCTGAGTGGAATGATTCAGTCTGAGGGCCTAAGGTGAGGTTTCCTTCATATGCCTTTGAGTGAAACTTCTGTAAACATTTAGGAATAAAATCATCTTTTAATATTTCCTGTTGAGTGCTTGGACAGCTTCTACTGGAAGCCAGTGCAGAAGTGCAAAACAGTTTTTATAGGAAATAGTGGTGTTCTTGATGTAAAATCATGAAGGTTGGAAAGGACCTTTAAGATCATCAAGTCCAGAGTGGGAAAAATGAAATCAGTGTCTCTCTGTCTTGAGATACTGAGGCAAAGCCCAAGGCAAACCCTTTCCACCCTGAGTTTGGGGATCCTTTTTGCTCTCTGTGACTGCCCAGGTTCTGCTGAAGTGGAGCTGCAAATCCCTCACTGAGGGGTGACCGAAGGAGCCTCAAAGAGCACATCAGTGGTGGGGAGGAAATGCCCCCGTGGTTGTGGGTTGTGGTTTGCCTTCAGCCAAGTGGTTTCTCCATCACATCCTGCCCACTGTGCTGTCATCAAAATACAACAAAAGATATCCAGTGTGGCCACTTCGGCCACAACAACCCCCTGCAGAGCTACAGGCTGGGGACAGAGGGGCTGGAGAGCAGCCAGGCAGAGAAGAGACCTCGGAGTTTGGATTGACAGGAAGCTGAACAGGAGCCAGAGTGTGCCCAGGGGGACAAGAGGGCCAATGGATCCTGGCCTGGCTCAGGAACAGGGTGGCCAACAGGGCCAAGGAAGTGATTCTGCCCCTGGACTCAGCGCTGGGGAGGCCACCCCTGGAGTGCTGTGTCCAGTTCTGGACCCTCAGCTCAGGAAGGACATTGAGGGGCTGGAGCAGGTCCAGGGAAGAGCAACGAGGCTGGGGAAGGGACCTGAACATAAGTCCTATGAGGAGAGGCTGAGGAAGCTGGGGCTGTTCAGCCTGGAGAGGAGGAGGCTCAGGGGAGACCTCATCACTCCCTGCCAGGAGGTTGTAGCCAGGTGGGGGTTGGTCTCTTTTCCCAGGCAACCATCAGCAAGACAAGAGGACTCGGGCTTCAGCTGTGCCAGGGGAGGTTTAGGTTGGAGATTAGAAAGAATTTCTTTGCAGAGAGGGTGCTCAGCCATTGGAATGGGCTGCCCAGGGAGGGGGTGGATTTTCCATCCCTGGAGGTTTTTAAGATGAGACTGGATGTGGCATCAGTGCCATGGGCTGGGAACCACAGCGGGGTTGGATCAAGGGTTGGACTTGATGATCTTGGAGGTCCCTTCCAACCCAGCTGATTCTATGATTCTGTGATTCTATGATTCTATGAAATGCAAAGCCATGGAAAGCTGAAAGGGGAGCTCTGAGGGGATGGGTTTGCTTTAGAGCAACGGGGATAAAATCAAAAAGGCAATGAGGTGGAGCTGGGGGAGGAGAGATGCCCACGGGGTGTTTGAGTGTGAGTAGGGCTGAGGGAAGCAGGGCACAGCAGGGAACACAGTGAATTTTGCAGGGAAGGGTGGGAAAATACATTTAGTAAGCCTTGGAGTCAAGCTAACCCAGGTCAAACCCAATCTGTCACGGAAAAATAAGGTAAAACCCTATTCTGCAAGTCCAGGGCAGGATGGGGAAAAATTAAAACCACAAAAGATACAAAGAAGTAAAGATAGGGAGCTCTTTCCATGCTAGAAGCTACTAAAAAGGCATGGACACTTCAGATTGAAAAAGAGATGCCCGAGGAGGGATATTAAAGAGGATTTTATGGTTTTTCTCCCCAGGGAAAGGGATTTTGTTGTTCAACTGTGAGTATTTCTGTCTTTGTAGAAGAACTAGGCAATTCCTAGTGAAACCATCAATGAGCAGGTTCAAAGTGAATTCAGAAAAGGATATATTTTTTCTGTCAGTGGACACTTAAAACTGTGCAACTCCTTGGCCCAGGAGGTTGTGAGTTTTAAAATTTTCCACGGGTTCAGAAGCAAAATTGAGTTGCTTTTAATTTAAAAGATTTGAGGAAGAAAAAGAATGTAACTAAGGGGTTCTTTTTATTATTATTATTATTGTAAATGACTTTTAAATAGAAGATTATCCCTGATTTGGGAGGTCTCTGCTTATTGGAGCTTGAGGCAGTTGTAGTAACCCAAGCCTGATGATGGGTTTTCCTCACCTCCACTGTGATTAAATTCAAGCTGCCTGTCTGGATCTGAGTGAGTAGATTGTTGCAGGAAGCATCTTTTTGGGGTCTGTTTTCTTCAGCCAGGCAAAAGCTTAGTGCTCAGGAAGATTGATGCCATGATAATTGGCTGTAATGAGATGGTTGTAGTGGGACCAAACTGGGCAAACCTGGGGGGAGCCCCCAGGCTGCTCTTCTGTCTGAGCTTGTCAGCGGGAGAATAAATGTCACCCCAGAGCTATTTACAGCCCAAACTCCTCCTGAGAGCTTGGAAAGTGCCTGCTGATATCAAGTTGGAGTGAAAATGAGTTTCCAGTGCAACACACCAGCCTGTGATGGCACCCACTGATATCTCACCTTGGCTTAACCAAGCTATGCCTTTGCCTTGCTGGTGTCTCCCATGGGGAGTGAGAGCCACACAGAGATACCCCAGGCAACAAATGGGTATCTTTGCATCTGAGCACGGGTTCAAAGAGCAAAATGTGTGAGAGTGTCATTCAGAAGGGACCAGGAGTGACCTCATTCATTAGGGAGGACTCGGTGTGAGTTTTCGGTGGGCACGGTGGTATTGGCTCAAAGGTTGATGTTCTTGGAGGTCTTTTCCAACCTTAATGATCCTGAGATTCTAAGAAAGAGAGATGTGCTGGAAGGGATTTTTTTTCTCAACTGGGAGTTCACCTGGGTTCAGAGAGTGCCTGGCACCAGCCTGCTGCCATTTATTCCTTCCCTCAGCCGAACCCAGTCCCATCCCAGAGCCCTACCAAAGGTCTGGAAGTTATGTTTATTCATGAAGGAAAGTTATTCTCTGCTGCTTTCTAGATAAGCTCTGACTGTGTATTTGCTGTAAGTGGAGATAGGGCTCAAATAAATGGGTTTTATGCTCTAGTCTGCCAGTTCTGCAAACCACTGCGTGCCTGTGCTCACGAGAATTGACCTCATTTTTGTTTATTAACCTTAAAAGGGGAGAGGAAATGAGGGCCTGAGCTCTGACTCACTTTTAGCAGAGACAGTGGAAAAGGTGACCACTGTGTGCAGCTGTGGTGAGGTTTTCTAATCCATTGTAGCCAGGACTGGGTCAGTGGTCTTCAACTACTTCTTCTGGGTCAGAACCTCTTAGAGGAGGGCTCTGCAAAGCCCAGTGAGGCTGATGCAGCCTTTGCCTTGCATGTGGGGCATTTGGCTTGCAAAGAGAAGGCTGAACTGCTGGATATAAAGATCTGAACTCCTGTGTGTGGCCTCCAGCCCAATCCTTGAGCAAGGCTTCAGGAGTCCACTTCGAGAGGGAGAGAGGTGGCCACTGGTGATTACACTAATTGCAAGGCTTACAGAACAAGGAGGACCAGTTTGATCTGCTTATCTGAAGGAAGTTTAAAAAGTAGCTTCATTAGAGTTGTGAAGGATTCTTTCCTGCAGCCTTCCAGAAGAGGATATTTGGCTCCAGAGAGCACTTCACCATCCACCAGGGAAGAGCAGGGCAGAGCTGAGTGTCTGGAAGTCACAGTTAAAATAATTGAAAAGGAAAAGACTCTTTATATACATATATATATATAATCACAAGGGTTTAAAGAGTGTACCCCAATACCCAGGGATGTGGTAAGTGCTTGGAAAAGTCACACACTTATTTTTATGCTGCTTCCCCAGCCTCACCTGTGATCCTTTCCAAAGCAAAGCACAGCCCTCGGTAGTGGGTATTCCTTGGCTTTTGGTAAAAAACAAGTGAGCAGAACAGTTCTTTTGATGGAAATGAAGTTGAAGGGTAGGTTAATTCATGGCTCATTTGCACCTGCTGCATCAGGTAAGGATTGATAAACACCTTTGCATCCTTCCTACAGATACCAAGTGCAAGGGAAAAGACAACATTTATAATGTATCAATCACCAAACATGATTTGATCAGGCCAAACAACTTGTCATCTTTGTTACATCCGTGAAGACCCAATGATGCCACCAGGAAGAGAGGGATTTCCCCTTTCCAAGGCATATTGCAGCTGTTTCTGTCCTCAAATAATTTTCTTGGGTATTCATCTCTCACCCTGACATGGCTGAATGTTGCCTGCCAACCCCCAGGTCCCAGCAGTTTGCCAGTCTGTCAGTTTGGGAGAATGAAAGGTATTTTCTGGAAGGGTCTTTGGTAAAAGTTGTCTGTGGCCTGGGTTGGATGGAGGGGCACAAAGTTTAACCTGATGTTGTGCTGGAATGGTTACAGTGTGAGTGGCAAGCAGGTGCAAAACATCTTGCAGGCAGCAATCTTTGATTGTTCCAGTTCTTTAAACATGAGTCATTCGTGCAGGCCCTCTTCTACTCATTGGAGAGAAGAGGACATCTCTGAAAAATGACTGAACTTTAGATAACCAACACAAGAAAGACATAGAACTGTTAGAACAGGTGCAGAGGAAACCACAGAGATGCTCCCAGAGCTGGAGCCCCTCTGCTCTGGAGCCAGGCTGGGAGAGCTGGGGGGTTCACCTGGAGAAGAGAAGGCTCCAGGGGAGACCTTACTGTGGCCTTCTGGGACCTTATAAAGGGTCCTTTTAAAAAAGACCTTATAAAAGGTAGGGGGACCTTAAAGGGACTTTATAAAAAAGATGAAAAGTGAATTTTACATGGACAAATAGTGATAGGACAATGGTGAATCGTTTTAAATTAATAGAGGAGAGATTTGGATTAGATATTAGAAGGAAATTCTTCCCTGTGAGGGTGGGGAGGCCCTGGCACAGGTTGCCCAGAGAAGCTGTGGCTGCTCCTGGATCCCTGGAAGTGTCCAAGGCAAGGTTGGATGGGGCTTGGAGCCACCTGGGCTAGTGGAAGGTGTCCCTGCCCATGGCAGGGGCTGGAATGGGATGATTTTTAAGATCCCTTCCAACCTAAACCATTCCAGGATTCTGTGATCCTATGGTCCAACCAGAGCTCTGGTTTCCATTGGCTTCTTTAGGTTTACACACCCGATTTTAGATGCATAAATTTAAGAATATGAATCCCACCTTTAAAACCTGGAGCATTCCAGGGAGCTGCACAAGTACTTTCAGCACATCTGGGGCAGCAATAAGGAAGAATGGTGTTGTAAGACCTAACAGGCTCTGTAAAGATCTATTTACAGAGGAAATAATTTTTAAAGATACACTTTATTTGTCCTACAAGGCCGGTCTTGCATATCTTCACTTTCTTTTAATCAAAGAAAGCTTTTGTTACAAAATTGAACACCTAAAAGCTTTCTTCATGCATCACAGGTGGTGGTGAAAAATGCCAACACAGAAAAGAGATACAGATCACAAAAATGCTTCAACTCTATAATTCAGGATATTTAAAAAGCCATCTGATACTATCACCTTGTACTTCATTTTGCATTATAACCTGTCCTGAGGTTATGGGCTCGCTATAATTTATTGATGTTCAGGGAGGAAAAGATTGTAGAGCATGAAATATCCCATCCTGAAATCATCATGGGAAGAATCTTTAATATCTTAATACCTGTGGAGCTGCTGGCTGTTTGGTGGCAGATAACTATGAGGCTGCGAAAACTGAGCTTTGCACCTGATATGAGGAACCTGAAAACTGAATTCTAATGAGCTCTTACAGCATGAGAAAGATACCATCGCTTATCCCATTTTTCAGGCTCTGATAAACTCACCTCAGGACTTCATTTAAAAAGTTCCGTTTGTTCGTGAAAGAAGGGAGGAAAAAACCTGCAAAAAAAAAAAAAATCACTTTGAAATAAGCTGAGGGTTCTTTTTCAGCTTCAAAGCAGTTTTTTGTGTGCTCTCTTTATTGATCTGAGACAGCACATTGCCTCGGTGTGCACAGGCTGACGATGACACCAGCCTTTTTTTATAGCTCAAGCAGTAAAAGATGTTTTAAAGGAGGAATTTCAGAGCAGGGTATAATTACCCAGAAGTGCAGTTTGACAGTGGTTCTCACAGCTCCCTTTGCTTGCACGTGAGAGGTGTTTTCTCAGCGCTTCCTTCTCACCTCCCTGGTTCTCGTGTTGGGCTGTTGACCTGAACAGCAGCATTTTAATCACATTTGGGGAAGTGTTGCAATCTAATGGGGCATCACAAATAACTGAGAGCAGAGATGCTGGGAAAAAAGGGAGGTCTGTTGACAACCCAGGCAGCAATCTGTTGGAAACAACCCAAACACCTTCCTGCTGGAAATTCAAAGGAGGGAAAAGAAATGTTTTCAAAATTCTACCAAGAACTCTAAAATAGGTAACATATCAAGGCAAAAGCGTATCTGATTTCTTTTTATTTTTTTGCTATTTAATTCAAGTCTTCCAACTCCTTTTGGCTTCAGTATTACTGATATATTATTCAACAGTGCAGCCTGTGTGAGGTATTACTAATGCCTTTTGAGAAATAAAAGGGTGAAATCAGAACAACATTATAACTCTGTAGAAAGGACATGCCATGTTTTTCTCCCAGGAGGTTTTTTATTCTATCCAGAAAAATCTTCAGAAATGCCTCATTTTTACAAAACCCCATGTTTTCTCCCTTCATTCCAAGCTTGGATAGCTCAAGATGCATCCCACCTTGCACCACCCTTCCACAGAGAGCATCTCCTGGCCACAGCACTGCCCCTCCTCAGCCTACAGCTGTGTTTTGTGCCTTCCCCCTTTCTGAGGAGAAAAGCTCCTTCTGGGGAAGGGATTTGGCTCCTGATCCCTTGACTGTCATCCCTGTCCCCTTCCTGCTGTTCCCAGCCCCTGCCCAGTCATCCCATTGCAAGGGGAAGAAAAAACTGATGACAGAAGTTTGTGGGAAGCAGAGAAGGAAGGAGGATCGTGTCTCACATTTCCAATCAGGTGTTTTAATGCAACAGGGAGAGATAAGGGCAAGGAAGAGAGAGACTTGATTAGGCATTTCTGCCTTTTTAATCTGTTCTCTACCAACTTTGATTTGCCTGCTTCTTACACCAAATTGCTGTTCTTTCTATGCTGATTTCTGGAAAATTACAGACGCCACCAGTGCTGAATTTCAGGGACTGTGGTAGCTGAAAGCTGCATGTTTAAATGAAATGTTTCTGTGCCTTTCATTCCAAAAGGTGCCTGCATTGAGGTGATGGGCTCCACACACCTGCTCCAGTCCCTCTGCTCCATCCAGCAGGCTCAATTCACATGTGTCCTACCACCTGCTTTTCTCTTCTCCCCAGGTTGCAGGAGGCAGTGGGACAACATCACGTGCTGGCCTGAGGCAGAGGTGGGGGAAGTCGTGGTACGGCCGTGCCCGAAGTACTTCAGATTCCTCACCTCTTTTCTTGGTAAGCAAATCCCAAAACCCGTTTATGGCTTCACCGCCAGTGGGGTCTCACAGCACATCACAGGGGGAAGCTCCATGGTATAATCAGAGGGAGAAATAAACTCTTTCCACAGGGTAAAGGAGGTTTCCAAGCCCTACATGATGCCCAAACCATCTGAGCATCCTCCCCGTCCTTGCAGCACCACCTACTCTGGATCACAGGGATGCAAAAACAGCTCCTGGTGAAATCCAATAATATGGTTGTTGTGCAATGAGAACTGAATAAACCTGTGTGACAGTATGTTTGTTGTACAAAATGAGCAGTTTAGCACCATCATTAATTAAGCCTCTGACAGGAAACAAACAAGCTGAAACTGCACGGAATAAAGGATTTATTTTTTTTTTTCTGCTGAAATGACAAATTTGGCCACAGGCCAAAAAATTTAACCTGACAAATAACGGGCAGGGAAGGTTAATGGAGAAAGTCTCTTAACTCACTGGGGTGTTTGGGAAGGTTTAGTTTAAAATTCAGGTCTCAGGAGGCTGTGCAGTTTGTCTCCTGGTAGTTTATGGTCATTTTTTACTCTTTTTGTTATGGAATCCCTGCAGGCCTCCACAGAGAATTGAGCCCTTTTGCACTGGAGATTATGGGTGGAGCTGATAATTCTCCACTTTTAGAGCCTTGCAGTCCAAACACACATGAAGGACATGGATGGGAGCAAAGATACAATATCATCCCTGTTTAACAGACCAGGGCATTGCACTCATTAAGCAGCTGATTACATGCCTTGCCCAAGACCACACAAAAATTCTTTGTAGACCCAGAAGGGAAATTCAAAATCCCCAGAGTCCTATCCTAGTGCTGACCTCCCTGTTTCCAAAATTCCCTGCTAGTTCATCACTCCTGTGTCAACACCCAGGGAAAACAGGCAGAAGCTGCTGTAATATCACATCTTGCAGGACAAGTCACCTGTGCATTGGTTCAGCCATGTGGAATAACTGCCTGCTGTTCCTGCTTTGTGCCCTCTCCTGAGCACAGCATTCACTCCCTGAATTTTAGAGACCCAGCAGAGTTACTTATTCAGGGAAAAAAAAAATCTCTCCAAGAAGTTTTCCTAATGCATCATCCCACCAGAGCAGAGCAATGAGGAAAATATTGTAGATATTTGGTCATATATATATAGAGAGAGTAAGCATTGGAACGGGCTGCCCAGGGAAGTGGTGGATTCACTGTCTGTGGAAGTGTTTAAAAATACAGAGGTCGTGTTTAGGGACATGGTTTAGTGGTGGACCTGACTGTGTTACATTAGTGGTTGGACTTGATGATCTTAGAGGTCTTTTCTAACCTTAATGATCCTATGATTCCATTTTATATACATACCTATATATATATATACACACATATACATAAATCATTGTGGCTATGTTGAACTTAAGCTAAGGAAAATGGGATTGCCTTTAATTCTGTGGGAGGATGGACTTCTGAGAATCCATAAACTTGCCCATTCAGGTGCAACTATTGCTCTCTGAGTTGACCTAGGACATCCTGGTCTCCCTGTTCCCCTGCAGAAAGGTGAAGATCTCCCATAGCTTGTGTGTCATTGGATCTACAAGGTACTTAAGAGTATCTCAAAAAACTTTGGGTTAGGTGAGGGTTGACCTCTTTTCCCAGGCAACTGGAGACAGAACAAGACAAAATGACCTCAAGCTGCACGAGGGGAGGTTCAGGTTGGACATCAGGAAGAATTCCTTCATGGAAAGGATTGTTAAGCACTGGAAGGGGCTACCAAGGGAGGTGGTGGAGTCCCCATCCCTGGAGGTGTTCAAGAAAAGACTGGATGTGGCGCTCAGTGCTCTGGGCTGGGGGACAAGGTGGGGATCGGTCACGGGTTGGACTCGATTTTGGAGGCTTTTCCCAACTTTAATGACCCTGTGACTCTGTGAAGTGAATGGTTCCCTATTCTGGGAGAAGCCCAGGCTTCACTAAGAGCACTCAGAGTATCACTTGGTCTCTCTGTGCCCTTGTCTCCATGAGCCAAGAAGGAGCCTCAGACACAAACCAACCCCTGACCCTCCCCTGCACAGCCACCTTGCAGTGAGCCCGCAGCAGTTGTGCTGTTCTGTGAGCAGGGAGCTCAGCAAATGTCCTCCAGCCTTGCAGCTGGAGGGTCAGCAGCCTTCCAGGAGGGGATTTCACAGTGCTTTGGACGAGTTTCCTCTGGTTTAATGTCATTATCTGCATCTGAACATCCAGGGATTCCAGTCACTGGATGGTTTTTACAAGGGCACGGTGTGATGGAACAAGGAGGAATGGCTTTAAACTGATAGAAGGCAGGTTTAGATTAGATACTAGAAAGAAATTCTTCCTTGTGAGGGTGGTGAGGCCCTGGCACAGGTTGCCCAGAGAAGCTGTGGCTACCTCTGGATCCCTGGAAGTGTCCAAGGCCAGGTTGGACAGGACTTGGAGCAACCTGGGCTAGTGGAAGGTGTCCCTGCCCATGGCAGGGGGTTGAAACAAGTTGATTTTTAAGGTCCCTTCCAACCCAAACCGTTGCATGATTCCATGATTCTCTGGTTTGGTTAGTGATTGATCTCAAAGTAAATTACCCACTTAAAGAGATCAGATGAACAGCACCATGGAAATCCCTATTTCTGCTCAGTGTGGCGAAGCACAGGGTGACTTTCTTTGTTGGTGAAAGTGCATTCAGCATCTTAATTCCTGCTGTTTCTAAAGCAGGGGTGTCTCTACAGGATAGGTGCCAAGAACTCCATTAATGTCAACAATAATCTGGCCGGTGCAGGGAACAGAGGATGTGTGTCGGTACCTGACCAGCTCTTTAGGTGTCATGTGCTGTGCTGATGAATTTTGTGTTGAGTGGAGTAGAAAAGCAGGTACTGAGCTCACAGATGGGCACCTCCACCAGAAACACTGAGGACTCCATTCAGATTCCTAACCATGAGCATCTGGTGCTATTTGAGATGCACTGGAGGATCCAGAAAGATTCCTCAGCTGGTGCTAAGATTACCTGTATTTAGGAAACCAGTTTCCAACCTGGAATGGCATTTGTATCAACTGATTTTGGAGTTTTCCATAAGTAAACCTATCTCTGAGCTGGTTTTACAGTCAGAGGTGAGAAGAGGACTTCTGAGAGGTGCAGTTCAGATGGTTTTTAGACTTTGAGTTCAGAATGAGTTGGATAACAACAATAAACCACGTATTTCTCTCCATTTACAACAGAATGATTGTGGAGTGGCTCTGGCAGGTAGGAACATCTTCCAATCTGGGTGAATCCCAGCTCTGGAGAGCAAAAGTGCTCCATCTCCTCCTGTAAACAGAGCAACTGATGCCCTTCCCAAAACAGAAAGAGCAGCTTTGATTTTCTCTGGGCCATCCACTTTGCACAGCCACACACGAAAGTGGGAAGCAGGGCTGGTCTGACATAAAGGCAGGGGAAGATTGCCTCTCGTTTTATGGGATTTGTTGCAAAATTAATGCCATCAAAGTTTGTGGAGCAGTTCTTCCTTTGTAGCAGTCAGTACCACTGAGTAGCTTTCAAGGAACTCAATCATCTGGTTAATGTTTGTGTCGTCCTCTTTGATCCCTTCCCAGGAACATGAAAGCTTCTGTCAAGCTGTGAGCAAGAGAAAACCTTTTTGTGTATTTATAGCAGGAAAAGGGTGAAATACTGGGAAGCAAAGAGTTAATGTCATTTTCCTGCCTAGCAGAAAATATGCTCTTCAAATGACTAATATCCCATCTCATGGAAAATAAAGGATAAAATATCTCGTGGCATTTAGGAACCTTAAAATGCCTATCGTAGTCCTGTTGTCATTTGACATTGAATTTTTATGGCATTCACGGCTTCAGAAAATTCTCATTATTTCATGACATTCGTCACTACCATGTGAAGGAGACGGATGAGAATATTTTGGGCACCTTCCGTTTATAAAGTGCATTACTTGCTGTCCCTTGACCAGAGCGTTCCAGCTTTCTTTTAACACATGGAAGATGACATTTGTAATTTATTTCTCACGGTTTCTCCAGAAGCAAATTGTCCATCGTGCACACGTGGAACAGCATAAATTAGCACTGACAGTTTTTAAGCTTCAGTTGTAAGATTAATCGACTTAAGGAGGTGGGGGTGGGCATAACCAGCCTCTCACCCACTCACTGAGGTGAGATGCTTCTGAGTTTTGGGCTTGCCAAACTCCTTTTTTTAACTCTAGGGCTCTAAATTTATTTCCACTCTCCTTTCCCGTCCCTCATGGACACTTTTTGTTCTGTATTGCTTTTGAAACTGGAACAAAAATTGAATAAAATGAGGAGAGGGATGAGCAGATAGCAACGGATAATGAGAAGACATCACCACTACTGTAAAAAAATCAAAAATGAGCCAGACCCACTGTTTATTTGCTGCAATGCTCATTTAAAAGGAAACAAGCAGTTAAGGGCATTTGTTATGGAGGTTTGTTCACTGAGAGCCCTCGACCTGCTCAGGTGCTCTGCTGTCCAAATGTGCCTTCATATAAAAGAGCAGAATTCCCTGGAGAAAAGGAGGCTCAGGGGAGGCCTAATCACTCTCTGCAACTCCCTCAAAGGAGGCTGTAGCCAGGTGGGGGTCGGTCTCTTCTCACGAATAGCAGGTGACAGGGCAAAAGGAAACGGCCTCAAGTTGTGCCAGGGGAGGTTTAGGTTGGATACTGGGGAAAATTTCTTCACTGAAAGGGTGGTCAGACACTGGACCAGACCTCCCAGGGAAGTGGTGGCCTCACCATCCCTGGAAGTGTTCAAAAACCGTGTAGATGTGGTGCCTGGGGACATGGTTTGATGGTGGGGTTGGCAGCACTTGGTTAATGGTTGGACTCGATGGCCTTAAAGATCTTTTTCCAACCTAAAGAATTCCATGATTCTTTTATTCCATGATGTATTTGCAATTGAGGTGCCTCAATGCTTGTGTACCACTCTTCTGAAGGGTTGGTGTTGAGAAGGCTTTTTGATCAGCAGCTGAACCTCTCCACCACTCTCCAGAGCACCCCAAGGATACCCCTGCACACCACAGAGAACCCTGAGGTTCAAAGCCCACTGTTACCCAGGGCTTGTGGAGTTGCTGTACCTCCCCCTACCCAGAAATGTGCATCTTTTTTTCTTGTGAATGTTTCCTGGAACACTGTGATTGCAGGGTCAAAAGATCTAATGGGAAATTTGTCCCAAAGTTTGACAGCTCTGCTTTTAGGATGAGTAAACAAACAGTTCACGAAAGGTGCCTAATTAAAGGGAACATGTGACGTTAGGAAGGGAGGAATTACCTGTATTAATTAAGGATCAAGGTTTTCACAATTAGAAAGTGCAGGAAGGGGAAAGGGAGATAAGGAAAAAAGGGAGTATTGCCCCAAAAACGGGGTGCAGGATATTTCAGGGCACTGGAAGTGTGGCTTCAATAACTGCAGGCTGAGTGATCTGAAAAACAGCAAATGAAGAAAATGAAGGCTGTGCCTGTTGTGTGATGTGCTCACACCATGCCATGGGTCCTGCTATGCCATTAAATCGTGAAATATAAAAATGTGAAATAACGTAAAACACTAAGCAGAAATTTTGCTGAAAGAATGACCTTGTGAGATCATGGCTGAGGCAGAGAAATCAGGTGTGGAAAATATCTTGTCATGATTACCCCACAAGTTTTTTCCAGATCTAATCACTTCAGCATCTAGTTTAATGCAAGCTGTAGCTGTCTGCAAGTCTCAAGTGCTTCCCAAGAACAGTGGGACGGATCAATAACAAAAATGGAACTATTGATGTGCCAGTGGGCTCAGCAGCACCTCCAGGAGAGTAAATGATAAGAAATGCTGTTGCTTTAATAGCTTCTGCTTGAAAAAATCAGTTTGTGACCATGGAACATGATGAGGGAGAAGCAGGACATTGCTGATCAGAGCAGACCTTCCCCTCTGCTTTAGAGGCTGTTACAGAAAAGGGCAAGGGGAGCAGGAGGGGGTAAAAGCAAACACTCCTGAGCAATGATTGACCTTATATCTCTTTGTATGAATTCAGGCTCCCATTAAAAGCCAGTAAGAGGTTTTCTTCCACAACGATGAAAGAGCTAAAACAGCACCTCTAACACAAACTTTCAGACGTGTCTCTGAGTCTGAAGTGTGTGTTTGAAACAGATGAGAGGCAAAAAAGAAATTAAGAGAAAAACCTTAAGAGCCAGACAGACAACAGCCCTCTGCATTTATTCAGTCCAGTGTTTAACTCCTACCCAGATCAAACACCTTTGATAAAGAAAATGTTCTGGTTTTATCTTTGTTCCACTAACTCCTCCCTTCTCTCCTTCTATGTCATGAATAAACCATGTCATTCTTCCACCAGGCCCTTTGCTGGTTGGTATAACCCAATCTACAAAGTCATTTTGGTTCGTGCCTCTTCCACATCATTCCCAAAGGTGTTTATAAACCAGGGAATTGAATAAGAAGTTTTGCATGTGTTTGTTCCTGTTCCAGAAATTCTATCCCAGTTAATAACTGGTGTGTGTAGTGTTTTGGTGTAGAACAGCATCTCTCCATTTTCCCCAAGTGATTGGAAGAAATATTCACTGTGGAACAGAGTTAGATCCTTTGGATGAGGATATGAGGGTCTTGGAGGCAGAGGAAGAACCCTCTGGGCTGTTTGTGTGGGCAGTGGAGGGAAGAAGGTCAAGGCCAGGAGACCCCATGGAAGGTGCAGCTGAGCAGGTCCATCAGGTGGGAGATTCATGTCCAAAGGAGAACAGGGCCACTGCCATTGGAATAATGCATGAAAAAGGGTAGGGACAGACACTGAACAAAACTAGATTAATGCTTATCCATCTGTAAAAACGTGGATTGAAAGGGTCTGAGTCTGAGGTAAATACAGTCGTGGATGTTGTGGAGAAAGTAGATAGGGAATGATTGGTTTATGGTCTAATGGAGAAGGAGTACTGAACAAAACTGTCCACAAGAAGGGCAAAAATAAACATATGGAGGATGTTTTCACACAACATATAAAGAAGTTACATGGCTGATAGACCTGGAAGGTACAGGTGAAAGCCACAAGTACAAAGAGATATCAAAATTATTAGAAACAGGTAAGAAAAATTCAGAGTACAGGAAGAAGCTAAAAGCAGAGGTGAGGTGTGTGGGACAGCAGCTCATCTGCAACCTCCATTGGAGGGAGATGAGAAGATATTCCCACTCTCACAGGGATATGCAAGACACAAAGCCATAAAGCCATTTAGCTGCTTATCCTGCTCTGCTTCCTAGGAAGATTCAAAAGTTCTTCATCCAGTTTTGGGGGAAAAAAAAAGTAAGAAAAGAGAAGAGAGTTCTCCTTGTCTCCTGATCAGTGTCACTATTGTCAATTCATTGCTATTTGTCATTCCAACCAAAAAAAGATGAGTGGTGTGGAATAAGAAGAGAAGAAGAGAATTCTTCTTTTCTCAGAGAACATTTAAAACAAATAGTAAAAGCTGAATATCCAAAAACTGAATTAAAAACAGGAGTGCTTAGACATTTCCATCATGAGTTTACAGCTGTTGGCTTTTTGTTTTAGTTTGGGTTTTTTTGTTCTGGTATTTTTTGTTTGGTTTTTTGGGGGGGTTTTGGTTTTTTGGGGGTTTTGGGGGGGTTTTTTGTTTGCTTGTTTGTTTATTATTGTTTTTTTGAAATGCTAAAAGAAAACATGAGGGATTCTAAGCAAAACTTGTCTCAAAATTTAGAATCAGAGAACCATCATGGAACAGTTTGGATTGGAAGGGACTTTAGACATCATCTACTTCCAGCTGCTATGGGCGAGGAACCTTCCAGTTTGTTGTTATATAGGAGGAATTTCCTTCCATCTGTCTTTACTACCCAGAGCAGAGAGTTCCTGAACCCCCCTACAAGGGACAAAAAGCTGCTTAGGATGGGTTTGAACCATGTGCCAGGTTTGGTACGACCACACAAGCTGATCACTCACGTGGAAACATTCAGATAGTTGCTTCCAACCATCAATTCCCTTCCTGGAATAGGCATGCCAGCAAACCACACAGATTAGGAAATTAGAAAGGGCTTTGTGAACTCCTGAGAAGTGTTTGCTTAAACCTGGAGCAGCTGCTGGGCCAGATGGCAAAGTCCTGCCCTACAGCAGACGTGGTACTAGAAAGGTGCAGAAGTGTGTGCAGGAAGTGCAATCTCTGCTCCTGCTTCATGTCCAAGGTCGTTCACCTCCAGGGCACACTGCAAGCAGGTTTTCCAGAAATACAGGCCAAGAGCTCATCCCAAACCACATGGCAGTCACAACTTCCTCATGAGGGGAAAGGGGGACAGTCCCTGAGGTCTGCTCTGCGGGGACCAGTGACAGGACTCAAGGGAATGGCCTGAAGTTTTGTTGGGGGAGTTTGGGTTGGATATTAGGAAATGTTTCTCCACCCAGAAGGTGGATGGTTGGGCACTGACCAGGCTCCCCAGGGCAGTGGGACAGAGCTCAAGGAGTGTTTGGACAAGGCTCTCAGACACATGGTGGCATTGTTGGGGTGTGCTGTGCAGGGCCAGGAGTTGGACTTTGACGATCCCTGTGGGCCCCTTCCAACTCAGGGTATTCTGTGAATCTGATGTAGTGCCTGAGGAAGAGCTGTGTTTTATTATACACACATATAGGGCAGGGGGTTGGCACCAGATGATCTTACTTTCCCTTCCAACCCAACCCATTTTATGATTGTTTGTTTAATATCATAGAATCATGGAATGGTTTGAGTTGGGAGGGACCTTTAAATGTCATCTAATCCAACATCCTCAAAATGAGCAGGGACATCTTCAACTAGATCAGGTTGTTCAGAGTCACATCCAGCCTGATGACCTTGAATGTTTTCAGGGATTAGGCAACCACAGCTTCCCTGGGCAGCCTGTGCCAGTGTTTTACTGTGCTCACTGTGACAAAAACCAAACCATACAGCAGTTTACACTGACTTAGGTGGTCCATCCTCCCTGGGTAGTGTTTAGAGTGCTGCAGAGTGGCTGGTGTTGAATTGAGAGACACCTTACCCTTCTCTCTGGGGCTCAGCCTGAAGCCACTAAAATGTTTGCGCTGCTGTGGTCACTACATCTGCAAAGAGCAGAGCTCATGGCTTGGGATGGACCAAGAAATGTGGGGAGTTAATTAAACAATTCTGGCCTGTGATGCTTCTCATGAGCCTTTAAGGTCCCGCTGCAGTAAAACCTCCTGAAAACTGGTTATTCAGGCCTGTGGCTTCACCCCTTGCCTTTCAATAGTGTTTTATGTATTAGCTGTCATTAACACCCATATAAATGAGCCAAAGGTCATCTTGCTTCTTATTTGTACTTTAATTCCCTTCAGTGGCTTTTATGCCACAGTGTATTTTTGGAATCTGCTTAGTTTCCCATCCTGCTTCTCCTCACTATAGTCTCTTCAGCTTGTATAAGGATTACTAACTTTTTTTTCCCCTTTCCTTTCTGCACGGTTACTTTGCTCCCTTTGTTCATCCGTCCCCTCCCACCTGGCAGGGAGCCTTATGGAAAGGTCATCACCTTGTTCCCTTTCCAAACTCATCTTTAAACTCCTTTGTCCTCGTACCTGCAAAGAGAAATGACAGCAGTGAAAGAGCTGAGGTGCTGAGGTCCCTCCACTCGTCTCCCTGTGGTGCTCAGGACTCACACAAATCCACTTATTGCACTTTAGCTATCACTGTGCCTCTGCTGAGCCTGGATACCTCCCACCTTCCATAAAGAAGTGATTTCACTTAATTTACACTGCAATTAAACCAATTTAGGCCAGTTGCCTTCCCTCCTCTTTACATTTTCCAGCCATGGCTAAACTAAAACACATCTCCATTTCCATAATGAAACACTTTTTTACTGTGAGGGTGACCAAGCACAGGAACAGGTTACCCAGAGATGTGATGCAGTCTCCATCCTTGAAGGACTCCAAAAATATCCAAAAGGCATCTGGTCATCTTCCATTCAACCAGTTTTAGGTGGCCCTGCTTGAGCAGGGGGTTTGGACCAAGTGACCTCTGACTCTTCCAAACTCAAATGTTCTGTCATTCTGGGCAAGCAGGAAACTGAGTTCTTGTAAGACATTACGAGGTTATTGTTACCATAAATGAGACTGAGTTGTGGCTTTTTCAAGTGAAACTTTTTGTTATTTATTTTTTAAATGGAAAACCTCATCTTGTTGCTTTTAGGAGCAGATGCACCAGTCTGACAGTTGGTAACATTTCTGATCAAAATGAAACGCAAACCCCACAAAAAAGCAGATTGTTTCATGGCTGTTAACTAATACCACCAGAGTATCCCAGGGATTTGAACCTTCTTTTTCCACAACCTAGAGAAGAGTCTGGAACACAAGCCTACTGGCAGTGGGATGCTTTCCATCCTCAGTGAGTCTTCTCCACTCTACATTGCTAATTACATATAACTGAGTTATAAACCCCGGTCTCCTTTCTCATTAATTCTTCAGGAATACAGTTTAAAAAGTTTTAGCTCCAGTCTGAGAGGAAATGAGAATTTTTGGGAAATCTAGTGAACTTCCAAAGGCTGGAGATACCATTTTCAAGCCTGGAAGCACTGTCTGTTCTGATGCTGCCACTTGGGTTTTCAGTGTACTTCGTTGGTGCATCATTCTAGGGAAAACTTGTGCTACAAAAATAGCGAGAAACAGTTCTGTAAAATGGCACATACAGCTCCTGGTGCTTTGAAAAATTTACCTTTCCATTGACAAGTGATCAGACTTTGTTACCAAAATCTGGTGGATAAACTGAGAGCAAGGGAGACTACAAGAACTGGCGGGATTTTCACCGGGAGTCTGTGGCAGAGCTTTAAATTGACCTTGAAACATAAAAATCTCAGTTTAATACTGGTCTGAATTCACTGTAAACCTCAGAGTAAGAACTAATCTTTTGAGACACTCTTCCAAATTTTGCGGGTTTTTTTCAATATAGAAATTAATCTGGTAAACAGTAGTAATTAGAAAAGTTGTTTGGTCTGAGGGGAGACATCAGCCATCACTTGAGCCAAAACTGTGGTGAGGTAAAATCTTTATTTTCTAACCTTGTACTTTTTAGACCTCTCAGACAACAGTGAACAAAGATTTCTTGTATCCCACCATGTGGGTGAAGTTGCACATCTAAAAGTGACATGAGCAGCAAAGGGTGGTAGAAAAACTTCTGTGGGAAGTGAGTTTCTCTAAAATCAAACTAATTGTTATTATTATCATTATTTTTTAATCCCAGTGATGCTGTGTCATTGTGCTTCCCTCTACCTGAGTTCCCACATCTCTTAAAGTATTAAGACAATTTGAGAGCAGCAAGAATTCTAAAATAATCAAACAATTGTGAGGAAGTGCAATCAAAAAGAAGAAACATGAGAAAATTAAGCTGAAAGAAGCACCCTTTAGTTCACTGAGGATAAGAAACAAGGAATCACAAAACCACAGTGAAGTCTAAAATCATGCCCAAACAGAAAGGAGAAATTTTAAGAAGGAAACAGGAAGCAATGAAGTTCAGATAATGGGATCCATTGTAATGAAGAAGAAATAACAGAAATTACATAACACCCAAAAAAAAAAAAAAAAAAGAGGTACTGAACAGTCTGAAATGTTCTTGATTTTGTTTGCCCAAGATCTCTTACGATCCCAGTGTGAAACCTGGTCAAAGGAACTGCAAACAGGGACAGTGCAGGAAAAGCCTGAGGAGCAGCACCAAGGTCTGCTGGAGTTGCTTCTTCTGGGACAGCTGTGAAAATGAACCTTCAAGAGCTTTCATGGAGTTCAGATCTGCTGTAAAGGCAAATTACAGGGATGAGTTTAGTGTCCAAATCCATCTGTCGTGAGGGTTCAACAAGTGACTGAAGCCAGGGGTCAGGCTGCTGCTGATTTCAGAGCAAAACGAGTCCCTGGCTGGGAAGATGTTCAGATGACTCAATTGTCAGAAATTTCTGGAGGTGAAACTCGAATATTTCCATGACTCACAGCTGCAGAATTGATTTGCTCCTGTTTGCAGAGGTTTTCTCGCTCTGGTGTGCAAAGAACCCCATTGTTGGAAACGTTTGCGAAGCTCTTGAGTTTCACTGATGCCATTTTTCATCTAAGAAGCCAGTTTTGACTGCTGTTTGTTCATCCTGGTTTATTTTACCAGCTTTCCAGTCAAGGGTGACAGTTTTGTGTGATGAATGGCACCAAAGGAATGCCACAATGACGGGATTCCTGTGAGGTGGGCAGGGTAGGGATGGGTGGTCAGACAAGGTGCTGGGGGAATTTGCAATGTATTGTTGAATGTGTTTCTGCCTTCTTATTTCTGTGTGGCCAACATGTATCTTGGCCTTTTAGGCTACAAACTTCTCAGGGTAAAGCTTATCCTGATTGCTGGTCCCTCCTTTCACTGGATTAAGCCAATTTGGGTTTGAGGTGCAGCTGGGACAGGGAGCAGAGGTGTTTTCCAAAGTGAGAAGTACTTTGTTCTTACAGTCCTGGATGGATCAGGAAGCCCAGAGTACCAAAGAGCCACGTGAACTTCAGTTTTGCCAGTTTTGGCTGAAGGAATGAGATGTCCTTGTGTTAATTAAGGCTCTTTTTAGCTGGTTGGAGGCCCAGGGCAATCAGTTTGCTTAAGAGCCCAGGAAATCTCCCTGTCCTTGAGTACACACATGTTAAAACAGGCAATACAGGTTGTCAGGATGTGTTTTTTTCTCCCTTCACAGCCAAATTTTGAAGTGTTTGGTTCTCAGACAAAGAGTGCAGTAGAATTCCCAGGAATCACATTGACCAGGCAAGGGTTTGGGTTTGAAGGACCACACACATTTAGTTCCCAGGCCTCCAACCTTACCTGCACCATGTGAAGTGAGCACTTCATCTGCCCCTGTCTCAGCTTCTCAGAAGCACAAATAATTCACTGATCTGTTTGGATAAAATTTTTCCACAAAAGAAGGAAGGAACGAGAAGGAACAAGGCAATGTGACAACAACCCTCTCAAACAATACTGGTGCAGTGCCAACAACCAGAGGTCTGGGTGCAACTGGCGTTATGTACCATTAGAAGAGAAGTTTTGTGGGCTCGGTGCTAAAATGTACTTTGTTTTTCAGGTCTGCACTTTACTACCCAGTGGGTCCCTCCAGTTTACATGTTCTATGTAATATGAAAACTTAATAACAGAGAATAAGCATGAGAATTTTACTCTAAGTGTTACAAGAATTGTGCTCTGGCATTTGTATCATGACAGGCAGACATTTGTTTGGTGGAAGGGTGAAAGTTTGTTTTTAAATTGTGGTTTTCTCTTTCCCAACAGGGAATGTGACCAGGAATTGTACAAGCCAGGGCTGGTCGGATGTGTACCCTGCTCCCTACACCGTAGCTTGTGGATATGATTCCAACAGCACTCCAGGGGAAGAGGTTTGTAAACCTGGATGGGTAAACATCAACATTTAACAGGGATCAATATCAGATGGTCTCCTCATGCCCAGTTTTTTTCCATTTCCACTCTGATTCCCCAAGAGAGAAGAGCCCTCTGGAGGATCCCTGAAAGCAGAGTTCAAATGCTTGGGCAAAGAAATGATCTTCCCTTTGATTTTATAGAATCATGGAAGCATGGAATGGTTTGAGTTGGAAGGGACCTTAAAGACCACCTCATTCCAACCATCCTGCCTTGGGCGGGGAGACCTTCCACTAGACCAGGTTGCTCCAAACCCTGTCCAACCTGGCCTTGGACACTTCCAGGGATGGGACATCCACAATTTCCAGGGCATTGACAGGAAATCAGCACCTTTGAAGATCAGGGCAATGTTTATGTGATGCCCACACATAACTTCAGGTGCTTCATTTTCCATGGTGAACTTTGAAACGAGCTCTCCACATTCATATTTGTCCTTAAGTTGATACGGTGATTCCAGTCTTTCTAGGGCAACATTAGGACCAAAAGGGATGAAAAGGATATAACTCACTTGCCATCAGTGCTACCCTGCTGAACTCAACCAGCTGAATATCTAGAGCACTGTAAGGAACACACATTTCCCTGCAATATTCCTGAATTTTATAAGGAACTCCTCAAGCTCTCTGGGATATTGTCTGTATATAAATTAGCGATTGCTGACTGAGGTATAAACAGCTTTATTGAGTAGTGTCATTACACAGGGAGGAGTTTGTTATTGGTTTGCTGCCTCCTGAGACAAGAAGGGTAAAGTCTAAAGAAGGTGGCAAGTGTCAGAAGCAAAATTCACCTCACCTAACTCAAAGTTCAGCATCTAATCTAAACTAAACTAGTCCCCTATAACTGTCACATAGTCAACAAGAGAAAGCTTATGCTGGAAAAGAATCACATTTCACAGCAATCAGATATTGTAGTGTTTATATTTTTATATAATATGTTTATATTTTTAAAGATATATGTTTATATCTTTATATAATATGTTTATATTAAACCTTCTCCCATGTTTGTGTTTTGTTTTTTTTTCTGTTTTATGACATATCAGTGTTTGCGAATGTTGGACATAGGAATCACAATAATGAATGAATATATGTTTCCAGTACCTAAAGGGGGCTTGTAAGAAGACTAGAGAGGGGCTTTTCACAAGGGCATGGAGTGATAGGACAAGGGGGAATGGCCTTAAGGTGAAGGAAGACAGGTTTAGATTACATATTAGGAAGAAATTCTTCCCTGTGGGGGTGGTGCAGCACTGGAACAGGTGGCCCAGAGATATTGTGGACTGCCTATCCCTGGAAATGTTCAAGGCAGGGTTGGATGGGGCTCTGAGCAACCTGGGATAGTGGAAGGTGTCCTTGCCCACGAAAAAGGGTTGGAACAAGATGATCTTTAAGGTCCCTTCCAACCCAACCCATTCTCTAATTCCATATGTGGCAAGAGGTCTCTGCGTGTGGTCACACATTCCCAAGGCACTCAAGAAAGGATCTGAACAGAACTGAGGCAGCTTTAGGAGTGGAAGAACACAGAAAAT
This sequence comes from Chiroxiphia lanceolata, assembly GCF_009829145.1. Lineage (NCBI taxonomy): Eukaryota > Metazoa > Chordata > Aves > Passeriformes > Pipridae > Chiroxiphia > Chiroxiphia lanceolata. The sequence continues at coordinate 153,199,696 of NC_045637.1, forward strand.
AGCAAAGAAATGTGCAGAAAATTCTTACACGAAGAATTCTGGGGCTCTTCTGAAGAAAGTCTTAGTCTGCCTTCAAGGTCAGCCACCACTTCACATCCTCAAGTGTCCCATCCCTCAGATCGAGCTGTGTGGCACCAGCTCAGCGCTGCAAAAGCTGGTCTGCTCTGGGAAGGACTTCCCTCCAGAGCCATGGTTTGTGTTCCAGCTGCAGAGGGGATTTGGGAATTCCTGGGACGTGCTTTGGCGACCCGATGCACTGCGGCGCTGCCAGAGTGTCGCGTTACCAGGAGAACACGGATTGTGTTCTTTTAATTCTTTCTTAATTATTTTCTCCTGATTTCTGCACTTTTGTTATGCTGTTTAAGTCTAATTCGTGTGAAAGGTGGCTGAGGGGGGTGAACATGCAGTACTAGCCTGGGAGGAAGAATAGTTTTTTGTTGGTGGTGTCAATTTGAGGAGGAAGAAGTAAAGGGAATAGAAAAAAAGAATAGCAGGTTGTGTAGGACACAAGGTCCAGGACAGACTGATAACCTTCCATGTGTAGAACACTTCCTGGACTCTTGGGCTCAAGTTTGGGCCAACATGTTTGGCAACTGAAACACTTTACATCAGTGTTTCTCTTCTTTTTCTCTTACAAATGGAAATGTTTCCCATTGTAAACCAAGATACCAAGGGACAAATGTTGAGGTTACTGAAAAGAAACCAAGGAAGATGATTCTTAATTAATCTCAATTTAACATCTACCTGAAATAATTGTTATTTCCCATTCCTGTGAAATTAAGCAGAAGCTTTCAGAAGTCAGAGAGACAATGATGAAATTGCCTAATTTCATTCTGTAAATTGGTCTAGGTCTTCAGCTAGAATCCAGGCACCCTGCCATGCATTACCTTCACTTACCTAAATCCCTCTTTTTTCTACTAAGAATATTTTAGTCATCTGAACCCTGAGTGAAACTCCAATTCCATTGATGATCTTAGGTCAAATCCTCTGGTTTGATATCTGTAAAGTAGGAACTGATTGTCGTTAGCAAGAGCAAATGAAGAGTGAGAAGTCATTATGTGCTGTTTCCAGAACAGAGATGACCCCACGTGCTACATTACAGCTGAATTCAGAACCATCCCTCTCTACACAAGAAGGATTGGTCATCATGAAATATAAAGGCAGGGAATTGCTTGTTGAATAACACCAAGAACTTTCCTGCTCCTGGGAATAACTCTAAGAAGCAAAAGACCTATGTCTGTATTCACACTGGAGAGTTTCCATCCACCACCCCACTGCTGACATCTCCTGTGATATCCCTTAATTTCCTTTTCCCCATTTGTCTGCTCTTCTAAATACAGTGTAGGACAACCTCTTCCTCAAACACAGTCCCCTACCACAAGCTCCCTCCTTCTGCTGGCCGGGTCTTTCCTGGAACATTTCTGCTCTGGTGCCACCAAGAAGGAAACTAAATAATGAGAGAAAGATGAAACTAAGAGGAAGGAGGTTGACTGCTTTTACTGGAAAAGTCTCAGCTGCCTTTGAGATCCCAAACTCCAATAAGGCTGGAAAGAAGACTTAATTTAGGTAGCTTTGAGTGTCTTGTTTTAACCCCCCTCCAAACTGGCTCGTGCAAATGCTAAAGGATTTCTACTCATCTCAGCCCCACTGCTTCTCTAAAGCACCAAGTGCTTGTCAAGGCCTGTGAAAATAACATATAAAAGTGTCAACTCTCAGTGTTATTGAAGAGCGTTTCTCCAAACAAGGTTGGGTTTAGATTTTCTGTCTAAACTGCTCTTTGTGGTTTTGGTTGTTTGGGTTTTTTATTGAAAAGAAGGACAAGAAAGGCAGAGAAGGGTCAGTCAAGGGCTGGAAAAAAATTACATTTTCCACAAACTGAGTTAGATTCTCATAAAAACTTAGATTTTTCATTGATAAAATAAATGTCTAAATACTTTTATCTTTTGTCCTTTATTTAAGCTGAAAATCAGAACGTATTGATTTAGAGTGTTGCTAGAAAGCCTTGGAGAGCTGGAGTTTTGCTGCCTTACTTCCCCATTTTGTTTAGGACGGGATTCCCTGCTGGATTCATGTCCCATGCCCAGGGATTCCCTCTGTGTCCTGTCAAAGAGAAAAGCCACGAACCAATTTCCAACTTAACGTATATTTCTGAATTAACAAACTCAACATATGTTTCTGAAATAACTTATGTGTGATTTCAGTGAGAATGTTTTAAGTTACTTACCTAAACACGATGTGCAACTTCCACAAAAACAAACCAATTTCCCAAGCAGTTCTGCCCTCAAACTTCCTTAATAAGCCTGAAGCTCCTCGTCCTCCCCACGTCAGCGGTGATGTGTCAGTGTGCTCTTTAGCTGAACATTAGTCATTCTTGTTCCACGAGGTTCTAACCATGTAGCTGTCTCTGCAAGTGTCAAACCAGGCTCCTTCCAGCAGGAACATTTCCCTGGTGTAACTCCAGCCTGGTTTTGGAGTGATCCAAGCTCTGCTGCAACCGGACGTGTTCTTATTCACACCGGTGGTATTTGAGTCGTGTGCTCTGCTGATTGTGAAGGAGTTGGAGTCGTTTTAAGAGGATGGAGAAGGATGATTTCCTTGTCTCACCAATCAGTGGTGCTGTATTTAGGAATGCATTTTAGCAGCTCATTGAAAGACCTGTTTTGCCTCTCTCCTCTCCCCCCAGCAAACAGCGTTCTATGGCACGGTCAAGACCGGCTACACCATCGGACACACCTTGTCCCTCATTGCCCTCACAGCTGCTATGATCATCCTGTGTCTCTTCAGGTAAGACCATGAGCAAACAAGGCACTCAAAAGGACATGGAAGCTGTTAAAGTTACAGACTTTGTAGGCTGTGAGTGTTACAGATAAATGCCAAAAACTTCTGTCACGTCTGAGTTGGATAGCGGAGGAAAGTTCTCCCGTCCTTTGGTACCTCTGTTTTTTAGAACATGATTTGTGGCCTTTGTGTGAGAGTTATAACCCCAAATGCAATTATTTAAATGGATTCATCTCACTTAAGGTAGATTGTTACATGATGGATCCCTGTATTAGAGGTCATTATTCCATAAACCTGTTATAGCCCAGAGTCCTAGTCAGATGTATGGATACTATGGAATTTCTACTCAAAGTAGGTATTGAAAATGGTACAGATTAATCACACTCCAAAACTACCCAGAATCACCAAATCCTAGAATGGTTTGGGTTGGAAGAGACCTTAAAGATCATCTCATTCCAACCCCCTGCCATGGGCAGGGACACCTTCCACTAGCCCAGGTTGCTCCAAGCCCCGTCCAACCTTGGACACTTCCAGGGATGGGGCAGCCACAGCTTCTCTGAGCAGCCTGTTCCCTCCCAAAGCCTATTTCAGAAACACTTCCTGCTGTAGTTTTATGGCAAGACAGAAACACCCAGAGCCATTTTAGTCATGCTGGTGGCTCTGAGATGTGCACAAGGGTAGCAGATACAATGCAGGACCTTCAGGAGACCCAGGCCCTTATGGACTGATGGGCAGATACTCTGCAGTTTATCAAGTGGCATTAGAAGCCCAGACTGCAGCAAATTAATTAATCCTCAGTCTCTTGTTTATAAATGAATCAGGCATCTAAATTTGGGTACCTCCAATGAAGAAGTCTGTGTATAAGTTATCTCCTATTATAAAGTTGTTTTTGTAAAGGGAGAACAGCAAAGATCACACCTCTGTGAATGGAAGAACCTTTGGGATGTGGTTCCACTTCCTCCTGTAGGAAAGAGCTTATATTCTAGGATATAACTCTCATGCTTAGACCAAGACTGGCCTCACCTTTCAAGAACTTTGCTCTCCACTCGTGCATTCTCTCCTCTCACAAGGGAGGAGTGAATCAGACCCACATGCAGATTATCTCAACAAGGTACAAGGTGCCAGGCTGATGAAACTGTGGAGGTTCATGCTGTTCCTTTGTGGGAAACAGAGTCATTTGACTTGCCTTCACCTGCAAGTAGAGAGAGCTCAGCTCAGTCACATTATCCTGCCATCACCCCAGATCAGGAGCACAACCTCTGCCACGGCACAGGGACTCATTAGGAGCTGCTGATTTGATTGTGCTGCTGAGCGAGGTGTGTTGTGGCTCTGGTGTCTGTACAAAGTATCCATCTGCAGAGTATTGGGCTCTTCACATAGCTGGTGTAAAGTCCCACTTGAAAAAAAAAAAGAACAAACCTACTTGATCAGAATTCGTCTTCAAAATGTGTGTTTAACCAAATGCTGATTTTTCTCTGGAGAATATTCCCCCCTCTCATGCCAATAAGATTAATATATACAATAAAGTAAAAGGAATGTAATTATTGTGCAGGATACAAGTGTACATTTATTGCCAATTTCATCATTTGTATTTTAAAATAATATTATATATAATTCCTTTTTTAACTGCTTTGTGCTTTTTTTCAGATATGTTTTTGATGAATAACTTTTACTTCACATTCTTGAGATACTGTGATCTTAACAGAAGAAATACAATCCTCAGACACAGATTATTGTTTTAATATGATTTTAAATATTTTGTCCTGATTTATCAAATTGACTACCAGAAGTTTCACCCAATCTATGCTTTCAACTAGATGAATTCTGGTGGTGTTCTCAGTATCATTAACAACCAGTATTTTTTAAGTAATAATATAGCTCATGTTGCTCCAGAAAGCCTGTAATATGTGCTAATTTTGGCAACAGAGGCTAAGAATTTGTTTCCCTTCTTGAACAAACATTTCACTTTGGAAATAATGATTGCAGTACAAACATTCTGTAGAAAATAGCCCTTTATTGTGAGCACAGGCTGCTCAGTGGAAAACATTTCTTTTCCAGCGGGGAGCAGTGGGATGGACCTGTTTTCTGTCACTCTGTATTTGGTCCTGCTTTTCTGAGTAATGAAAAAGCAGCAGCACTGCTGCAGATCTGTGGATGACCACGTTTTGTGGATTTAAAAAGGCTTAAGTGGATTTGTGGTGATGTACATCAGAACAGAGCCTGTCTTGGGGTTTCTAATGTTTAATTGTAACTCCATGTCCCATGCAAATAGGTAAATAACCCCTTTTGAGAAGCCTGGCTATTCAGAAATGTTTCATCTCTTCCCGACAGAAAACTACACTGCACTCGAAATTATATTCACATGCATCTCTTCATGTCCTTCATCATGAGAGCCATTGCAGTCTTCATCAAAGATGTCATCCTGTTTGAAAGTGGAGAATCCGAGCACTGCTTTGTGAGTTCAGTAAGTAACCTTGCACTTTGAAGCTTCCGCCTTATTCTGTTGCCCCTCTTAAACAATGCACCAAAAATTACCTTGCAAGTGCACGAGAGACAGGACTTTGGGAAGGTTTCGGGTTTTTTTTTTTCTTATTTCAAAGAAAAAATATGATTGCTGCAGTTCAGTTTATATGGAAAGGGAATAAATTGATTATCAGAGTAAAAAATTTATAGGCATCATGTCTCCTTGTGAGGTTGGACTCGCTGATCTTGGTGTTTTCCAACCTTAATGATTCTGTGAGGTCAAACCCACACCTGAGGCTCTACAAGATTTTGGGGTTCCTGTCAGCCTGGTGTCCATCTCCCAGCCACATGCTAATTTTTTGGATATCCTGGTCCAAGGAGACTTACAGTGCTGTGTTTAGGGATTCAATAACACCTTTCCCTCCAGAGTCAGACCCAGATTCTCATAAATAACTCCAGGTATCCTTGGGGTAAGTGCCTGTACATGAGTGTGTAAAGTGCAACCATAGTCAGTCAAGCTCTAATTAATATGTTCACTGGAGCCTGGAGAGCTGTTCACCTCATTTGGAATAAGGCACCTGGATTTGGATGGGCTTCCTGGGCTCCAGTGACCCCACTTCTGCAGGAGTTTGGGCAGGAAATCCATGTGTAGACATCATCATCTATTTTTCACCTGGACCTGTCTCCCACGCTCTCTGTCTGCAGCTGTGAGATTTCCCTACTGGGATGATAAATAAGGGGAATAAAGGAGTTGGGATTTTTTTTTTTTCACTTTCAGTGTTATCAGCTGGAGCAAACATTGAGGAGGGAGAAGGGCTGTTTATCTAAAGGCCATATTGACTTAAGGGGACACCAGCCGTGGATAAATTTAAGCAGGAAATTGAAGTCACCAAAACAAAGAGATGTGATCACAAATCACTCAGAAAAAAAAAGAAAAAAGAACCCTCCATAGCAAATTCATAACATTATATTATGCTTATAGCATAACATTATGCTTGCTGGCAATAGCAGGAGACTGGGCACAGCAATCCAGCAAATCCCTTCTGGACCTGTTTTTTTGTGTCACACAGAACCAAAAAAAGATTCTCTTCCATCCACCCAATTTATTCCTTGCCTTCTGGCTTTTCTGTATCCTAGCCCTGAGTCCTGTCCCTGCTGTTACAATAAACTTTCTGCTCCAGCATCTCTCAGCTGCAGCCTCCTTTCAGCTTTCCCTGAGACCTGTCTGCAGCAGGAAGTGTTCCCTTTGGAATGTCCCTCTGTGCTTTTCCCTCCCAGTAATTCACTGGGATCTGTACTCTTGCAACTGGTTTTTCCTTGGAGAGTCCATGAATGGTTAGAATGATATGGAAACTGGAATAAAAAAGCCCACTGATGCCACTTGGCAGAGGAGCCAAGAACCCAACAAACCATGGAGTTTGAACTAACCCCTCACCCCTGGGGGGATTTGCACTGGATGGTGACTGGGACATGACCACAGAGAGCTGTGTTTCCATCCAGAAACAGAAATACAGGAATTTTCCTGCAGAATCCACAGCTCCTGGAAGCCACTGTGCTTTCAGGTAGACCCATGGGGTGTGTTTATCCCCATCAGAGAACTTTTGTGTTAAACACCAGCTCAGGGTGAATGGCTGGATGATACACAAGGGTTATAAAATTATGTGGAACAAATCTGTCTGCTGCACAACCCCTTGTGAAATCTGCACAGCCTGTCTTGAACCAACCCTATGGACAAACTTTTAAGTCATAGTGAAAAAAATACCTACATAAAACACAGTCAAAATGCCTTTCCCAGCATTTATCTGTTTGGAGAAATAGTTACAACCCCCCATTCCTGTGGGTTCGGTTTGGTTGGCTTGGGGTGAGTTGTTTGTGCTTTGAAACTGCAGGATAAAGTTTGACTTGGGAGACCTGGGGACTAATTCATGAACCCAGGACTTTATACACAATTTCCTGAAGGTTTTGTGTGTAGTGGCTGGATGTGGCCTTGAGCTCATTCAGTCTGAGAAGTGATTTGACCAAACAGTTCAATTTTGTGAGTGCTGTCACCACTGTGCTAGTTTAAAACAGGGCAAACCCAAAGCAATAAAAGTGTTCTATTGGAAGAGAAAGTACCACTCTTAGTTCCTCCAAGGAATAAAAAGATAAAGACACCCCCACTCCCAGAACAGATTTAGGGCTGTAAAATCCAAATAAACAGAGGTCTCTCCCAGCATTTTTGATGAAGGGACCAAATTCCTGAACTTGGTATTACCTGTAGCAGTAAGAAGATTTAAAATTATGTTTTATGCACCAGCCATACAAAAATATGTTAAGCTCTCCAACAAATATGTCCATGTTTAAATCAACTGGGAACTGCAATGCAATAAGGTGTATATGTAATTCAAAAAAAAAAAAAAAAGAAAACAACAACTTTTTCATAGGTTTTACTGCATTTTTACTTCATTTTACCTCATGTGGGAAACCTCAGTTATGGCGCTAACTCATTTTAAACTCAAATAGTTTTGGATTACCATAGAGTTCAACATGAACATCCTGAAAAATTAAGTTTGTTGGGTATTTCTATGGAGCCTGGGAATGTGGCTGTAAGCATTTCAGGGTCAATGTAGCCAAAATATGTGTGGTGAGCATCACTGAGTCCTCATGTGAGCCAGCACATGCACTGGGTGATGTTTTCAGAGTGATGTGTGGCACCTGGAGCCTCCCTGAATTCCTCGATTCTACTTTCTTGATAAATCCTCTCCTGGGGGAGAGAAAATTCCTGCTGGCTGGGTGAAAAAAATCAGCCTGTTTTCTCTGGGCAGAAGCCCCGAGTTGGTAAGCAGGGCTTGTTTTCATGCCTAAATGGGGCAGGTTTAAATGGTCACCGAACCCAGGACCTGCTCGAGGTCTTTGTCCCACCTCAAGGAAGCTCAGCATCGGTGGCTTTACAAACATCCCTCACACTTTCTCCTCTTCCCAAGTGTCCAAATCTAGCAGACTTGTTTCTAGGCACAGTGTGGATCACTTGGCTCAGGTAGAAGTATTTAGGCCAAAAGTCTACTGTGGGATTTTCCAGTGAGAAACAAAGCACTGCAGGGGCCTTGAATTTTTGTCAAGGGGTGGAACCAGCAGAGGGGTCTGGTGGCCACACACAGCACGTTGCCCGAGGTGCCAACAGCCATGAGTAGACCAAAACCACTTTTTCCCCTCTCTATCAAGCCTTCAGTGACAAAGTGCATCTGTAATTATGTATAACTGAATCATCCTGCTGTCTTCAAAGGCTTAAAAATAGGCCTGTGCTCAACTGTGTTAGTCTGGGCTTTGAGCACTTGGATGCCGAGATGATCAGGCTCAGAGGGCTCTGTGGAACCACCCACTTGGAATTCTTCAATAACTGTTCATTTTCATTCATTCAGATTATGTTCAGTCCCAGTAACTGGTCATTCCTGATGGAAAACTCGCCCACTGTGGCTTTATTGCATCCAAAATTGCACATACTGTGGGGAAAATTGCGTTTTCCCACCTGGATTTGCCTTTACGTTTTGTGGGGGTTTTTTTCACTGCCAGGCTCAAGAGGCCTCCTCAGAAGGTTTAGTTTTTCACACTTGTTTTCTTAGGTCTAGTGACTTTGTGTCTTGGCATTCCCACACTTTATCTTCCCCTTTCCTTGCCTCCCTGGGGAACACCCTGTGAAACACAGCAGCCAAAACAGCAAACCTGGTGGAAGGATTGAATTGAACACTTCAGTTGTTGTTTCATTTGATTTTTTGTGGATTTATGGATCGGGTTTTATATAGTTTCATTACTCTCATATCTGGATACCATAATAATGATGGACTTCTTATATTTCCAGTCTTGCTGAACACAAAAAAAGCCAACAGTTTGCCATAAACAAAGATCCAATTCTACAGATTAAGCTCAGGCTCGAATTTTGAACTCTGAAAATTTACTTCTCCTGAAGATTCAGCCACAACATTTATCTTTTTTGGTGTTGTATTCCAGTAAGACAAAAACTTCCAACAAAAAAAAATATTCTTTGCAAAGGAGGTTGGGACTTCAGCAACTGTGAACTTACACACATATCTCATATTTTCAGACTGAAAAATTGGGGGTTTCCACATGAACTTCCTCAGGCCAAACTGATAAGAGCTCCAGGCCCCTAAATGAACTTTATTTATGGAAGTTGAAGACTTTTCTTTTCCAATTGACCCCCATCTGAGGCTCATCAGATCCATCTGGGAGGACCATGATATTCAGGCTCGTGGAGAGATGGAAGAGTAGAAACCTTTTTTATGCAGTTGTGTAAAAGTGAAGCAAATATTAGAGACTCGGCCATTTTATTGGGTAATATCCTTTAGGAAAAGCTGTTCCCACCTACACAGAGGAGGGATGAGTTCTTTAACAGCATCTGCTCAACTTTGGGTGGCTTGGGGGGAAGAGCAGAGCTCTGAAGACAGTGTGATTCTTCTCTTTAATTAAGGTTGGGTCAGTCCCCAAAATGTGTAAATACATCAGCTGACCCTTTTTTCAGTAGCTCAGCCCATTCCTGCAGAATTGTACCCCTTCCACTGAGCTCAGTGGGTTCAGCCAAAGGTGCTGCTGAGATCAGGAGGTGCCTTACAACATGAGGTCCACCTTGTTTTTGGGAGGGAAACATTTGGTTTTCATCCCAAGGAGCAGCACAAGGAGAAAATGAAAAAATCACTACTTATGAAAAGTATAAGCTTCCCACTGTGCTTTTCTACTCTTGTATGACCTGAAGACCCTCACCCTGTCCACAAATGCTTGTGAAATCCAACCAAATGGTGCCTGTTGGCTTCAGGAAATGAGAGTTCCAATGGACTTGTTGTCACAAAGCAGATCTGACACACCCATCTCCTCAGTCTTTATTTTGACCATCAGATTAGATAAAGAGATTTGCATCTTCCAGGCAACTTCTGTGGACTGTTATTCACATATCTGGTGATCTCTTCACATCTGCTGATCACTCCAAATCTACTGATCTCTCCCTATCTCCTGATCACTGCTGCAATCTCAAGGTTCACTGCAAAACGAGGGGGGAAGGAATAAAAAGGAAAAAAAAAGAAAAAAACCTTAGGGAATGCTCCTGTGTATAATACAGACAAGTGAAAAACAAGAGAAAGAAAGGTTGGGGAAGGAATGGAGACATCCTGAAAATAACCCAGGAGGGAAAGCAGGAAGTTAGACTATGGAAGAGCTCTGGAGGAGGAACTTTCTTTGCTCGAGTGACTCTATCACAGCAGTGCCCCAGTCACGGGTTGGCACCTTAAAGCAAAGCAGTAGTAACAATAATGAGAGAAAATGTGCAAAGTGTGAGGAAGGGCATAGTTAAAACTCTGCTTACCCTCTCTCTTTTCTTGCTGCCTTGTGTTTGATTTGTCTTATCACTGAAGATGTGTTCTGAAGCGCCATTATTCTGTGACTGATGAGCACAAAACAGGCACAGTTCACCCCTTCACCAAAATAATTCTATTTTTACATCTCAGCTCAACTCTGAGTCACCTGGAGCACAGGCTAGACCAGCCAGAGCTAATCACCATCTCGGAAATACTCCCAAGACTGCCCCCAAAAATCAAATGAGTGTTCCTGAGAGGCAAACTCGAAAGGCTGAGTCCCTCAAAGGCTGAGAGCTGCAGAACCCCTGTTAAAATGGGTGAAGAGAAATGCTTAAATAGCTTTGAGGGTCACAGTCAGGGGGCTTAAACTTGCTTCTAATGTGAGGGAAAGCAGACAGAAGAGCTTCCTACTGAATCTAACAGGATAGCACTGTATTTAAGGAAACCTGTGTGGGA